>NC_058133.1:92597080-92628054 GCF_016433145.1 Gracilinanus agilis | reverse complement strand
ATATATATATATATATATTTTTTTAACAGTATTTTATATTTCCACTGGGATAATAGGCGAATATTTTAAAAGAAATTTAAAAGATCTATATCATGACTTAATAACTGTAATATAAATAGAAATTGCCACTCATTGATTGAGAGGAAAGGAGTCGTGTTGGCACAAAAGTGAGGAGTTAACACTTAGTGTGTGCCTTTGGGAAAGATTGAGATGATTTAAGGCTTGTACTAGAGTGCTGAATTTGCTGAAGTTTGAAAGGTTCACTAATTTTCTCTCCATAGCACCAGGGCAAAAGGGACTTTGGACATGAAAGATCTCTATAATTTCTTTAGGCTTTGTCAAAATTTCAACAGCTTTAGACTTCAATTCAGAGACCCAATTAAAACATGCATCTCAAAAAAAAGCATTTATGGAGAGAGACAACTCAGAAAAGAAGACACAGCTGAGCATGAGGTTCTAACAGATTGATTATATTGTTAAGGAAGGACATTAATTGCTAGGATGTGAGAAGTCAAGGCTATACCTCAAGCAAGAGAATTGATTTAAGAAAACACAAAGCATCACAGAAACTGTACAAATTGAATAACAGTCAAGAAAAGGAAATGAGCAACACATGGGGACCAGAATTACATGGAGTAAATTCTAGACAAAAGACAGGGTTAAAAGCTAACTTCTTGCAGATATTTTCAAGTGTAGTGTGTACCCTCCTAAAAAATCTTTCTAGCTAATTTAATTTTGAATGATTATTATTATTACAGTGTTATTATAGTTTACTGCTAGACTTTATTTTAGCTGAAACAGGAGAAATAAGGCCCTGAAGCAAGATAAGAATAAATGAACCCAAGTTTAATGAATGCAACTAAACAAAGGTTGAAATCCATTATGTTATTACATAGACTAATAGATTAAAGATTTTTTTCATGCAGGACAGGTGATTTTTAGATATATATGATTGCATATGTGAGTGTACACATATATAAATATGGACTTTGATATATGTGTAATATATAAATATATATATACATATCTTCACAGATATAGAAACTGAAGTGAAGAGGTTTTTAAGAGAATAAAAGAACAGATTGTGTATTGCTTAACATTATTGTTTTCATTTGATTTAATATCTTTTATTCTTTAACTTTTAATGGATTTTCATGTAAAGATGGGATACTATTTCAATTATTCACTTATCTTCCATAATTATTGATTTTTATATTGATAAATATAAAACAAAATTATAACTTGTTCTCTTTTTATTCTATTCATTACAACCATAACTAATTGTGATTTTTATATTTCAAATACACACTAAATATGCAGAAAATAGATATAGTCTGTAGTTAAACACACATGCATCTATGTATACATATATATATAGAGAGAGAGAGAGAGAGAGAATAAATATTTGAAACAGTCAAAACAAAGAGTTTAATGTCAATGCTTTGAAAATAAACATCATTTCATTCTTTATACCTATATTCCCCAAATCTAGTATGGTAACTAGAACACAGTAGGTGTTTGATAAATAAATGACTGTTAATTTTGATTAAACAAGCATTATTTTGGTGCTTTTAGGCAGGAATGTCTGACATGGATTCACTGTAACTTTAAAAAATTAATAAAACATTTTTACAAAGCAATTGAATATAGTAATCATGCAATGATTACCTACTATGTGCAGGAACATAGAGTTGTCCCTAGATTATTTTAATGGCTTCTTCATTGGCCTTCCTGCCTCAAGCCACTCTCTACTTCCATCCATCCTTCCCATAGCTGCCACAGTGATTCTCCTTAAGTGCATATCTGGACACATTCTCTGCTCAATAAACCCCAGTGTCTCCTTATTGTCTCAAGGATAAAATATAAATTCCTCTTTTAAATCCTTTCTCAACCTGGCCTCAGCTTACTATTTTAGCCTTACTCTACTCTGAGTTCCAACCTAACTGGATTTCTCTCTATTCCTCACTCAAGGAATTACATCTTTCCTTGCTTTTGTGCTGTTTCCTCTGCATGGAATTCTCTCTATCTCAACCTCATGCATTCTCTCTATCTCAACCTTATTGAATATCTTTCTTTCTTCAAGAAACAGCTCTAAAAGCTCCAACACATCACTTTCAAAGTGAAACATTCCCTTATGTCCATAATTCCTAGGGCTTTCCCTCTATAAAACTACTTTTCATTTGATTACCTTGTGTTTATTTATTTATTCCAGTCATTTTTTTCAGCCATGTCTGACTCTTTGTGACTCAGTTTTGAGGTTTTCTTGGCAAAAATCCTGGAGTGGTTTGCCAGAAACTGTTCTGAGCATTGAGGATACTAATATGAAAAAGAAAGACAGTCTTCAACCTCAAGGAGTTTACAGTCTAATGGTGGAACAAAGATTAACCAGAGGGAGCTGAGGGGGATTCCATTGCAATATGTAGTTCACCACTTTAATGTGGAAGCCAGCACTTAGAGTTTGGGCAGAACAAAGGAAACTACAAATAGGTTAGAGGTAAAATGTTAATGTCAGCTTTTTCTCATTTTGAAATCACCAAAGAACCTCTGAAATGCAACATCTACTTAACTATTTCAAAGAGTATATCTTATTTGTTATATTTATTAAATGTAGGGGACCGTAGAGATTAGTCATGACTCCAAATCTCATGATATTCAATATAAGATGATTCAGTGGCATCTGCATATTTTTGAAGACAAAATAATCCAGCATGAAACTTGAAATCAGGCAATTTGGGACATCTGTGGAGTGCATTGGCTTTATATTTGGCTTGTTTATAACTTGAAAGCTGGCAGCACATAGTTGCAATTCTCTGAATTTAGGGCTTGAAATGTGATTCTAGGTGAAAACACTGAATATACCCAGAAGCACATCTGTTCTACAGTTAGCATCTCAGGTCTATTTAGAATTTGCCAAGATTTGTAGAAAATGCTAATACTTTTGTGGATTTATAGAATAAGGACACAAATCCACTCAAAAGTCTTCACTCACAATTTGAAGAAGTTTTTGAATAACTGTAGGACTTGGGAAGACAAGTTATTCCCTTGACTTCAAAAATAGTTTCTGGAAAATTTTCTACCCTTTCTAATGATCCAAACTGTCACAAACTAGTAAATTGTTCACTAAAACAATTTCTTAGGTGATATCTTTATAATATTCAGGTTTAATTTGCATTGCATACTTAAGAAGAACTCGAGATGTTTCCAAAATTATGCTTTGTTTTCCATTTCTTAATGCCTTCCCTCACATGGAACATATTATCTACTGCCATTTGTTTATGCATTGAATTTATACGTGTGAGACTGAATAGAATCAAAGTATGTCAAAATCATTCAGGAGTAGTCTTACAAAGATACTACAAGTGCCCGAGGGCCAGATGGATTCTCAAGTGAATTCTACCAAATACTTAAAGAAAAATTAATTTCAATGCTATATAAACTTTTAAGAAAAAATAGTAAAGGAAGGAATGCTACTAAATTTATTTTATGACACAAATATAATGATGATAATGAAGCCAAGAAGAACAAAAACAGAGAAAGAAAACTATAGACCAAAAAATTTAATGAATACTGACAGATGCAAAAAATTCTAAACTAAATACTAGCAAGAAGATTACAGCAATATTTCAAAAAAGGTCATACTCTATGAGAAGATAGGTTTTATATCAGGAACATAGAAATGGTTCAATGATAGGAAAACTATCTACATAGTAGTTCATAGCAACACAAAATCAACAGAAACCATAAAATTTCAATAGATGTAGAAAAAGCTTTTGACAAAAAACCCAACATCCATTCCTATTAAAAATACTCCAAAACATTTGAAATGTATTATTTCTCAAAATGATAACAACATGTATCTAAAATCATTAGCAAACATTGTAATGGGAATACACTAGAAGCCTTTGCAATTAGATCAGGAATGAAACAAAAATGGCTATTCAACATTGCACTAGAAATATTCAACATTATACTAGAAATACTAGCTGCAGTAATAAGAGAAGAAAAATTGAAGGAATTAGAATAAACAATGAGGAAATAAAACTATTACTCTGTAGGTGACATTATGATATACCTAGAAAATCCTAGAGAATCAAACAAAAAACTAAGGGAAATGATTAACTTTAGCAAAGCTAGAGGATATAAAATATCCACAAAAATCATCAGCATCTCTCTACACTGCCAATAAAGCCCAAGAAGAAGAGACAGAAATAGAAATCCCATTGAAAATACCCAGTCAATATAAAATCCCTAGGAATATACCTGCCAAGATAAATCCAGGAAAAATGTGACCACAACTAAAAAACTCTTTTCATACAAATAAGTTTAGATCCAAACAATTGGAAAAGGTTTAATTGCTCATGAATAGATCAAGCCATTGTAAGAAAAATTGCAACTCTTTCTAAACTAACACTTACTCAATGCCATACCAATCAAAATGCCAAGAATTATCTCACAAAGGTATAAAAATGATAATAAAATTCATCTGGAAGAACAAAAGACCTAGAATAACAAGAGAATTCATGAAAAAATATGATGGAAGGTAACTTTGCTTTACTGGACCTCAAACAATATTTAAAAAGCAGCAATCATCAAAACAATCTGGTATGGCTAAGAAATAGAGTAGAAGACAAATTAGTCAGTTAGATTCTAAATCTATGGCCCTTGGAGTACAGTCTCCACAAATAAGTAATGGAGGATTTTGGGCTAGACGGTTCTGGAGCAAAGTCCCATCTTGGATCTTTACTGACTATGTGAACAAGAGCAAGTCATTTAACTCCTCTAAGCCTCAGTTTCCTGGCCTATAAAATAAGGAGAGTATAGGGGCTTCTGGGTTAAGATGGTGGCAGAGTGAAAAGCATCTGCTTAACCTCTCCTAAACCACACATACAGGACTCCTCAAGAGGACATAAAAACAAATCCAGACAAAAAAAGGGACCCCACAACAGGGCACATTTTTGAAGGTACATGGGATCAAGGCATTTCATTGCTATAAAGGGGTGAAATAGCTCTCACTAAAAAGTGAGCTGAGCAACTCCCTCCCCCACACACACTACTTACAGTGCCAAAGCCAGCTCACAAGAGTTAGAGCAAGTTTGGGGCATTCATTAAGATCTTGGCAGCTCACCAGGGCCTGCTTCTGTGAGCAGCAAGACTTAAAACCCCAAGAGGCTAATGAACCAGACTTTGAACACAGACCTTGAGCTCAGGCTCAGAGGCAGGCTCAGACACAGACCCTGAGCCCAGGCTTGGACCTTGGGTGGAAACTGTGGAAAATATAAATAAGGTAATGGGGACACCAGGGATATTAAATAAAACTAGGAGATTGTGAGTACACACACACTGGGATTTATGAAAGACTGGACCAGGATGGAAAGACCAGAGTTTACTGGATTCCCAAAGGAATGGCAGTTGATCTTAACTGTCACTCAGCTTCCCCTAGGCCAGAGTCTAGAAACAGGCAGACTAGGTAAAAGGGACTTAACAGCTTTAATTATGTTTGACTAAAAGGTGGGAAAGGGATTTCTATACTTAAAATCTAATGGATAAAACCACAGGGCAATGGGAGGACTTATTCTACTCTTATCTAAGTGATCTAAACTAACAGGGCCCAAGGAGCTGCAAATGGAGTCTCTGGGTGACTGCCTCAGACCTGGAACTTGCCAGGCTTGAGTACAACTGGGGTCTTTGTGGCTTTGGGATTCTCACTGCAATCCCCTAATGATCTCTGGATGACAGGAGCTAAGGTTGTCTCAGGAACCAGGTTGTGAGGGAGTGCTTGAAACGCTGTCCACCAGATTTCAAACTTCTCCTTCTTCCTTTGGCACTGTAGATCTTGTCCTTTTTGCTAGATGCTACACCACACAGGATCCCAGGGAAAATCAGAATGCAAGGTGTCCTTTTCTCTGAGGTCTCCCAGGGATCACCACAGTTTGTGTTAACCCCTAATGGAGTCCCTTCTCAGAGCCAAGTCACTTCTCCCTGCTCCTTCATTCCAACCTGGAATTCCCAGCTCCAGCTCCTTCCTGCTATGTACAACTTAATTCCTAATCACTAGCTAATCTAATCTTCCTCACAACAGAACCCAGTGCAGAGGGGTGCATGACTGTGGACGCAGTGCCCTGAGACTGTTAAAGGAGCTTCAGGCAGAGGAACAAGTAAGGGGATCACCAGGAGGCTTGACCCCAGAGAACAACTAGACCTGAGACCTCAGGAGCCTAAAGAGTGAAGACAGACCCTGGGCATGAGGATAAAGCTGAGAGGGAACCCAGCTAACAATGGCAAGCCAGTCACAAGAGAGAAAGATCAAGAAGAAATCTTTAACATTTGACAACTTTTACACAGAAAAAATCCAGACAACAGAGCAAACAGTAGAGGAGAACAAACAAGTAATCATATCCAAACCTTCCCCAAACAAGGAAAATTGGTCACAAGCTCTTGAAGAATTCAAATCTGAGATCATGACAAATATGGAAGAGATTTGGCGAGAGAAGTGGGAAATTGCTCAAAAAGAAATTAACCAGTTAAAAGACAGAAACTCCCAACTGGAGAAAGATGACCCCAAATCAAAAGAATTGATAAGCAAATTGGAGACCAAAATCAAACAGCTGGAAAACAGGATAGACCAAATTGAAAAGGAAAATCATGAGATCATAACAGAAAACCAGTCTCTAAAGACCAAAATCGGGCAAGTAGAAGCCAATGATGTCTCAAGACAGCAAAAACCAATAAAGCAAAGCCAAAAGACTGATAAAATAGAAGGAAACATGAAATATCTCAATTAGAAATTGACGGATCAAGAAAACAGGTCTAGAAGAGACAATCTGAGAATCATTAAACTTCCTGAAAAAGCAGAAATTAATAGAAATTTGGACTCCATACTAAAAGAAATTATTCAGCATAACTGCTCTGAAGTTCTACAGCAAGAGGGCAATATAGATATTGAAAGGATGCATAGATCACCCTCTACATTAAACCCTGAAAAGACAACCCCCAGGAATATAATAGCCAAATTCAAAAGCTTCCAAGTAATAAAAAAATTTTATAAGAAGGCAGAAAGAGAAAATTCAGATATCAAGGAGCACCAATCAGGATCACACAGGATCTGGCAGCCTCCACACTAAGAGACTGCAAGGCTTAGAATATGATATTCAGAAAGGCAAGACAACTGGGTCTACAATCAAGGATCACCTGCCTATCAAAATTTCCAGGGGTAAGTATGGGCATTCAACAAGATAGAAGATTTCCAAGTATTTACACAGAAAAGACCAGGACTAAATGGAAAGTTTGATATCCAACTCAAAAACCAAGAGAACCATGAAAAAGTAAATAAGAAACAGAGGGGAAAGAAAGAAAACTCATGTTTAAATTTGCCTCTTTAGGGGATTTAATAAGATCAAATTATTTGTATTCCTATTTGGAGAAATGTCAGGTGTAATCTTTAAAAATTGTATTCACTATAACGGTAATTAGAAGAATTATTCACAGGGAGAGGTTGGAATACAAAATGGTCTAAGATGAGAAAGGGGGGACGGGAGAGTGAATAGTAGATTCCACCAAGAGAAACTTGAATGATTAAGAAAAATAGGATATTCTACATCACACAAAGAGGGCATGGAAAGGGGAGGGGATGAATAATATTATAAGGAGAGGAAGAGAGCATTAAGAGGTAATATTTAAACCTTACTCTCAGTGGAATTAACCCTGAGAGGGAAGAGTAGATATATCCATTGGGATATAGAATTCTGTCTAACCCTACTGATAAAATCAGAAGGGATTAACCAAGGGGAGCAGAGGAGTGGGGAGGTCAAAAAAGGGAAGGGACGAGAGGGTGGAGGAAATTCATTAGGCCTTAAAAATAAAAAGAGGTGAATAATAAGGGAGGAGGTAGAAAGGGAAGTAAATCAAGGGAGAGGATAAGGGGAACTGGTCTAAAACAAACCACTGGTTTAAAAAGTAAATAGCTTGAGAAGAAGGAGTAGAACAAGGAGAGGTTACCAAAATGTTGGGGAATACACAACTGATAATCATACCTCTGAATGTGAATGGGATGAACTTGCCCATAAAACAGAAGGAAATAGCAGAGTGGATTAGAAACCAAAATCCTTCCATATGTTGTCTACAAGAAACACATATGAGGCAGGCAGACATACACAGATTTAAGGTCAAAGGCTTGAGCAAAATCTTTTGGGCTTCAAATGAGAAAAAGAAGGCAGGACTTGTGATCATGATTTTTGACAAAGCCAAAGTAAAAATAGATATGATTAAAAGAGACAGGGAAGGTAATTATATCCTAATAAAAAGCAGTATGGACAATGAGGAAATAACAGTACTCAATATTTCTGCACAAAATGGTATAACACCCAAATTTCTAAAGGAGAATCTGGCAGAGCTCAAGAAGGAAATAGATAGTAAAACCATAGTTGAGGGAGATTTAAATATCCCTCTTTCAGATCTAGATTAATCAAACCAAAAAATAAATAAGAAAGAGATAAGAGAGGTGAATGAAATCCTAGAAAAATTAGATTTTATAGATATGTGGAGAAAAATGAATAGGGACAAAAAGGAATACACCTTCTTTTCAGCTGCACATGGTACATTCACAAAGATTGACCATGGAATAGGACATAGAAACATTGCAAACAAATGGAAAAAAGCAGAAATAATAAATGTAACCTTCTCAGATCATAATGCATTAAAATTAATAATTAGTAAGGACACAT
Source organism: Gracilinanus agilis (assembly GCF_016433145.1). Taxonomy (NCBI): domain Eukaryota; kingdom Metazoa; phylum Chordata; class Mammalia; order Didelphimorphia; family Didelphidae; genus Gracilinanus; species Gracilinanus agilis. The sequence goes on along the minus strand of NC_058133.1, from coordinate 92,619,334 downwards.
GGACAAGCAAATCAAAAACTAACTTGAAATTAAATAATATGATTCTCTAAAACCAGTTAGTTAAAGAAGAAATCATAGAAACAATCAACAATTTCATTGAAGAGAATAACAATGATGAGACATCCTAACAAACTATGTGGAATGCAGCTAAGGCAGTACTCAGGGAGAAATTATATCCTTGAGTGCATGTATTAACAAATTAGAGAGGGCAACGATAAATGAACTGGGCATGCTAATTAAAAAACTAGAAAGGGAACAAATTAAAAATCCCCAGCTAAAGACCAAATTAAAGATTATAAAAATTAAAGGAGAAATCAATAAAATTGAAAGTAAAATAACTATTGAATTAATAAATAAGTCTAGAAGCTGGTATTTTGAAAAAACAAACAAAATTGACAAAGTACTGGTCAATCTAATTAAAAAAAGAAATAAGAACACAAAATCATCAGTATCAAATATGAAAAGGGAGAGCTCACCTCTAATGAAGAGGAAATTAAGGCAATCATTAAAAACTATTTTGCCCAATTATATGGCAATAAATATAGTAATCTAGGTGATATGGATGAATACTTACAAAAATATAAATTGCGTAGATTTACAGTAAAAGAAATAGAATATCTAAATAATCCCATATCAGAAAAAGAAATTGAACAAGCCATCAAAGAAATCCTTAAGAAAAAATCTCCAGGACCAGATGGATTCACAAGTGAATTCTACCAAACCTAAAAAGAACAATTAATTCCAATACTATAAAAAACTATTTGAATAATAAGCAAAGAAGGAGTTCTATCAAATTCCTTTTAATACACAAATATGGTACTGATCCCAAAGCCAGGTAAATCAAAAACAGAGAAGGAAAACTAGAGATCTATCTCCCTAATGAACACAGATGCAAAAATCTTAAATAGAATACTAGCAAAAGGACTCCAACAAGTGATCAAGAGGGTTATCCATCATGATTAGGTGGGATTTATACCAGGAATGCAAGAATGGTTCAACATTAGGAAAACCATCAACATAATTGACCATATCAACAAGCTAATAAACAAAAAATCACATGTTTATCTCAATAGATGCTGAAAAAGCCTTTGACAAAATACAGCATCCATTCCTATTGAAAACACTAGAAAGTATAGGAATAGAAGGACCTTTCCTAAAATAATAAACAGTATATATCTAAAACCATCAACAAGCATCATATGCAATGGGAATAAATTAGAAGCCTTCCAATAAGATCAGGAGTAAAACAAGGATTCCCTTTATCACCTCTATTATTCAACATAGTACTAGAAACACTAGCAGTAGCAATTAGAGAAGAAAAAGAAATTGAAGGTATCAAAATAGGCAAGGAGGAGACTAAGCTATCACTCTTTGCAGATGATATGATGGTATACTTAAAAAATCCTAGAGAATCAACTAAGAGGCTGGTTGAAATAATCAACAACTTTAGCAAAGTTGCAGGATACAAAATAAATGCACATAAATCATCAGCATTTCTATACATTTCCAACACACTAGAGCAGCAAGAAGTAGAAAGAGAAACACCATTTAAAATCACCTTAGACAATATAAAATACTTAGGAATCTATCTATCAAAAAAACAAAGGAATTATATGAACATGACTACAAAATACATTCTAAACAATTAAAACTAGATCTAAACTATTGGAAAATCATTGACTGCTCATGGGTAGGATAAGCCAACATAATAAAAATGATCATTCTACCCAATTTAATTTTCCTATTTAGTGCCATACCATCAAACTACCAAAAAAAATTTTTTTTACTGAATTAGAAAAAACTATAACAAAGTTCATTTGGAAGAACAAAAGATCAAGAATATCAAGGGAAATAATGAAAAAAAAACCATGAAGGAAGGTGGCCTAGCAGTTTCAGATATTAAACAATACTATAAAGCAGTGGTCATCAAAACAATATTGTACTGGCAAAGAGACAGAAGGGAGGATCAGTGGAATAGGCTTGGGGCAAATAACCTCAGCAAGGCAGTCTATGATAAACCCAAAGAGCCCAACTTTTGGGACAAAAATCCACTATTTGACAAAAACTGTTGGGAAAATTGGAAAACAATATGGGAGAGATTAGGTTTAGATCAACATTTCACACCCTATACCAAGAGAAATTCAGAATGGGTGAATGACTTGAATATAAAGAAGGAAACTATAAGAAAATTAGGTGAACACAGAATACTATACCTGTAAGATTGATGGGAAAGGGAAAATTTTAAAACCAAGCAAGAATTAGAAAAAATTACAAAATATAAAATAAATAATTTTGATTATATTAAATTTAAAAATTTCTGTAAAAACAATGCAACCAAAATCAGAAGGGAAACAACAAACTGCAATAAAATCTTTATAACAAAATCTCTGACAGAGGTCTAATTACTCAAATATACAAGGAGCTAAATCAATGGTATAAAAAATCAAGCCATTCCCCAATTGACAAATGGGCAAGGGACATAATAAATAGACAATTTCCAGATAAATAAATCAAAACTATCAATAAGCACATGAGAAAGTGTTCTAAATCTCTAATAATTAGAGAAATGAAAATCAAAACAACTCTGAGGTACCACCTCACACCTAGCAGATTGGCTAAAATAAGAGAAGGGGAGAGTAATGAATGTTGGAGGAGATGTGGCAAAACTGTGAAGTTAATGCATTGCTGGTGGAGTTGTGAACTGATCCAACTATTCTGGATGACAATTTGGAACTATACCCAAAGTGCGCTAAAAGGCTTTAAAAAGTCTGCCCTTTGATCCAGCCATAGCACTGCTGGATTTGTCCCCCCAAAAGATCATAGATAAAAAGACTTGTACAAAAATATTTATAACCACGCTATTTGTGGTGACAAAAAACTGGAAAACGAGGGTATGCCCTTCAATTGTGGAATGGCTGAACAAATTGTGGTATATGCTGGTGATGGAATACTATTGTGCTCAAAGGAATAATAAACTGGAGGAATTCCATATGAACTGGAAAGACCTCCAAGAATTGAAGCAGAGTGAAAGGAGCAGAGCCAGAAGAACATTGTACACAGAGACTGATACACTGTGGTACAATCAAATGTAATGGACTTCTGTATTGGCAGCAAAGCAATGACCCAGGACAATTCTGAGGGACTTATGGTAAAGAACACTACCCACATTCAGAGGAAGAACTGTAGGAGTGGAAACACAGAAGTAAAACAACCACTTGAACACATGTGTTGATGCAGACATGGCAGGGGATGTAGACTCAAAAGGACCACACCAATGCAACTATCAATAATTTGTAAATAAGTCTTGATTGATCACACATTTTAAAACCAGCGGAAATGTGTGTTAGTTATGGGGGTGGTGGTGAAGGGGAAAGTAAAAACATGAATTATGTAACCATGGAAAATTTTTCTAAAAAAATAAAATATTTAAATTTTTAAAAAGAAGAAAAATTTGTCAATCAACAAACAATATAAATATCCATAGTACCCTAGTGTTTGACAAACCCAAAGATCCAATCTTTTGGAATAAAAACTCACCATTTGAAAAAAAACTGCTAGGAAATGGGACGGTGAGATGATTCAGTAGATTGAGAGCCAGACTTAGAGATGGGAGGTCTTGGGTTCAAATATGACCTCAGGCATGTACTAGCTGTGTGACCCTAGGCAAGCCACTTAACCCTCATTGCCTAGCTCTTACCACTCTTTTGCTTTGGAACCGATACAACATATTTATTCTAAGACAAAAGGTTAGGATTTTTGGGAAAAAACTGCTGAGAAAACTGGAAAACAGTATGGCAGAAATTAGGCAAAGATCAACACCTCATACCATATATCAAGGTAGAGTCAGAATGGATGTCTGATTGGATACCATAAACAAATGAGGGGAACACAAAATAGTTAACCTATCATACCTAAAGGGAAGAATTTATATTAAAACAAGATATAGAGAATATTACAAGAGTAAAATAGATAAATTTGACTACATTAAATTAAAAAGTTCCTGCATAAACAAAAGTAATGCAGCCAAGATTAAAAGGCAAACGAGAATGGAGGAAATTGTTATTTTCAAGCCTCTACAATAAAGGCTTCATTTTTCAAATATTTTAACAACTGATTCACATTTATAAGAATGCAAAGCATTTCACAATTGACAAATGGTCAAAGCTTAAAAACAGGCAGTTCTCAGATGAAGAAATTAAAATTATCTTTAGTCATATAAAAATGTCCTTTAATTACTGATGATTAGAGAAATACAAATTGAAACAACTCTGAGGTATTGCCTCATCTCCACCAAAATGGTTAATATGACAAAAACCCAAAATGATAAATGTTGAAGGGGATGTGGAAAACTTGGGAGACTAATACATTGCTGGTAGAACTGCAAACTCACACAACCATTCTGGAGGTCAATCTAGAATCACACCCCAAATGCCATGAAACTGTTAATATCCTTTTAAATACCACAACTATTTCCCAAGAAAATTAGAAATGAAAGAAAAAACCTACCCATACAAAAACAGTTAAAGCAGCACTTTTTGTAATGGCAAAGACTAGAAACTGAAGGGATGCCCATTGGTTTGGGAATGACTGAACAAGTTGTGATATATGCTTGTAATACAATATTACTGTGCCATGAGAAATGAAAAATAAGATGATCAGGAAAAAAAACAAACAAATCTGGAAGAACTTATATGAAGTGAGCAGAAAAAAGCAGAACATTATATACAGTATCAACAGTGTGTGATGATCAGCTGTAAAAGACTTTATTATTAGCAAGGCAAGGATTTGAACTGTTGGGGTATAATGGCAGATAAAAACAGGCAATCTACTTTATATCCTTTATGAATTTTTTACATATGTGATATGTGTCATCTATCACAGCATGAGCAATATGGAAATATATATTGAATGAAAGCACTGTAATAAGCTATTTGCTACCTTGGGGAGGGAGGGAGAAAAATCTGAATATTAAAATAATATAAAATGATTATCAAAAATTGTTTCTATGTGTAACTGAAAAAAAAATGTTTTTAAGGATCCAGAAAAACTCCAAGGACTCACTGTAAAAAACAATATTCACTTCCATAGAAGGAAGTTTCTAAATGCAAATTAAAACACCATATTTTATTTTATTTTATCCATGAAATCTTCTTTAGTATAAGTAATATGTGATTTGCTTCATAATATGACTTATGTGATTATATGTGTACAATCTATATCATATTTCCTGTCTTCTTGATGAAACAGGATTGGTGGAAAGGGAAGAGAGAACATGGATTGTCAAATATCAGAAAATCTATATTAAAATTATATTGATATATAATCTGGAAAAATAAAAATGTATTATAATAAAAAAGTTTCCTTTAGGAATAAATATCAAACAAAATCTTACAACTACCATTAATGGTAATACTCAAACATGTCTATATTGACAATTCAAATCATTCCAGTCATTGAATGGCAAATGGCAGCTATATTTTAGTTTTGTTGATACTTAGACAGTCAGATTAGATCAACAATTTGCAGTCATTCTGACTGCTCAGCCAAAAACCATCATGATGGTCTAAAAAATTCAAGTAAGCCATCTTAATAAGCAATTCAGTGGCATTTATAAATATGTTTTCAGCAGTGCTAGCCAAGTACTGATGAATAAATGTTATGAAAAAAAAATAAATGAAAAAAAGCATCTAGTGAGTATTTACTATGTGCCAAGCACTATGGAATATATTAGGGTTACAAATGAAAAAACAAAGAAACAAACAAAAAGGAAAAAAACAACAAGAAAGCTCTTGCCTCCAAGGAGCTTATATTGTGAAAGAAGGAAGCAGTACATTTTAGAAATGCAACTAGTACGAACAGATACCAAGGCCTGGATTATAAAGAGACCAACAACAAAATATATATTGAGAGCCAGGGATTAGGATGGCAACGATTTTGAACAATTCTTTGTAATTGATGATTCCCTGCTCTTTGAAGCAATTACCACAGGGGATCTATTACACCGGCTTGTGAATACCCATGACCACTCTGGGACTAGAGTGGTTATCTATTTTATTCAAGAGAATTTTTGATCTTTCAGGACTTCTTGTATTGAACATAAAATCATCTGCAAAAAGGAGCATCTGAAGAATTGCAACATCTTTAAGAAACCTCTTTATTCAGTTGGAAATATCAAAGTGGATGGCAAATACTTTTTTTGTAAGGAGAGATCATTTTTTGTATGTCTCCATTGATATTAATAATTAGAAGATAATTCCTTAAAAGTTATTACTATTGTCATAATTTTCAAGGAGTCTTATATAATTTAGGAAGTATACAGGACACTTCATTGAAAGAAAGACTTTAATTTAGTATTTTACTCTACCAAATAACTGCCTTTTAAAAGTAAGCAATCATAAAAATAATAAAATCTTGTCTTCTCTGAACCTATCAATTGTTTGTTTGTGGTGATATGATCTGCTGTATTATATTGTATAAGAAAGTCTTTGTGCTCCCTTCTCATTCCTTCAAACTGAAAGCCCTTGGTAATTATGGAATTTATTCTTATATAGATTTCATAGAAAGGAGAAAGTGAGCATATACAGTAGCTATTGATAATTTATTAATTGGCTTTTCCTGCAGTATTAATGTCTGAAGTTTTCTAAAAAAATTATATCCTTCCCTCTTTAAGATATTTGGAGGCTGAGACACTCAATGCCCTCAAAAATGTGTCACATCTAGCAAAGCCTGCAGGATTAAGGGATGTTTTATCTATTCTGGCTACTCTTCCTCTCTCTGTTTTCTTTGTTGCCATTTACACTTCCTCACTGGACATAACATAGACAGAAATATTCAACTCCAACATTGATGGCTTCATAGTATTTAATGTAAAAATTTTTGTTATGAATATATTGATTTTTATTACTGATTACATGCATTATGTTTGAGGCAGATGAAATTTATGAGAACAATTATCTTCCATATATTTTCAATTTTTACATTCTTTATATACATATATATGAAGTTATATTGTGTCTTTAAGCTTGTCTTACATAGTAATATATTTTTGAGGTTAAGTTTTCCTGTGCCAGTCCTCTCTATTCCCTCATTTCTTATACTCATGCATTTATCTTTTTTTGTAAAAAAGTCTTGAAATACCCTTCTGGATTCTTTTCCCCATTTTATAGTAATTTTATGTTAGCAGAGACCCTTCCCTTGAACATTTTTTCTATTCCCTCATTGAAATCATCCTTTTGAAAGGAAGGCCAACTCTTGCCCTTAATGAAAAGGGGCTTCTATACTCTGCTATCATCAGTCACTCTTTTCTATTAAACAAATAGAATCATTCTCTGCCACACATTAAAGAGAAAATTAGAACTTGGCCTCAGAAGTCTTCCTACAATTTTGAATTGATGGGCTACTCTGCTGAGCCATTGTGCTTACCTCATTTAAACTTCAAATAAATGAAATTCAGTTTTGCAAGAGCCAACATTCTGGCTTCACCCTGGTTTTCTAGCTAATCTGTGTCCATATCACATCATCACAATATGTTTTGGCAGAGATAACAGTTTCTGTTGAAGAGAAAGGTCCAAAATCAGAAAGGATTATACAGATCTAGACTGAGGTTCATAGAAATATAAGCCAGCCTTACACCTGCCTGCTTGCTGTTTTATTCAGAGGGATTTCTGGGAGAACTAAGTCCCTGGCCCCAAACAAGAGTACGCCATTTTGGTCACTCAGACTTAAACCTCACAATTCAAAATCCCTTCCAGCTCACAAATAAAGCTCAATTTGATCCTGGGATGCTACCTGCCACTTTGCCCATTTTCTTCAAAAGAAATCTGAGAAGTGTTTAACATTCCCAAAGCAAACTCAAAGACTATCCCACTGTCTCTTAGCAGTGTATGAGAAAGAGCAGAAAATATAAATGATAGGTAATTTGGAGGAAGTCCAAGTGGAAATTAGAAGGATAAAAAACAGCAACTGTCTACTTCCTTCTCATTAAATCACTAAATTATTACTTTTGAGGATTATTTGAGGTAAAATAGGAATATCCCCAAACATTTATCTTGCAGTTCTCCAAAGAACATGGAAAGTGCCAGGACTAAATATTATGCCTTAAAAGCTGACTATAGAATAAACACTTAGAGACATATATAGTGAGCCATAAATACAAAGCTGTTTGTGCCACTACCTGGATCTGTCTTCCTTCCCTAAAACAGAATATAGTTAAATATGGGAAAGTGCCAAATAGTAAACACAAGAAAAAAAAGACAGAGACAGACAAAGGAGAGAGAAGGAGAAAGAGGAAGAGAGAGAGACAGAGAGAGGGTACAAATATATAACACAGAAAACACCTAACTCTATCTGTATCTAGTTGAAGAGGCCTTGGAAATCACAAGGGACCACACCTGCAAAATAAATATTGACCTTAGCATGACAAAGCCAGTGGTTGAATTTATTCTTTCCTCAATATTCTTAAATTTGGGTTTTTAACCTAGAATTTCAAGACCATTGGTGGTATAATTAAAAAGAACTGAATATGGAATCCTAAAACCTAGATTTAAATCCTAGCTCTACTACTTAATATCTATCTTATATCTCTCTGGGTCTCAACTCCTAACTGCAAAATCAAAAGGTTAAAAGAGTCTCCTATAATCAATTCTGGTCTTACCATGACTATAGTATCATGCTAAGTTCTAATTATTCCATTTAGGGAAGAGCATTGATGAATGGACAACTAACCTGGGGAAAGAGTACAAATCTATAATGTATGAAGGTAATTTGAAGGAAATGAAGATATTTAGCCTGGATGAAGGAAAAATGTATGATAGACATGATGTTTGTACTTAAATATATGGAGGTTTAGACTTGCTTGCTTGGACCCAAAGGGCAAAACTAGGATTGAGGTATAGAATTTTCAGAGGCAATTTTTTGTTTGATGGAAGGAAAATTTTCCAAACAATTTAGCTAAGCCAAGAGAGAGGCTACCTGTGGAAGTAGGAGATTGGAGGTCTTCATGAAAGATTAGTTGACCATTTGGGGGGTATGAAATAGAAAAGATTCTTTTTCCAAGTATGGGCCTATGTCCTTTTCAACACTGAGATTGTGGAATTCTTATTTATCAGACTTCTTCCAGCCAGAAAAAATCTACGAAGAATGTTTAAGGATTGATCAATTTACATTTAATATTATTTATTATGATATTTTTGTTTGATTCATGGAAGCCAAGTTTAGAAAGCTTTTATCTGTTTTTTTTGTAAGTTTTGTTTCATTCCTTAGACCATATTATGTTTACAATAAGCATATACCTCATGAGCAGAAAATAGAAACTTTGACATCAACGCTGAAGGAAGGAGATATGACTGGGGCAACAGTTCAAATACAAAGATCTCTGAACACATGAGCTTGCTTTGTCTATTATACTTTAGATATTTTCTACTTGTAGAATATACTGGGGGGGGGAGGGGCGGATAAGTGGCACATTGTGTAGAATGCCAGGCCTGGAGTCAGGAAGATTCATCTTTCTAAGTTCATATCTTGCCTTGGATACTTACTAGCTCTGTGACATTGGGCAAGTCATTTTACCTTTTATGCCTCCGTTTCTTCATCTATAAAATGAGCTACAAAATGAAATGGAAAACTACCTCAATACCTTTGCCAAGAAAACCCCAAATTGGGTTATGAAGACTAGGATTTGACTGAAATGACAGAGCAACTGCAAAAGATTATATTGCTAAGCCTTCTATTCAAATGATGAGAAATGACTGTTGAATAACTTCTAATGATTCAAAAACAGATCTTCATTTCAATTTCATGAAATGGTCATAGTCTCTCATAAGTCCATACAGAAGAGAAAACAGAAAAATAGCTCTATTTGTCTCACATTAAAGAGTGGTTAGTGTGAGAGAAATATCCCCTACCCCTTATATGAGAATTAGATTTTAATGTTAGCAGTAGTCTTTAAAAAATCATAATTCTAATTCTAAGATAGTTAAATAATATTAGTGTGATGATCTTAGTAGGCTTTTTGTGATTATTTTAGATTAGCTTTAAAGTAAGATAACTGCTTGAATATAGTTAATCATTGCTAGCATAGGCCTCAGTTTTAGCCTTAGCCTTCAAAATTTCTATATCAGGCACCCTCAGCAATCATGGTCTTGGACTTGTGACTGGGACTTCATTAAGATGGAGGCTTTTGCCTCGGTTAGAAGCCCGGTGACACCCCTTGACCTTCATATACACCCCTTACACATCATCAGGCTTTTGCCCTACTTTAAGGCCTGGCACCTCCTCCTTATCCTAGTCATCATCCTTGACATCATCAGGTTTAGAAAGTCGGGTTCAGCTCGCTTATATATAAAGTGACGTCAAACAATGATTACTTCAACCAATACACATCTCTCTATTTTTATCACTGTCCTGAATTATTTTTGTACTGGTATATAAGTGGTGATATTCTTTGGTGTATATTGGAAGGTCTCTCACAGTTCTCAGGGTCTTTTGGTCTTGACCAAAAGTCTGGCTTTGTTCTGGAACTCACCCTCCTACCATAAACCCATTTTCATTTTATGGCTTAGAGACTTTGCTTATCATTGGTGTTCCTGTGATTAAAAATGATACAACTAAGGGGCTGTGACTCCTCATCCTTCTATTTATCAACTAAGGAAAACCTCTATTCTTGACCCACACCTACAGTCCAAATTAAGATCAGTCCTGAAAGAGACTGGTCTCTAATGAAAAGATTTAGGCTCCATGTTCTCACCATTTTTTGTGTTACCAGAAGCCACCTGTGGGGCAATTTTTTTTCTAAATTTTGTTCCATATCTAGATAGGGTATGATTCTACAAGTTGAAAAATGATTCTCTGCAAAAAAATATGCCCAACATTTCAAAATTTAATCTACATTATTAAGATTTTCTTCTTAATTTTCTTAATTTTTAAGAATTTAATTTTAAGAATTAATAATTTAATTAAATTTAATTAAGAATTTAAGAATTAAAATTAAGAATCTTAATTTTAAGAATTTAAGAATTAAAATTAAGAATCTTAATTTTAAGAATTTAAGAATTCTTCTTAATTTCTTCCCTTTCTTATATCTAGACAATCTATAAGACAAAATCTCTGAGCCTTTTAAACTCACATGATATTCTCCTAGCCTTAACATTCAGACTCAATGCTCATTCATCTAAGATTATGAAAGAACAAACATAAAAAGGCCATACTCATATTTAGGGTCCCCTAGACAGGACATGCATCGGCTGCATTGTGATCAACTGTTTTCCATTTCTGCAGGGATTGAGACCACCTTTCATAGAGTTGGGGAAAAACCTTCGCAAACTGTCACAGAAAATCTTAGAGTTATATGATGCTACCTAGAGTACTGAAGAAGGAAAAAGTAACAGAGATGGAGTAACTTCCTTTTTCAAAATCCAAAGTGTCATCGTTGCCTCTTTTAGCTCAGTAGCCTATAATGGAACATTTCATCATTTCAAAAGGTATAAGATTGATGTATCATATATGCCAATCAAAAAGTTGCTAAGAAGTTTTACTTCCTCAAATCATTAAGCACCTTTAGTATTTTAGTCATGAACATCTGATTAGCTAGAAGCTGACAACTTTGCAAAAGCTTCGTTTGACCTCCATTATATTTGGTAAAAATAAATTAAAAGAACATTTTTTCTCACTATTTTTCTTAAACTCCATCTATCAATCAACAAGCATTGATTAAGCTCTAAGTATGTGCTAGATCCTATTCTCAGAGCTGGAGTTACAAAGGTAATAGAGGAAGAGAAAGTGTATATATATGAAAAATTAAAATAAACAGAAATTAGATTGGAGAGAAAATCAGTGTAAACCCTTGAGGTCCAAGAAAGGCTTCATGAAGAATGTAGCTAAATCTTGAAGGAAACAAAGGATGTAGAGAGGCATGGGCATTCCAGGCATGGAAGCAAGCCACTGGAAATGAAAGTATGCAAAATGAGCAGTGGAGTAAAGTGTAAGAAGATTGAATAGGTAGGAATAGTACAGGCTTTAGAGAGTTTTAAATGTCATAAAGAGGAGTTTACATTTGATCCTCAAGGCAATAGGGAGCCATTAGAGTTTGTTCAGTAAGTTGGAAAATGGGGTAGGAAAATGATTAAGATATGAGTAGATATAGGAAAATTACAAATGAATAATTAAGTGCCATTAACCAACAGTGATTGGGTCTGCATGAAGAATGATTAGAACATTGGGCTTCAAGTGAGGGAGACCTGGGTTTAAGTCCTGTCTGTTATGTTTCATAGCTGTGTGACCTTGAGCAAATTATTTCCCTTTCTGTACCTCTATTACCTCATCTGCCAAAAAAAAAGGGGGAGGGGACTGGTTTGTTTATATTTAGGCACTTCCAGCTCTAAAACTATGATCTTATGAAGCTATAACTTCTTGGTTGATCTATACCAGAAAAGTCTTCCTTGATGAAGAATGAAGATTTTATGTATTTCTATATATGAGGATCAATAGTTCTCTTCCCCCCCAAAAAAAACATAAAATCTCTCCTTTTTATGTTAGCTTAGTTCTGCAAGATTATATTGCATATATTATTATATGCAAGTTCTGCACTTTATATTCTAATAAATTCACATCCATTCCTTTTTCTTGTTTTAATGCAGCTCAATTCCTAATACTCCTATTAATATTCAAACTAGTGGATACTCAAGGTATCACTACAAACAAGATGAAAACCAAAGACAAAGTGAGTTCAAATATCATGATAACTCTTTGAAGAGATGTTTATGGTATTTTCTTCCTATAAAAATCACATAATGAATTAAACAAATTTCCAGTTTTGCCCTACTCAGCACAATTAGTCATGTTCTTGCTTCAGGGAACATTTTTTATTTTAACACTGTCTCTCACCACCAACCATCTTATATCCATTGCTTTTTTATTATCATGTTATTGTGGCTTCATATAAAGAAACAATGTCTGCTTTCCTATTATGATTCATGTCTCTTGTATCAAAGATGATGCACTAGTGCCAGCTATTATACAAATGCATTTTTATTTTTATGCCCATGGCTTTTAGATAATTATGTTTTTAACACAGATAAACTTATCTCCATAACAAGCCATTCCACAAAACAGGAATCAGGCAGTATTTACATCAATGATGCTTTGAAACAAACATTTTCCTTCAGGGTTACATAAACACATATTCTCTCATCTTTTCCCCTGACAGACTATAAGTGTTTTACAAAGAGACATTGTTGTTGTTTCCTTAAAAAATAAACTAAAAGGGGGAAAATAACTTTCATGGGCAATGTGTATTCTACATAAATCTCCCAATCACATTTGACAACTTAATTATACTGTTATTATTCTCATTGCTTATGTTACTTTATACTTTAAAGTCATAGCTAATGGTTTTCCATAAATGGATATATCCATAATATGAATTTTTTGGTTGAATGAAATCTTGGTATCTTGTTTTCTTTCTAAAGTCAATCAACAGTTACAATAAGTTAAAAGTTTACTGTTAAATTCAGTCCTTTTAGATACATCTGTTTTTCCCATATCTCCTGGCTTGGTTATTTATATAAAGTGGTTCTCTATAGGGAGTCTAAGAAAATGACAAGTGGAAATCTTTTAAAGAACTAAAAGTGGGGGAAAATATATTTCATTGATGTTTCATTCTGTAGAAATGCAATTTGGAAGAACAGAGATAAAATTTCCAGGTGGTGGTTATTGAGCTACTACAGGGGTGAGAAAAAAAAAGGGGAGAAGATAAGAAAATATCTTCTTAAACTTCTCCTTTTCCACCTCTTGCCATTCTGGAGCCCAAGGACTGCTTTAAAAATCCTATCACGAGGAACAAAGGCTTTGAAAGTTATTTCTTTTTTTTATTTTTTTTTAAAAAATTATTAATATTCATTTTTAACATGGTTACATGATCCATGCTCCTACTTTCCCCTTCATCACCAGCTTTCCCCCCACCCATGGCCAACGCACATTTCCACTGGTTTTAACATGTGTCATTGATCAAGACCTATTTCCAAATTGTTAATAATTGCATTGGTGTGGTAGTTTCGGGTCTACATCCCCAATCATGTCCGCCTCAACCCATGTGTTCAAGCAGTTGTTTTTCTTATGTTTCCTCTCCTGCAGTCCTTCCTGTTAATGTGGGTAGCGTTCTTTACCATAAATCCCTCAGAGCTATCCTGGTTCATTGCATTGCTGCTGGTACAGAAGTCAATTACATTCGATTTTACCACAGTATATCAGTCTCTGTGTACAATGTTCTCCTGGATCTGCTCCTTTCACTCTGCATCAATTCCTGGAGGTCTTTCCAGTTGACATGGAATTCTCCCAGTTTATTATTCCTTTGAGCACAATAGTATTCCATCACCAGCAAATACCACAATTTGTTCAGCCATTCCCCAAATGAAGGACATACACTCCTTTTCCAGTTTTTTGCCACCACAAAAAGCACAGCTATAAATATTTTCTTACAAGTCTGTTTATTTATGATCTCTTTCGGGTACAAACCCAACAATGGTATGGCTGGATCAAAGGGCAGGCATTCTTTTATAGCCCTTTGAGCATAGCTCCAAATTGCCAGCCAAAATGGTTGGATCAGTTCACAACTCCACCAGCAATGCATTACTGTCCCAATTTTGCCACATCCCCTCCAGCATTCATTACTCTCCCCTTCTTTCATTTTAGCCAATCTGCTATGTGTGAGGTGATACCTCAGAGTTGTTTTGATTTGCATTTCTCTAATTATTAGAAATTTAGAACACTTTCTCATGTGCTTATTGATACTTTTGATTTCTTTACCTGAAAATTGCCTATTCATGTCTCTTGCCCATTTATCAATTGGGGAATGGCTTGATTTTTTATACAAATGATTCAACTCCTTGTATATTTGGGTAATTATACCCCTGTCAGAGTTTTTTGTTATAAAGATTTTTTCCAAATTTGTTGTTTCCCTTCTGATTTTGACTACATTGTTTTTGTTTGTACAAAAGCTTTTTAGCTTAATATAATCAAAACAATTTAATTTACATTTTGTAATTTTCTCTAATTCCTGCTTGGTTTTAAAATCTTTCCTTTCCCAGAGATCTGACAGGTATACTATTTTGTGTTCACTGAACTTATTTATAGTTTCCCTCTTTATATTCAAGTCATTCACCCATTCTGAATTTATCTTGGGGTAATGTATGAGATGTTGATCTAAACCTAATTTCTCCCATATTGTTTTACAATTTTCCCAGCAGTTTTTGTCAAATAATGGATTCATCTCCCAAAAGTTGGGCTCTTTCGGGTTTATCATACACTGTCTTGCTGATATCATTAACCCCAAGTCTATTCCACTGGTCCTCCCTTCTGTCTCTTAGCCAGTACCATACTGTTTTGATGACTGCTGCTTTATAGTATAGTTTAATATCTGGTACTGCTAGGCCACCTTCCTTCACATTTTTTTCATTATTTCCCTTGATATTCTTGATCTTTTGTTATTCCAAATGAAATTTAGTTATGGTTTTTCCTAATTCAGTAAAGAATTTTTGGGGGAGTTTGATAGGTATGGCGCTAAATAGGTAAATTGATTTGGGTAGAATGGTCAGTTTTATTATGTTAGCTCATCCTACCCATGAGCAATTAATGGTTTTCCAATTGTTGAGATCCAGTTTTATTTGTTTGGAAAGTGTTTTGTAGTTGTTTTCGTATAACTGCTGTGTTTGTTTTGGTAGATACATTCCTAAGTATTTTATATTGTCTAGGGTGATTTTAAATGGTGTTTCTCTTTCTACCTCTTGCTGCTGTGATGTGTTGGAAATATATAGAAATGCTGATGATTCATGTGCATTTATTTTGTATCCTGCAACTTTGCTAAAGTTGTTGATTATTTTTACAAGTTCTTAGTTGATTATCTAGGATTTTCTAAGTAGACCATCCTATCATCTGCAAAGAGTGATAGCTTAGTCTCCTCATTGCCTGTTTTGATACCTTCAATTTCTTTTTCTTCTCTAATTGCTACTGCTAGTGTTTCTAGAACTATGTTGAATAATAGAGGTGATAATGGGCATCCTTGTTTCACTCCTGATATTATTGGGAAGGCTTCTAATTTATCCCTATTACATATGATGCTTATTGATGGTTTTAGATATGTACTGTTTATTATTTTTGGGAAAGGTCCTTCTATTCCCATACTTTTCAGTGTTTTCAATAGGAATGGGTGCTGTATTTTGTCAAAGGCTTTTTCAGCATCTATTGAGATAATCATGTAATTTTTGTTGGTTAGACTGTTGATATGGTCAATTATGTGGATGGTTTTCCTAATGTTGAACCATCCTTGCATTCCTGGTATAAATCCCACCTGATCATGGTGGATGATCTTCTTAATTACTTGCTGGAGTCTCTTTGCTAATATTCTATTTAAGATTTTTGCATCTATGTTCATTAGGGAGATTGATCTATAGTTTTCTTTTTTTGTTTTTGGTCTGCCTGGCTTTGTGATCAGGCCCATATTTGTGTCATAAAATGAATTTGGTAGGACTCCTTTGCGTATCATATCAAATAATTTGTATAGTATTGGGATTAGTTGCTCTTTGAATGTCTGATAGAATTCACTTGTGAATCCATCAGGCCCTGGTGATTTTTTCTTAGGGAGTTCTTTGATGGCTTGTTCAATTTCTTTTTCTGATATGGGATTATTTAGGTATTCTATTTCTATTGCTGTTAATCTAGGCAATTTATATTTTTGTAAAGATTTATCCATATCTCCTAAATTGTTATATTTATTGCCATATAATTGGGCAAAATAGTTTTTAATGATTGCCTTAATTTCCCCTTCATTAGAGGTGAGGCCTCCCTTTTCAACTTTGATCCTGTCAATTTGGTTTTCTTCTTTCCTTTTTTTTTTTAGATTGAACAGTACTTAGTCTATTTTATCTGTTTTTTCAAAATACCAGCTACTAGTCTTATTTATTAATTCAATAGTTCTTTTACTTTTGATTTTATTAATTTCTCCCTTGATTTTTAGTATTTCTAATTTAGTTTTCATCTGGGGATTTTTAATTTGCTCGCTTTCTAGTTTTTTGAGTTGCATGCCCAATTCATTATTTTCTACCCTCCTTAATTTGTTAATATATGCACTCAAGGATAAAAATTTTCCCCTGAGTACTGCCTTGGCTGCATCCCACAGAGTTTGGTAGGATGTCTCATCATTGTCATTCTCTTCAATGAAATTGTTGATTGTTTCTATGATTTCTTCTTTGACTAATTGGTTTTGGAGTATCATATTGTTTAATTTCCAATTGTTTTTTGATTTTCCTGTCCAGGTGCCTTACTAATCATTATTTTTATTGCATTCTGATCTGAGAAGGTTACATTTATTATTTCTGCTCTTTTGCATTTGTTTGCAATGTTTCTATGCCCTTTTATATGGTCAATCTTTGTGAATGTACCATGTGCAGCTGAAAAGAAGGTGTATTCCTTTTTGTCCCTATTTATTATTCCATCCCCCTTCTTCTCCCCTCCCTTTTTTGACCTCCCCACTTCCCTGCTCCCCTTGGTTTATCCCTTCTGACTTTCTCAGTAGGGTGAGTTAGAATTTTTTATCCCAATGGATAATATAGCTACTCTTCCCTCTCCAGGTTGATTACACTGAGAGTAAGGTTTAAATATTACCTCTTAATGCTCTCTTCATCTCCTTCTTATAATAATATTTGTCCCCTCCCCTTCCCATGCTCTCTTTGTGTGTAATAGAATATCCTATTTTTCTCATTCGCTCAAGTTTCTCTTGGTGTCCCCTGCTATTCACCCCCCTCTTTCCCACCCCACATGTCATCTTAGACCATTTAGTATTCCACCCTCTCCTTATGAATTATTCTTCTGATTGCCATAATAGTGAATACTATCATAGTGAATAGAGTTCACTACAGATAATTATACATAGCATTTCTCCACATAGGAATACAGATAATTAGATCTTAGTGAAGCCCTTAAAGAGTCAGATTTAAAAAATTATGAGTTTTCTTTCTTTCCCCTCTGTTTCTTATTTACCTTTTCATGTTTCTCTTGATTTTTGTGGTTGAATATCAAACTTTCCATTTAGTCCTGGTCTTTTCTGTGCAAATACTTGGAAATCTTCAATTTTGTTGAATGCCCATACTTTCCCCTGGAAGTATATAGTCAGTTTTGATGGGTAGTTGATCCGTGGTTGCAGGCCCAGCTCTCTTGCCTTTCTGAATATCATATTCCAAGCCTTGCGGTCTTTCAGCGTGGAGGCTGCCGGATCCTGTGTGATCCTGATTGGTGCTCCTTGATATTTGAATTGTCTCATTCTGGCTTCTTGTATGATTTTTTCTTTTACTTGGAAGCTCTTGAATTTGGCTATTATATTCATGGGTGTTGTCTTTTCTTGGTCTAGTGTAGAGGGTGATCTATGGATCCTTTCAATGTCTATATTGCCCTCTTGTTGTAGAACTTCAGGGCAATTTTGCTGAATAATTTCTTTTAGTATGGAGTCCAAGTTTCTATTAATTTCTGCTTTTTCAGGAAGACCAATGATTCTCAAATTGTCTCTTCTAGCCCTGTTTTCTTGATCTGTCACTTTCTCATTGAGATATTTCATGTTTCCTTCTATTTTATCAATCTTTTGACTTTGATTTATTTGTTCTTGCTGTCTTGAGAGATCATTAGCTTCTAATTGCTCAATTCTAGCCTTTAGGGACTGGTTTTCAGCTATAATCTTTTGGTTTTCGGCTATGATCTTTTGGTTTTCCTTTTCAATCTATTTCTGGTGTTCAATTTGCTTATCAGTTCATTTGATTTCTGAGTCTCACTTTCCAATTGCAAAATTCTGCCTTTTAAACTGTTATTTTCTTGCCAGATCTCTTCCATCTTTCTCATCATCTCAGATTTGAACTCTTCAATAGCTTGTGACCAGTTTTCATTATTTTGGGAAAGTTTGGATATGATTACTTGGTTATTCTCCTCTGTCGTCTGGATTTTCTCTGTGTAAAAGTTGTTGAGTGTTCCAGAGTTCTTCTTGATAATCTTTCTCTTCTGGGATTCCCAATTTTGGCTTGCCATTGTTGTTAGCCCAGAGCCTTCTGAGCTTTATCCTCACACTCAGGGTCTGTCTAGGCTCCCAAGGTGTCAGGTCCCATTGTTCTTGGGGTAGGGCCTCCTGGTTGTCCCTGGTCTGCCCCTCTGCCCGAGGCTCCTTCAACAGTCTCAGGGTGCTGCTTCCACTTCCGTGCTCCCATCTGCACAGGGTCCCCACTCTCAGTCCAAGCCTGCGCTCAAGATCCTTGTCCTCGCCTGGGGCAATGCCTTCACTGGTACAGGTGCTCAGGAAATTCTGTGCCCGTTCTTTAGCCTCTTGGGGTCCTAAGTCTTGCTGCTCTCAGGAACAAGCCCTGGAGCTGCCAGTGACTTAATGGGTGCCCCCAAACTGCTTTAACTCTTGTGAGCTGGCCTCTGAGCTCTACGTGGTGTGGGGGTTGTGGAGGGGCTTCTTCCTCTCACGTTTTAGTGAGAGCTGTTTCACCACTTTATAGCATGGAAATGCCCTGATTCCACATACCTTCCATGCTGTGCCCTGTTGCGGGGTCCCTTCGTTCATCTGGATTTGTTTTTATGTTCCCTTGAGGAGTCCTGTATACTTTGGTTAGGAGAGATCAAGCAGCTGCTCCTTACTCTGCCATCATCTTAACTGGAAGTCCCGAAAGTTGTTTCTTTAAAAAAAAAACTCAAATTATCTATAATTAAAATAACAGAGTTCATGAGATTTCCAGAGGCTTAAATAGAACCATTGATTTTAAAGAAACAGAATATTATCTACATTTGTAAAAATGTGTGACAAAGAGGTTAAGGGACCATTCATTCTGATCTCATTTGCTGTCCACAGATTTAACAAATATGTCATTTAAGCCTTTGTTCAAGTCACTGATTTTAAAAATTGATAAAAATATCACAGTGTCAATTCAGACCCCTGAGACATCCCCCTTAAGACCTCATTCTCTGCTGATTCTAAAATAATAGCTAACTATACTATACTCTAACCTATATCACTCTACATTTTCCCTAAAAATTACATGTAAAAACTTTAAACTATCTCTACAGCCTTGTCTAATAATTAACTGGTATAAAGTTTGTCTGATTGCACCTGCTCATATTGAAGCTACGCTGGCTTTTTCTGCTTATCATTTCCTTTTCTAGATGTTATTTAGTCTTCCCTTTAATTATACATTTTGAAATTTTGCTAGGTATCAAGTTCCCTGATCAACCTTACAATAACATGTGTAACTATATTTTAATTTTTTAATGCATGGAATTTGAACAATCACTTCAAAAATATCATCAAATCAAGGTTTCCTGGTTTCAAAGTTTCTTGCAAATATACTCATTGTCCCTAAAGAAGATTTCATTTGATAACTACTGCATTTTTTTCTCCTTTTCTGGATACAGTTGTCACAGATAAGGGAACAATTCTGACCATTCATGGACCGTCCTATTAGTAATTGCACATTGTAAGCCAGTGGCGGAGCCTTTTACCACTGTCAAAAAGAATGGTAGTTGTTACAAGCCTTTTCCTCTTGTATGAATGTCTAAATCAATGAACAACAATGAAGCTAATCCATTTTTCAGAGAACATTTTTGCCAATTTAAAATACAGCTAAGAATATTTTCTTAATTATTCATTGTTCTGTTGGCAGTGATATAAAAGGAAATAAAGTGAAGATAGCAAACAGTGATAGCAGCCTGTTGAAAAGATGGAGAAATCTCACTTTTAAAATAAGAATCTTTCTTTATAGAATAACGGGATAGAGACTAGACTTCTGATTTTGTTGATATAGGAAATTCCCTATGTCTATGTGGGTCACTCCTTTCCCTGCAATTTATCAGCTTAGGGAGTTGCCTAGAACACTGAGAAGCTAAATAACTTGCCTAGGGTCTCACAGATAATATACAAATATAGGTCAGTCTCTGAGCATCTATTAAGTACTTACTCTATGCCAAGCACTATGCTAAGTAACAAGAATGTAAGTACAAGTAGAAAGACAAGGTAGGTAGGTGGTACAGTGGATAGAGCATTGGGCCTAGAGTCAAGTAGACCTGAATTCAAATCTGCTTTCAGACATGTACTAGCTGTGTGACCCTGAAGACGTCATTTAGCCATATTTGCCTCAGTTTCACTATCTGTCACCAAGATAGTTTTACTATCTTAGAGAAGACATTGTAGAAGGAAATGGCAAAGCACTCCAGTGTCTTCTCTAAGAAAACCACAAATAGGATCATGTAAGGACAACTGCCAAAAACAAACCAAAAAAAAAAAAATTTAAAAGACAGCTCCTGCCCTCAAGTTTACATTCTGATGGGGGGAAATTAATACACAGGAAAAAGCTGAAATCACATTATTCATTGTCCACCTACTATTCCTCCACGAAACAGGCTCCAGCAACCCAACAGGAATTAATCCTGACTCAGATAAAATTCCATTCCACCCCTACTACACCATTAAAGACATCCTAGGACTTATCCTTATAATCCTCACCCTCCTGTCATTAGCCTTATTCTCCCCAGATATACTAGGAGATCCAGACAACTTTACACCAGCCAACCCACTAAACACCCCACCCCACATTAAACCAGAATGATACTTCCTTTTCGCATACGCTATCCTCTGATCAATCCCTAATAAACTAGGGGGAGTACTAGCACTACTAGCATCTATCCTTGTTCTATTAGTAGTCCCCTTCCTCCACACATCTAAACAACGAAGCCTCATGTTCCGACCAGTTTCACAAACCCTATTCTGAATCCTTACAGCCAACCTACTTATCCTCACATGAATTGGAGGTCAACCTGTAGAACAACCATTCATCATCATTGGCCAAGTAGCCTCAATCTCATACTTCACCACCATCCTCATCCTTATACCACTAGCAGGAATATTCGAGAACTATATACTCCAACCCAAATACCCCTAACTGTCCAAGTAATTTAATAAAAATACTGGCCTTGTAAGCCAACAATGAAGGAAAACGCCTTCCTAGGACATCTCAAGAAAAGGGCCTATCACCCTACCTCCAACTCCCAAAGCTGGTGTTCTAATTAAACTACTTCCTGATAAACAATTTATATGCTATGTCAGTATTAAATTTATTTATAAAAGTAAAAAAAAGTAAAAAAGCATATGTATAATTATACTATATACATTATATGTATAATTATACTATATACATTATATGTATAATTATACTATATACATTATATGTATAA
>NC_058133.1:92556970-92592163 GCF_016433145.1 Gracilinanus agilis | reverse complement strand
AACCCCGATAAACCCAACCCTATCTTGCCAATACAGCCTATATACCGCCATCATCAGCCCACCTTAAAAAAGCAAAACAGTAAGCAAAATTATATTCCATAAAAACGTTAGGTCAAGGTGTAGCATATGAAAGGGAAAGAAATGGGCTACATTCTCTACCTTAGAGAACAACGAATCACATTATGAAATTAAAGTGCCTGAAGGAGGATTTAGTAGTAAATTAAGAATAGAGAGCTTAATTGAATTAGGCAATAGGGCGCGCACACACCGCCCGTCACCCTCCTCAATATATAACACCCCTATAACTAATAAAACATTAAACTAAAGAGGAGAAAAGTTGGGCAAAGTAATCTTGCAATGGGGCATGACAAAGGAAGTTCTTTACAGGGTCATGATCAAGAATCTCTAGAGTATAAACTGGAAAAGAATGATGAACTTGGACTCAGGTCTTCCTGATTTCCAGTCCAGTTTTGTATGCTATCTTGCCTCTCATGGACTAGGAATAATATCAAATAAATAAAATTTATGTGCTTAAAATTAAGCCAGATTCAAACTAATCTACTTCCACTCATTATTAACTGGAAATTGACATAAACACACACAAATTCATACACATACATCCATTTTTACTTATTTATTACCATTCCTCTTGGTAATTCCTGTTGCTAACTGTAAACACAACCTTTAAGCTCTTAAAACTGAAAAACATACTGAAATTTTTGGTATATCCTATATACACACATACATACACATATAGAAGCTAATAGTATATATATGATTAAAGAATTAGATAGAAACAAAAGATATGATAGCAAACTTTAGTGGTTTACAATGAGAAAAGTTGGAGTCAGAAATATAGGATCCATACCAATTTCAGTTATATATGGTAAAGAAATTATGGTAGAGACCAATAGAGGTGAGGTTTTTTGTTTTGTTTTGTTTTGTTTTTGGTTTGTTTTGTTTTGTTATGTTTGTTTGATTGGTATGGGGATGTTTGTTGTGATTATTTTATTTAGGACTGGGCCATTCTCTCAGGCAGTCTTGAAATACAGCAGCCACTCATAAATCCATTCCACTACTGAATGATCAGGAAACTCTGAACTGCCCCATTTTTGACTTTGGCCATTTGCATCTGAGGTGACCTGAAGCTCCATGCTCTGGGAGGCTTACCCTATTCGTGCTTGACTTTATATGGATGCACAATCAAATTTAGCCATATTAGAGCTCAGAACTCCCAAGTGAGGAGATTCACAGGTTTCTACCTCCCCTAATGGCAGGAATTAAAGACATGTATAACCAAGTTGGTCTACCCAAAGAATCTGTATTTTTTAATGTTTCTTCTCTTGGCTATAAATAATTAAGTTTATAATGAATGCATAAAGATCTCCCCACTAGTGGAAAACATAAGCAGAATGAGAAAAATGTCTAATTTTCCCCATGCTATATAAGGGAAGATGAAATAGTCCCTAGCAGGACAGAAGAAGATGCCCTAAAGGAAAACAAAGGAGGAAGGAAAAGTGACTAAAGAAATAGAGGAAAATTCAAATGAAAAATTTGAAAGTTCAAGAAATGAGAGCTTTGTGATATATAATGCTTCTGTTCTATTAAACAAGATGTACTCTTCTACTGAAATATTCCAATAATTAGCCTCATCTTAATTTGCCACTCCTCCTCTTCATCTAGTGCACTATTCCTGGAGTAAGAAGACTAGAGTTCTAATCCAGCCTCAAACACTTACTGGCTGAATTACTTTTCATACTCTAATGTGTTATCACATAAACACTAGATAGATAGATAGATAGATAGATAGATAGATAGATAGATAGATAGATAGATATACAAAACATGTGTGTGCTTTTATCAGATAAACACACTTATACATGCATATAAATATAAACACATACATACATATATGTGCACAGATTAGGAAAGATTATATTTATGCCAGTTGTGATTTATTATCATATATAATAATAATAATAATAAAAACACAAGTATATATTACTTTAAGGTTTGAAAAGGGCTTTATAATTATTTCTTATTTGATCTTCATAACAACCCTCGGAGATAGGTATTATTATTATTATTTTGCAGGTAAAAAATTTGAGGAAGGCAGTGGTAAGGTGATTTACTAGTGTTATGCAAGCAATAAGTCTCTGAGGTATATATATTGAGCAGTGTTATTTCCTCATTGTTTATACTGCCTTTAATCAGAATGTAATGACCTTCCCTGTCTTTTTTAATCATATCTATTTTTACTTTGGCTTTGTCAGAAATCATAATAGCCACTCCTGCCTTCTTTTTCTCATTTGACGCCCAAAAGATTTTGCTCAAACCCTGAACCTTAAACTTTTGCTTGAAAGCTTTTGAATTTGGCAATAATATTTCTAACCGATTTCTTCTCTGGGAGGAATGTAGTGGGTGTTCTATGAATCCTTTCGATGTCTATATTGCCCTCTTGTTGTAGGACTTCAGGGCAATTTTGCTGAATAATTTCTTTTAGTACGGAGTCCAGGTTTCTATTAATTTCTGGTTTTTCTGGAAGACCAATTATTCTCACGTTGTCTCTTCTAGACCGGTTTTCTTGGTCTGTCACTCTCTCATTGAGATATTTCATGTTTCCTTCTATTTTTTCAGTCTTTTGACTTTGTTTTATTTGTTCTTGTTGTCTTGAGAGATCATTAGCTTCCAATTGATCAATTCTAACCTTTAGGGATTGATTTTCGGCTATAATCTTTCGGTTTTCAGCCATAATCTTCTGGTATTCCTTTTCAATCTGGTCATTTCTGGTGTTCAATTTGCTTATCAGTTCATTTGGTTTCTGAACCTCACTTTCCAATTGCAAGATTCTACCTTTTAAACTGTTATTTTCTTTCCAGATTTCTTCCATTTTCCTCAAAATCTCAGTTTTGAACTCTTCCATAGCTTGTGAGGAGTTTTCCTTATTTGAGGAGGGTCCGGATGCTTGTTTGTTCTCCTCCTCTGTTTGCTCGGTTGTCTGGATTTTCTCTATGTAAAAGTTGTCGAGTGTTAAAGGCTTCTTTTTCTTGTTGTTATTCTTTCTCTTCTGAGTTTCCTGAGTCTGGGTAGCCATCATTAGCCCAGCAGCTTCTCAGGTTTATCCTCGTGCTCAGTGTCTGTCCGCTCCTGAGGTCTGAGTTCTGGTTTTTTCCAAGGTCAAGCCCCCTGGTAGACCCCCTTACTTGATCCTCTGCAGGAGGTTCCTTTACAAGTCTCCACCCACGCCTCCGCCCGTGCCTGTGCTCTCAGCCTGTGCTCTGCGCCCAGCGTCCACTCTCTGCTCCCACGCTCAGATTTCGCTTGCGTTCTTTGGCTTACTGGGGTCCTAAATCTTGCTGCTCTCAGGAACAGGCCCCGGAGCTGCCAATGACTCGATGGGTGCCCCAAACTTGCTCTATTTCTTTTTAGCTGGCTTCAGAGCTCTAGATCTTGTGTGTGGAGGGGGTGGGGGTGGGGCAGTTGCTCAGCCCGCGATTAAGTGAGAGCCCTTTATAGCCTGGAAATGTCTCGATTCCACGTACCTTCCCCGCTGTGCCCTGTTGTGGGGTTCCTCTGTTCGGCTGGACTTGTTTTTATGTCCCCTTGAGGAGTTTTGTGTGTTTCGGTCAGGAGAGGTTAAGAGCTGCTTCTTACTCTGCTGCCATCTTAACCCGGAACCCTCTGAGGTCCTATTTTAACTCAGGTCTTCTTGATTCCTGGACCTAATACCCTATGCATCATGGAAACCTAGTGATCTATACATCTCATGAAACAATATGTATGTATACTTACATATCTTATACATGTATGTGTACATATTTAAATTTCAAGACTCCCAGCTTTTGTAACTCCCCCACTCCCCTGAACCACTTTTTCCTGTACTTATTCACCTTAATTATTGGCCCTGAAGGATGATGAGGGGATCCCCATCAGTCTTGAGAGCAAACATAGATGTCCCCTTGGAAAAGTCTGGAAAAGTCACTTAACTCTGTTTGCCTCAGTTTTCTAATCTGCAAAATGAACTAGAGAAGGAAATGAAACACAACTCCATTATCCTTGTCAAGAAAAGCCAAAATGGGATTACAAAGAGTAAGACATAACTGAAATGATTCCTCAACTAGTAGAACTTTTTGAAAAGTCTGACCAGAAAACTTCCAAATTCACTTGGCTCCTACAATTTTTTTCTTTTGTGGCTTTTTCATTCTCCAGTTATTTATAGAGTTCATGCTAGATCTCTAGTATATTTTTCATAGAGTAGGGTATCTCACTATCTTTGGTAAATTTTTATTTCAAGCTAAATGTAACTGGCAGTCTCAGAGTCTTAATGAAGCTTGTAAGGGTGTCTAAATTAAAAGAGAGAACAAATAATCTAAAGACTGAGCAAATGTGTCTTTTCTATATCATAAAACATGTAACTGCTGCGTAATCATAATCACTCTGATCTAGTTAAAGCCATCAGTAGTGTATGTATTCTGGGCAACTGCCAAGGCTTCCTCTGAAAATCGACCTTGCAGTTTATAGAGTTGTTTTTTTTGTCAGAAATACCTATTCAGTTATCTTGTGAGGAGGACAACTGGTTCACACCACATTTGTACCTAACTATAAACTACATTCTAGAAATATTTCTGGTGTGTTGGTAATATGTAAATACCTTTCACAGACCAAAAATATTTGCTGAAAATTCATTACAATTGAGAACCACTCTTTCAACAGTATTCAAGAATCAGCTGACTGTCAGTCTGACTTGGTTCCTGGAAATTGACTATATAAATGAAGAAATATGAATAACCAGTGCAGGTTTTTTAATGAAGTGTTTTGCAGATGTTGGCAAAGATATAGAGCCCTCTGAAACAGACTAATTTGTAGTTTAAATGATATGCAAAAAGGGAAGCCATCAGAAGACAAGTTGATGAGTGTCCTTCAAAAGAATAATATTTTTCCCTCTTTCTTTCAGTTTTAAGGGAAGAGTACAGCTTTGCAAGTAATACTTCAGCTCCTGAAATGATAGGCTTTCAAACCTCTTCTGGAAATCAGCATCATTTCTATTTCTGGAGTCCAGCAGGAAATAAGCGACTCTAAGTAACAGGTAAGTAAGAACAATTTTATGTGAAAAGTATAAGCACATCAATAAGTCAAAATTCTTGGTTGATATTTGAACTTTCTACATTAAGACAGATGACAAACTACCTGTAACTTAGTACATAAGTGTTAGGGACATTCCTGAAGCTTTGATAAAGGTTAAATGACTTTTCCATGGCTAGCTACACAGTCAGTAAGGGATAAAGACAAGATTAAAACATAAGTTTTTCCTGACTCCAATTTTAATATTCTCTTTACTTTGGCAAACTATGCCATGTCATCAATAAATGAATGAACTAGTTAATTAATTAGTTTTTAAAACATTCATTAAATGCTTACTATGTTCAGTTCACTCTACTACAAAGCCCTGGGGATAGAACCAGAAGAACATTGTACACAGTAATAGCAATAATCCACAGTGATCAACTGTGAATGACAACTTTTATCAGCAATGCAAGAATCCAAGACAGCTCCAAGGAACTCATGAAGAAAAAGGCTATCCACCACCACAGAAGGAACAAATAGAGTCTGAATGCAGATAGAAATATACCATTCTTCAGTTTATTTCCTCCATGAATCTTTCTCTAGTGTAAGCAATATGTATTTTCCTTCCCAGCATGACAAACATGGAAATTTGTATTACCTAATAGTACATATACAACCTATATCATATTACCTGCTTTCTCAGAGATGGAGAATATGTGGAAGGGAGGGAGAGACCATAGATTGAAATATTTCAGAAAAGATTATTAAAATTGTATCTACATGTAGTATTTTTAAAATTATAAAATAAAAACATTTTAAAGAAATAAAGAAAAAAACTAAGCCCTGGGGATACATAAACAAGTAAACAAGATAATCCCTCCATTCTATACCCCACCACCTCAGGTTTTATTTTATTTTATTACACAGTTGAGAAAGATATCTCATAAAAGGCAATGTACTTTGGAAATGGGAATATGGAGGTCTTATTCCATGCAACAAAAATCAAAAGCTCATCTATCAGAATCAGTGTCTCCCAACTAGAGAACATGTCCTGGTGGTAACATATAATAGGATTAATATTTGCAGGCATTTCTATTTAAGAGTGTTTCCCTATTGAAATTTATTTCCCAGGCTCCTACCTCATTCACAACATAGGGCAGACACAGGCCCCTCCTCCTTTTTCCTTGTTCTTACAACAGGAATTAGCTTTCTCTAAAAAGAGATGCTAGTGGCTAGGTGGCATAATGGACAGAGTGCTGGGTGTGGATTCATTTTCATGAGTTCAAGTCCAGCCTCAGATATTTACTGTTTGTATGACCCTAGGGAAGTTACTTAATTCTATTTGCTTCAGTTTACTCATCTATAAAATAAACTGGAGAAGGAAATGGCAAACCACTCACTCCAGTATGTTTGCCAACAAAACTCCAAATGGTATCACAAAGAATAAGACATGACTGAAAAATTACTGAACTAAAAAAGGAGACTCAATTGTTATTAGGACCTGATTGACCCTGAAGCATCTCTGACAACTTTTTGGTAACCTGAAGGTCCCTCCAATGTAGTGGATTTCTGAATATTCTGCAAATCACAATATATTTCACCATATCTTTCCCTGATGATCAGATAGGTTTACAGAACCTATGAAACTTAAGTATTACCATACCCATGATACATATCCTTGATGTATTAAGGCAAAGCAAACCTCTTTTAGTAACTGCTCAATGAGTGAAGTCATTAAAACATTATATAACACCAGTTTTGAAAAGGATAGTTTGGAAATGGTAAGTAAACCAATATAAGGATTTTTTAAAAAATGTTTCAAAATATGCTATTTCTCCTTGTTTTTCACATACTGTTTATTTTAGAAGTTAAAGATTTTTTCCAAAACAGTTTCCAGGATAAAGATGAAACTCATTTGACTTCTCTTTAACTCTCCCAAAAGTTATGATGACTAAAAATTACAGTTTATCACATACATTTCCTACTTGATAACATTTTAGTCAGGCCTTAAAAGTTAAAACTTGGGAAAATTAAAACACAGACTTGTTTAACTCCTTCCTACATTCTCCATAATAGCCAAGCTGACCACCTCTTCCAGGTTTTAGAAGGCAAAAAAGGATAACACAAGAATTCTTAAAAGTTTCCCCTCTTTCACACTATAAATTGAGTCAAAGACCAAATCCAAGAAGCTCTTCATATAGTAGAAAAATGTATTTCCTCCAGTCAGACTCTACCTCATGTCAATTAAACTTGGTTCAGCAGCAAAGTTTTCTTTTCAGTTTTTCTCAGATTTTCTAGCTTTCATATTCTGTCTTCTATCATCAGTTTCTCTTATAGCTTCCACTTCTTCTATCCCCTGCTTTTTTCTGATTTTTTTGTTGTTCATATTTTCCCCTATTCTGTATCTCTTTGGCTTCTAATGCCTTAAATCAGGGTCTCCTAAAGACTAGTGATACATCTCTAATTTATGATGTGTGGAAAATAAGGATACATGGAAGCACCAAGGATGTTACAATAAATCTAAATAGTTGTGGGTACACACACTGGGTTGTAGGAGAGACTGGACCAGGATGGGAAGACCAGAGTTCACTGGATTAGCACAGGAATGGCAGTTGGTCTTAACTGTCACCCAGCTTTCCCTAGGCCAGAGTCTAGAAACAAGCAGGCAAGTTAAAAGGTTTTAACTGGTTTAATTATGTTTAACTAAAAGGTGGGGAAGGGATTTCTATACTTAAAACCTAATGACAAAACCACAGGGCAAGGGGAGGACTTCTCTACTCTAATCTTAGTGATCTAGCAGGCAGAGCCCAAAGGAGCAGTAATGGAGTCACTGGGAGCCTGCATCAAACCTGGTTCCTGCCAGGCTTTGACCAGCACAGCTATGGGCTAAGGGTAGCTTTGGGATTTCTCACAGTAATCCACAGATGGTCTCAGGATGCCAAAAGCCAAAGTATCCAAGTAGAGAGGGTATGCTTGAGATGCTGTCCACCAGATCCCAAACTTCTACTCTTCTTGGTGCTGCTCTGCAGGTCTTGTCCCCTTTGTTAGAATCCACCACCACTCAGGATCCCAGGGAAATCAGGATGTAGGATGTCCTTTACTCTGAGATCTCCCAGATCTAGCCACAGTTTGTGCCAAATCCTAATGGAGTCCCTCTCAGGGCACAAGCACCTTCCTGCTCCTTCATTCCATCTTGGAATGCTCCAGCTCCTTCCTGCTGGGTACATCCTTAATACTTAATTACTAACTAGTCTTCCTCACAACAGATGTGAAATTCAAAAATCTACCTTTCTATCTGGTATGACCCTTATAGTGCTTATGTAATTGACTCATATTCCCTAATTCATCATTTCTTAAATATAACTTTTAAAAACTCTGAAAACAGGCACACATATATATATATGCAAGCATATATATATATATATATGTAAACTAGTGGACTATACCATATCAAAGCCATCATTACCTCATTTAGACTATGTTTTTAAATAGACTATGGGGGGATGCTATCCTAACCCTCACCCCCATGAGAGTCAGACTAGTTTTTCCTTAACAGGTATAAAATGATACCAACTGATACAACCATTATAGAAAACAATCTGTAACCATACCCAAAGGGCCCTCAAATTGTACATACCCTTTGATCCAGGAATACTATTACTAGGCCTGTATCCAAAAAAGATTAAGAATAGGGGAAAAGGATCTACTTGTTAAAAAATTATTTATAACAACTCTTTTTTGTGGTGACAAAGAACTGGAAACTGAAGGAATGTCCATCAATTTGGGAATGACTGAATAAGTTGTGGCAAATGCTTGTGCCATAAGAAATAATAAACAAGATGGTCACAAAAAAAAAACTGGAAAGACGTATGAAGTTATTCAAAGTGAAGTGAGCAGAACCAGGAAAATATTGTACACAATAACAATGATAATGTGTGATGATCAACAATGAAGGATTTAACTCTTATCACCAAAATAAGGATATAGGACAAGTCCAAGAGATTCATGGGAAAACTAGGATGTCTACCACCCTAAAAGGGATAGACATAATATGAATGCAAATTGAAAAAATATCATTCTTTACTTTACTTCCTCCATGAACTTTTCTCTAGTGTATGAAATGTGTCTTCTTTCACAACATGATGAACATGGAAATAAGTATTATATGACACAGCCAATATCATATTGTCTGCCTTTCTTGGGGAGGGCAAAAGTTTGGAATGGAGATAAAGAACATGGATTACAAAATGTCAGAAGATAAATATTTTAAAAATTACAGTGACATGGAATCTGAAAAAAATATAAATTTATTTTAGAAAAAGATATTGAAATTAACCTCAAGGTTTGATTGATTCAAGGAACTAAATACTCTATTGGCATTACTTCCCGGTCACCTGAGTACAAGATAGCTACAAATTGTCCTAGGCATACTCAAATACTTGGATATTGTAATATAGGATTTTCAACCTTGCCATGTTGATTTAGGGCAACCTGTCAGTTGCCCTGAATAGAATATTGGCAGTGGCATGAGACATAGGGCAAAGCACAAATTGCCAGTTGAGCCAAGAGTATATAAAGCCCTGGATACCCAGGGCTGTGTTCTTTTCTTCCCTGACTTTGCCCTGACCACTCACTTACCCCTTACCCCCTCCCTTGGACTCCGGGTGTCAGGAGTGTGGAACGTGGGTAGCTTAGGCCTAGAATAGAGTAGGATATTAAGACCTATGTTCTAGAGCAACTCAATAATATTATTTACATCACTGGCAAAAATTTAGCCCAAGAACAACTTTATTTATCAACCAGAGACCACATCACTCTGACCCAGGGCTAAGTGCCCTGGGTCAGCAAAGACCATCCAAACAGAATCTCTACCAACTTTAGTCAGATAATCTTTCACCATCAGATAACAGTATTTCCTAACCCTCTTACCACTGCCTCATTCCCTTACTCTGTTACCCCTTAGCCTTAACCAGAGAATTCTGTAATCATTTGCCTACCATCTAAGGCCAAGGAGAATCAAGCAGCAGTAAGGTTTCTGAGTAGTTTGGGCTGGAACATACTCCATTGCTGAAGGGCAGGAAGTTCAACATCCACTTCCTGCCAGCCTGCCATTAACCAATAGGAAACTGCTTCCTCAGCTGGGAAAGGGCCAGTTATTTGATATCTTAAAGGAGCCTGGTGCCAAGCATTAAGGTTTCTCTGGACACTCAGTTACCTGGGTTGGATCCTTGTTACATTTATAAACAAGTTTCAAGCCCAGCCCCGGTACAGCTCACTCCATCCTTACAACCAGCACCATCCTCCTGCTAGCCTTATTACCAGCATAAGGCTTCTGACCCACTAATGAATTATAATATTAAATCATAAAGGGAAAGTCAGGCAAAAGAACCTTATTTATTCTGTTTAACCAACTTGGGATGTCCCAGTACATAACCTTTCTTTATAAACTATTGTATTGTCTATTAGTATCTCATTTTATTTGAATATTGAATGTAAATTATGAAGTGTCAACCTGAGTCACCACAGTGTGGAAATGCACATCCTCTCAGTAGTATCTCTAAGATTCTCAATCTATGTCTCTCAAGCATTTTTACCTGAAGGGCTGCTTCTTCTCAAGCTGATTTTGTCTATGTTGCTTATTAAAATGTTCTTTCTGTCCCCCTTTTGACAATCATAATGTTTGCTTAACAAAGGAATAGTACTTTATCTCTGCAATAAAAATGTACAAGATAGCTATGCTGGACAAAGCACTAGCAGCTATATGGTAAGAAAAGATGCCATGCAAAAGGTGGTGCTAGAACTGAGTCTGAAAGAAAAGATAGATGTAAGAACTAAGTAGGCAGTCCATCCTCACAATATACCTTAACTTGTCTCTTTGTGACTAAAATCCATTACTTTCAGTTCTGCCCCCTAGAATTTGGCAGAACCAATCTAAATATCATCCACATGGCAACACTCCAAAAACATTTCAAAATAGGTACCTAAATATTCTTTTCTTAAGGCAAAATATTCCTATTTATTTCAAGAGTTACTCAAATGAGATAAAGTAAATTACAATCACAGGACTTCCAGCTCTAATGAAGCTATGGTCTATGCAATAAGCTGCTACTAAATAAATTCTAGAGTCATCCGTTTCCCTGAGAGATACTAATGAAAATTTTTTATGCACCCAAAGGCAATATGAAGTATGGTTATCTCTCCTTTCAGTGACTGTGTTGAACACAAACTAAAAGACCAATGGAAGATGAATTATAAGTTGCACCCAATATTTATGGCAGAGGATTAAAGAGATGCAGAAATTTTATTAAGAACTTGGGAAAATATTTCAAACCAAATCAACATTTCCCTTGATATACAATAAATTCTCTGTGAAAGAAAAGATAAGGGAAGATGGTGAAAAGATGAGTTATATAACAGGTTAGTGTAAAAATTGTTTAAAAAAGATCAAAAGCTTATATAAAGACAAAGAAAATTCTATTCTATATATATAAAATGAAGAATTTTTTCAATAATTCAACTCCATTCAATTTAACAAATATTTCTTAACTCTACAAGAAGAGAAGGCAAACACTAAACAACATCATAGAAAATAAAATAGACTATTCTTTAACAATTAAGAGTCATTTCTAGATTGTCAATGTACTCAGATGTTCAGCTTATAAAGATCAAAATCTAAATGAACCTGGAAAAAAGATAAAGATTAAAAGATATGGTATGCAACTGAAACATCCCCAACTTAACTTTTCTAAAGTGAATAAAATTAAGCTTTCTCTATCATAATTTCTTAGAAAAAAAACTAATAGCCAAAATGAGCATTTGATCCAAAGAGAATCCCAGGAGGATCCAGGAAGTATTTCATCCAGGAAACATTTCATCTCATTGCCAAACCAAGAGCAGTTATTATCTACATCAAATTGGAGTATCAACTCATTGTGAAAAGAGGAAAATTATAATCTCACAAAATAGTGAAAGGCAGTGAAGAGGAAAACAAGTCTGAAAAAACCTTGACATGAGAAACATGAGACCCAATTCTTTCAGGTGATTTAAGAAGCATTTATAGATGAACCTGGAAGATAGAAACAAAACAATGCAAAATGGAACAGAAGTTTCATATATTTAAAGTAATCGAGACATTATCAATAATAGTGGAAGTGGAAGATTCTAGTACCAATGAAACTGATATATGAGGAACTAGAAATATCAAGAACATGGGTAAGATGAATGAGTCCTTAAGCCAGGTTTATCTTCTCCAAATCCACACCTACAATAAAATGTTGTTTGTGCTTTGTTTTGGCTTTTTAGCTGAGTTCCTAGTCCAGTTTCTTTCAATCCCAGCTATGGTAGCTGGCTGATGATCCTGAATATGTTTTAATCTAGGTGTAGGAAGTAAGTAAGGGATAGAGTAAATTCCATAGATTAGCTTTAAAAGGAAAGAACAATTTGGATACAAGCCCTGGGAGAAGATTCTGACAAGTAGAAAAGGATCTTGGGAGTTTTTACTGGAAATTAACAGTCACTCTGAATCTGGCTTTGACTGAGCTGGGAAGGAGCTAGGAAGGAGGATCTTTTGCTCAGACAATTTTCCCCTTGGAAATCCTAATCTCATGAAGAGATTAGTGATTCCTGGTTTTAAGAATCCACTTTGGAGTATACTGCTTTCCCTGAAGCACAGGCTTTAGGTAAGGGCTCAGATACATCTGTGAGTCCTACCTACTTATCCTTTTTTGTAATCCAATTTAATTAGGTTAGTTTATAGTCAGATAGCTGGGTTTTTTGGATCTTAGTTAGAGATAAGGAGTTTAGAGTAGTTTGAGTGAATTCTCAAGGAGAAGAACTAATTCACCATTAGTTGAAAGTGGGTGGGTGGATATTAGATATATAGTTTTAGTAAATTATCTATCATTTCCCTTTTATTCCTGTTATAAAATTAAACTTTGTTTCTAAATTCAGGGGGTTTGTGCTTTACTGACCTAAATAGTTCCTAGGTGGGTGGTTATCATCTCTCATCCATCTAGGAAGGATTTTTATTTCATAGGTATGTAGATAATGACATTCCCCAGTTGCTCTTATCTGAAATTGGCTTTATGGATCAACTTCCAGAATGCCAAAGGGAAAAAAAAATGAATTCATGTTTCCCAGTTATAACATTAAATTATATGGGAAGACTACTGAGTTAGTCCATT
This sequence comes from Gracilinanus agilis, assembly GCF_016433145.1. NCBI lineage: Eukaryota > Metazoa > Chordata > Mammalia > Didelphimorphia > Didelphidae > Gracilinanus > Gracilinanus agilis. The sequence continues at coordinate 92,578,916 of NC_058133.1, read as the reverse complement.
AGTACATAAATAGTGGGCAAATACTACAGAAAGAAATCACCTGAACTCTAAATTAAATAGCAAAATTCCAGATTACATTTCATTTGAAACATTGCACAGTTTCAGTAGTTCTGTGCTTCTCACTAATACAAAATCCCATAAATTTTAACATCTACATTCTCCTAGTGATAATATATGATGTAACTGTATAACAATATGGTCTCCAAAGAGTCAAAATTGTGGGTCACCTGAAAGTCAATAGTTAAATATAAGGTGAAGGGGAAGTGTATTATCAAAAAACAAACAAACAAACTCATATACACAGAAGTGGCATCAAAGAAATAATTAAGAAAATGTAAGATCAGAAAAGGAAATAGACAAGAATAACAGAAAAATACCTCAAATTCTTCATTTGTTTACATAAGATTCTAAAACTTTAGATTCCCCTTAATTTTGACATGTATCTTAAAAGATAAAGACTGATTGCTATCTTCATATAAATGTCCATAATTTGACCCAAACAAATACAAAGCATTAAAAAACTTCTGTTACAGGATAGCCATCAGAAGTCAAAACAATAAAGCACACTAAATAAAATATATCATCTCAATAAATAGTATAGTGGAGTTTTAATGAATTTTTAATATAAATCATTTAGATGCACTATGCTAAACTTTTCAGAAAATGTGGCACTTCTTATTTATATAGAATAACATTGTATATAGTCACCAAATAAGCCAATCACCTAACTTGTTAACTGAAGGTAAGAATCAAACAAAATTACTATTTCACTTGAATGGCCATTTCATTTGATTCTATTCAATTCAACAAACATTAACATTCTATGTCCTAATCATTGTTAATTGGTGGATTTTATCAATAATAATTTAGCCATGAAATTAATAATAACTATATATACATACATATAAAATCTCATTGATCTTCCCAATTAACCTATGCAGTGTGTACCATTATCATATCTTCAAATTGCAAATGAAAACTAAGACTGAGTTTAAGCAACTAACTTATGGTCACACGGCTAATATGAGTCTGAGGAAATAATGAAACTCCAAACTCCAAATCCAGCTTTCTATTCATCATGCCAAATAGTAACTAGAACAAAGATAATGATATTATCATTGGACTCTGTCCTGATCAGAACACTTCTGGAGAATTGATTTCAGATGTAAGAGTGGCATCTCAGGAAGTAAATTATTAAGAAAGAAATGATCTTTTATAAATGTGTTATCTTTATTATCTCATGATTCTAAATAAAGATAATGGAAACCATCATAAAGTCAGCTGTAAAACTAGGAATAATATTTGCTTTCCTAGGAATTTATATCAATAACAGGGTCCTCAAATTTTACGACTCAGAGAGATGACTCTCTTTACCTTCGTGTCTTTTTAAGACTTATTGTCTGAGGATATTAGTTGTAAGTTCAATAAAATGCTTAGACATATAAAAATGTATCAACTATTACTTAACTTATTCTGAGTAAGTGGGTTTTGTTAATCAGTGATTTGTATAAAAATCAAAATCTATAAAAGCAACAGTGAGAGACATCTTCAAGATTTCTTACATCACAAACTGGGTGTAGGATCACTGACTCTATTTACTCAGGAATAAAGTTGGTTTTTCATTTCAGAATTATGGTCTAGAGATTTTTTAAAATTTCTTAAAAATGTCATTTTGTCTTTACACATACAAAAAAATAAAAGACTCAGAGAAATTAAATGTCTTGGAGAAGATCATACAGATATTGAGGGAAAGAACCAAAATTTAAACCCAGGTCTTATGACACCATAACCAGCATTCTCTTTATTATAGAATACTCTCTCTAAGTAGAGAAGTAAAAGAATTATACATCTAATTCAGGGTCTAGACAAATACTTTCCTTTAAAATAACAAGACAATTGAAGGCTTTCAAATTTTCAAATTCAAAAATTTCAAAAAGCAAGGCAACTTTTTTTACTATCTGAATTATTCTGATTAATAGTTCTTTAATACAAAGAAATTACAAAGGACGATAAAGTAGTTCTTTACTCATTTATAACTAAGAAAATGAGTTTTTAATAAATTATCATCAACCCAAATATAAAAATGCTATGAGGAAAGAACTCTGTGGAATGGAAAGTACAATGTATGTGTTTGTGTGATAAGTACATATTTTTAAGATGTGAGTTCATGCCCTTTATACTACCATAGCAGTTGTCTTCCTAAATATTATTGTCAGGCACACTGGCTTTCTGGGGCAGCATATTGTTGAAGAAATAACAACAATATTAAATATATCTAACATTATAGATATAAATAAATATATACACACATATATTAGAGATATCCTTAATGTTATTATATATGTGTATGCTTTAAATATACAAATACATATAAATTCATACATATATATATATATTTATATAGCTATATTTAATATTATTGTCAAACAATATGCTGTCCAAGGAAGCCAATACCTCTATAGTTATAATCAGGAAGGCAATTGCTATGGCATTATAAATGGAATTCACCAGTGTCACAAACTGGGATTCTGTTGAAGATAAAAATGTGATTTGGTTTAAGAAACTATAAAAGGGTCGACCCCTGCCACATATTGTGCTTAGGATAGACCAACAGGAAAATGCATCTCATAAAGCAAGGATTACAAAGGAAGTCCCGGTCCTACAGGGAGGGAAGGTTGCCAATTTTATTGGAGTAGAATGTAAACTTGTCCAGTAGAATGTAAACTCACTGAGGTCAAGGATTATTTCCCTTATAGCCTTTTCATCTCTAGTACTTACCACAATGCTTACAGATAATAAACAATAAATACTTATGGAATTGAATTATAAGAGAGTTGGATTTTGTGAGATAAATTACGAAAGACTTGTGATGACAGGAGAAATATAAAGAATTATTTGGGCAGCAATAAAAAGGAGAACTTCCTCTAATGCCTGCTTGATGACTAAACTGGGAAGAGACTTCCTTTACAATTAGCTAACCTAAACTAGTGCTAAAGAGAGGAAAGTGGAGTAGGAATTGATTCTGGGAAACAGCAGGACTTTAGGATGACTAAGGAGAAGAGAATAATGAGTTTGGAGAAGCATCATGAGAGATGAGGCCTATAGATCATAGTCATTACCAAGGAGGTCTGCCTTGGGCTTTATATCAAATTTGTAGAAATTTAGACGGTGCTAGCAATACTTGCATTCCATCCATGGCACACAGTCACTGATCTTACTTCCCAGTTAGTAAAGGTAACTATTAAAAGTCAGAAGCTACCAAAATATATGCCTCCTCCATTTTCCAGAAGCAAGACAGCTTTGGTGTGTACTGGCAGCTATCTTCTCCTTAAAGAATTATCTTAAATAGTTGATCTGAGGGCTGAGTTCATGCTATTTGTCCCAGGTGAAGATTTTATGGAGCTGGCCCCATTAGGCAAAAAACATAGGTACAGTTCTGATTTATATAACAGGAAGTAGAATAAAAGAAGACTTGTATTTTTGTCTCTGCTTTTCTATGGTCAAGGTGGTAGTTGGCATGAGAGAGAATATCTTAGGGTGCAGGTTCTCCTTTTAGCCAATTAGCATGAATCTATGAGTTACAGCTATGGACAGTACAAATGAGGTCCAATAAAAACTCAGAACTACATCTCAATTAGACTGGTTGAATTGGACGCAGTTCTTTTTGTTTGTTGTTGCTAGTTAAAGTAGCTGTGAAAATAACACACAAATTAAGTAGCCAGAAAAATGCAAAGCATCAAAAAAGTGCAGCAAATGTGGAAAAATCTTTTATATCCTCAAAATCCCACAAACCCAGTCTTCTCTGACTTGATTCCATTCATCTAAGCTAAAAAGCCTTGAATTCAATTCATTTTAAAATATCGAGCATCTCCAAATACAATGTGGAATTATGAATAGAGAACTGGACTTAGAGCCAGGAATCCCTGAGGTCAAGTTCTACCTGCAACATATACTGGCTGTGTAATCCTGGACAAGTCATTTAAAACTCTAGGAAACTCCTAAATTCATATCTGCAAACATCACTTAACCCTTTATAGTTCTAGAAATTTATTCAGATGACTCATTGCAGAAGAAAATGAAACATTAAGGGTATTTCTTTATCAGAGAGTCCTATGTATCAATGAAATCACAGGTCTATTCTCTATTCCCTAAAAATACACCTCAAGCAAAGATTTATTTTTTTCATTTCCCAATTAAATTTGAAATACATTTTAAATTTATAGTAGGCATATATGCATAAGGTCTCAACATACTGAATAATAAACAAAACCATATGAAATGTTTTAATATTCTTAGAGTGGAAAACAAGATGAAAAATAGTTCCTTTGTAGCACTTAGGTGGATTTTCCAAATTAAAAATGTGTAGAAAGAAAAATAGAAGACATTTCCTTTTGCAACCAGAGGTAACATAGATCTAAGCTTTCTGACATTTTATAAGGACTCCAGGTTTTGATAAACAAATCAAATTGGGTAAACATTTTCATATATTATAAACCTGTCAGTGTAGGAATTTTCACTAAAAATATTAGCTTTTTTCTTATCAGTATAATAGAGGGAATCTATTTCTGTGTTATTCCCAGGCTTTTCTCTATATTAAAAAAAGCGTATTGCTTTTTGATTATCATAGTCACACAGTATGATATAATCTATATCAGACTATTTACCACTTTGGAAAAGGTAGAGAGGAAGGAGAGAAAGAATCTGAATCATAAAATGTCAGATAATTGTTTAAAAAATTTCTACATATGATTGATAAAAGATAATCATAGGTATGAGGGAGAAGGGGAAAGAACCTTCTCCAAGCCTCCAGACTAAATCCTTTTTAATAACCAAAAAAAAGTACAAAAACAATAGGCATTGAGATCATATCAGAAAATGTGTATTACACATTCTGCTTTCATAGTCCTAATATTTCTACCATGAGAAGGGTGAAATGTTTTGCTATCTGTTCTCCAAGACTATTAGGAGTTTTGTGTGTGTGTGTGTGTGTGTGTGTGTGTGTGTGTGTGTGCACCTGCATATCCTATTATCTCTGTCTTTCCTTCTACCCCTCCCACCTATGCTTATATGATAAGGAGCCATATCCCCCCTCATTAAAATCAGAAATTTCACATTGGAATTAACCTTGGAGGTCATCTAGTCAGATTTACCTTATGCAAGAGACGCAAGAGACCTTAAATACCATGCAGGCTGACCTTTCCTTTTTTCTGAGAAGAAGAAACCCAAATTCAGAAAGCCTAAATGATTTACCCAAAATAACCCAGATAATCAGGGACAGAGCTGTGAACTGAACCCAACTTTTCAGATTCTGAATCTAGATTCTTCCCCCTTGTAACACATTGCCTCCTTGGTAATAATTTCAAGTTTTGAAAGCAAAATGTCAAAAGGTTCAGTTAAAATATTGTAATCTCCATAATTATCTCCCTGATCATTGCCATGCTCCTTCTTAAACCCTCACCATCACAGCCAGAGTATCATGCTACCCAGATTTTTAAGAGTGCTGTTTTTTTTCAAATATTTATCATAGTTCAATGTAGACTGTAATTTTTCTGTATTTATCAGTTCAATGATATTGCAAATCTCTTGATGAAAGTAATATGTTGTTTTTAATTCTACCCCTTTGCAACAATTATATCTTATATTTAATAAGTGCTTAATAAACTGATTGTTGATTGATTTTCCAAATAAATTTTAATCAAATTGGAAATTCAATTGAAAAGAGCAATTTTGAACAACAGGCTGCTCTTTCTACATATCCAAATGGGTGATATTTTCCTCTCTGTCCCCATACCATGAAAATTACTTTGTATTTTGTTTACAGGTCATGTTTACATCTCTGCACATCTTGTTTCCCTTAATACAATATTTGATCCCACTGGATTGGATTATTTTTGTATTTGTATCACCAGTGCCTAGCATGATGTCTCACATAAAGTAGACATTAATAATGTTGTTCATAAGTTGATTGTACAATTAAATGGAATGGAAAATTTGCTTTAAAATGACAGTTGTTTTGAAAATACCATAACTGTTTCCACAAATACAGATGTTTGGTATTATGGAAACTAACACCTGGAAAACTGGGAATATTTTTTACTTTTAATTCAGATTTTGTGACATTATGTAGACATATGCAGGCAGTATCAGAAGTCTTTTAAAAGCCTTACAGAAGTACTGGCCTCTTTGTGTAAACAGACATAAATTGTACAATTTTTGCTTTGAAAATACACTTAAAGTTATAATGTCAATTATTCTAGCTAAAACAAGCAAAAAGAGGAAATGTGTGCTAGCTAGTCTTTGCCATAATTGGTAGCTACAAATTGGTAACAGCTTAGAATTCCCCAGCTGCACTACAGTGTGACTTTTATCAATCTTCTTAACCTCTGGGTCTTTTATCTGTAAAAGAGAGGTTGTAAAATACATGATCCTCTGAGGGCCATTATGAGCTTTTATTAATTAATGTTTGTAGAGCACTCTGAGGTTCCATTTGAATAGTGGGTACATCAATCCAAAGTATCATTATACTTCTTAAGAATCAGTTATGTGCTCTAGGGATTCAAGCTAAGTCTGTCATCTACTGATAATGCATTTAGTTGTGGGTTTTTTTTTCAATTTAGGATACTTTATTGGAGCAACCTTAATAAAACACCTTAGCTCCCACTAGAATAGAGAATCGTAAATAGCTCAAATTTCCCAAGATTTCACAGAAGCAGTATTTTAGGAGAATGTTGATGAGCAAGCTCAAAACCAATTTTCTTCAATAAAATGTAAGAGAGAAGAGGATTGGACCAAGTTCTTAAGTCTACTTCTCTAGCCCTTATGTCTCTCAAGTGGCCTTGACACAGCCAGTCTGCCATTAATTTTCTTGCTAAAGGGGACATCTTGGTAATGGTTTTCACTCTCTTCATCCATACTGGCTTTGCTGTCCGGATTGTTTTCTTCAATACATCAAATTGTGTTTAGATTGAGAAAGGCAGATTTCATTTTAGGAAATTTTAAAATTCACAAGTAGTTCTCTCTTGCATTACTAATCCTTAATTTTCCATTTGAAAAAGATCACACATAGTTCAGTGTTTTGATAAGAAATAAATTGTTTATATGTGAGAATTATTCTACAAAACAGACATCCCTACAAATCTGTTATTTAAAACATACTAGAAAGCCAAGAAAACAAATATCCTATAGTTCAACATGGCTTGTCATTTATATCCAGGTATATTTTGGCAAAAAATATTGGACAACTTGCTCTGTTCCGATTATTCTACAGGTTCTTAAGGGGTATTGTGTACAGAATAGGCATTTCACACAGTCAAGAAGACTTGCTATAAGCAATATTGGTAGAGCATTAATGCAATATGGTTGATGATAATTCTGTTTTAATATGAAATTTCTATTGAGAGACCATGTTGAAGATAAATATTGATTTGTTAAATGACAAACATTTATTAAATTCTTATTGTGTGAAAGATAATGTGCTAGAGGACTGGTAGCAAAAAATAAATAAATAAAACAGTTCCTTCCTTTAAACTTAAAGGGCAAATGAAATATAAACAGCTAGCCTATCATCACATAAATTACTTAATAAATATTTATTAAGTGCCAGGCACTAAACTAAGTATTCAAGATACAATTATAAATAAACAGGGCAGCCCCTGACCTCTCTATTCTATTTTAATGGAGAAGACACAAAAAAGAAACTGGAAAGGATAAGTGGTAGGGGTGGATTACACTGTTGTGGCATCATGTAGAGAAGGAGTTTAAAGGTCTAAAAAGGGACAAGATGAGGCAAAAGTTCACCAATCAGGCATCCTAAGGGCAAATGTAGAGGTTATGGTCGGAAGATTATACAGAGAATGGCTGGAGTATAGGGAAAGAGCCAAAGAGTTGGCCAGGAAGTGCATGAAAGAATTCATAATATCTTGTTTGTCTTGGGGGACCAGGAAGGACTTGGTAGGGGTGTCATTTCACTTGGTTATTAAAGGAATTGGTAGAGGTGTCATTTCACTTGGATATTAAAGGAAGAATCGAATTTTAACAGTCAAGGATAAAGTGAAAATTCTAAGGAAAGGGAATAAAAATGAACAGAGGCGTAACAGCAGGAGAGCATGATATATATTTCTAGGCTAAAACACAAGAGAGCTAGTGAGTGAGTCCACACACCGCATATGATGCCTTAAACAGGAGTAGGTATTCGACCATAATTTCATTGTGATAAGGAATTTCCTAGTAAGGAAGTTATTCTTGCCAATACAGGGTAGCACCTTCTGTGAAACTTACAATCATAGAGAATTGCCTAAAGCGTGGAGGTTGTGACTTTCCCAGAATCACACACGTGTCAAAGGTTGAATTTAAACCCAAGTTTTCTTGATGGCAAGACCAGCTCTCTCTCCATTATTCTATCTCTCCTTGAGCACGTTACACAATAATATGGGTGCTATAGAAACAAAATATAACAATGAAATTGACATTAATTGAAAGGAGGGACTCACCTCATTTAAGGGATGAAGAATTTTCCCTAATCCTTGAACATATATATATATATATATATATATATATATATATATATAGTTTTCAAGTATGAAATGGCCCTAATTTTGCACCCTTAATCATTCTTTCACTCCTTTGTGTTTTTATTTTTTTGTTTGTTTACTACATCCTCCCTACCCTCAGGGTACACGCATATACCTAAGTCTTTCTTATTTTACAAAAACCTTATTTTTAACTCCCTAACTTCCATAAACTTTCATGCTATCTCCTTCCTTTCATTGACAAACTTGAATATGCACTCCCTTTTCCCTTTCTCTTCATTTTTACTTCACTTACCACTAACTCCTTTGTATTTTGCAATGGCTTGCATCTCTACTGATCCTCTGTGATGCTCTCCCAAATATCTCTAATGATTTACTCCTAATTTTCAGATCAAATAAATACCCTTCTTTAGTCGTTATCCTCTTTAACCTTTCTGCAGCATTTGACCTTATATACCATACCTTCAAAAACTATTGACATATAGTAATAACAATTGTGTATAATGATCAATTGTGAATGATTAATCTATTATCAACATCACAAGGATCCAGGATAACTCCAAGAGACTCATGACAAAAAAGATTTCTACTGAAATAGAAAGAATAGACAGATTCAGAAAGTAGACTGAAACATACCATTCTTCACTTTATTTCCTCAATGGATTATTTTCTAGTGTAAGTAATTTGTGTCTTGTTTCACAACATGACAAACAGAAATATGCACTATATCATACATATACAACCTACCTCATATTACCTGACTTCTTGGGGAGAGTTAGAAGTGAGGGAGGAGAATAATTAGGCAGATTTTTTAACATAAATAATCTGAGGATTTGTTTCTCTTGGATAAGCACATTTATTATAATTTATTACATATTTATAATAAATAATATGTATTATATTATTATATTATAGTATACTGCTATTTATTTTTAAGAGGTAACAAAATATTGAAATACTTGTTTTTATTTTATATTCATTTATATAAATGAGTATGTGTATATATGGGTGTGTGTACACTTAAAACCATACCAGAGAATCAGATTTCAAACAAAAAACAATATATCAACTAAGAGTAATATTACTAAGTAGTAAGTAATATTACTAATCAACTAAGAATAATCCCTCTCCATAATGTCACCTTTAAAAAAAAGAAGGGAAAAAATGTTTATATCTGTTGTTTTGTGGCCAATTTTTCTTATTATAGTTTTATAACATTCAGTTTTTATTTCAATATTTTCATTTCCATTTAAAATTTGTATTTGTCCTAATTTTCCTTACTTCTTAAGCTTCTCTGCACTGATTTCTTGTAGCAAGGAAATATTCTATTATATCCATGTACTACACTTTGTTTAACCATCCTTCAATGGGTATCGTTTGTTTCCATTCATTTGCGACCACAAAAATTCCTGCCCAAAATATTTACTTGTATATAGGACTTTAAAAAGATTACTATTTGTTGTGCCTTTTTTGATACTATCCATATCTTTCAAGTGACTCTCTTCTAGCCATAATTCCCCCTTAAAACATATTGTCTTTTTCTTCTAGGTGAATTAATGAACAAAAAGTATTTATACAGCACTATATACCCAAATCACTGTGCTATAGGAGATCAATATATAGGAGAGTGATTGCCAAAGAGAGAGGTGTTGGGTTTGAAAAGTCCCTAAGTGGACTTTCCAAGTGGGAAAAAAAACGTGGAACCGTAGAAGAGGAGATTGACATGCCCTTTTCAGTGTTTATGACACTATTGATTTTGTTATGATCTCCAGAATTGGAAAGTGGGGGACAGGTATAGAAGGAGGGAGAATGTGCTCATTGTTAGCCATGAAAAATAACTACTATGTAAAGTGAGACATGGTTGGTGCTAGCTAGATATCATGGACCATGAGAAACACTTTACAGTCAGGATAAATGGGTCTCAAGTAACAGATTCATTAGCTGAAAGAGTTAAGTTAGCCACAGCATAATTTCTGTTCAGGAGGGTCCAAAGATGGACCAAAAAAATGGCCAGAGTATGTCTTTGCTCACAGCATTCTCTATGTCTAAAATATCCCCTTTCTATATCTTTACCTTTTAACATCTTAATCTTCTTCAAGATCCAAGTGCAATGTCATCTTCTCCATTAAATCCTCTTTGAGCCTTCCCTTCCCCAGCTGGAATTGATCTATTCCTCATCTGATCACATAGCACTTTGTACTCATCTTGTTTACTTAACAGATTATATAATTTGTATTAGGAATTAGGTGTCATTTGGATTGGGTATCTGAAATCAGAAGACATGAGTTCAAGTCCCCACTCTACCACTTAAATAGATAAGTCACCTTCATTTTCTCATTTTTCTTATCTACAAAATATTAATATTGCTACTTTAACTACCATGGGACAAGTAGGTGGCAGAGTGGATAGAGTATTGGACCTAGAGTCATGAATACTCACTTCCTAGGTTCAAATATGATCTGAGACACATTTTTAGCTTTGCAACCCTGTACAAGTCATTTAGCCTTGTTTGCCTCAGTTTCCTTATCTATAAAATGAGCTGGAAAAGAAAATGCCAAACTACTCCAGGATCTCTGCCAAAAAACAAAAATCCAAATGGGGTCATGAAGAGTCAGAAAGGACTAAGAAAAATGACTGCCTACTTTACTGAAGTATTGGAGGAAAAGTAATTTTCATGTTAATAAATATTGGTGTACATATCACCACTGTTGCTAGATTAGCAACCTGATGATTGAGAAGGAAGGAACATTTTTGAGTTAACTTCACAACTTTATTTCTGAGTCTAGAACAATGCCTTGTTTCTTAAATGTAAATGAATAGATGGTAAATATATTTCCGTAATTATACTTCAAAAAATATGGTTTGTTTTGAGAAAACAATCTATTTCATTTTAACATGATGATTTCTTAAACTCAAAATGGAGATGATCATCATCATATCAAGTTACTTTAGTAAATTTAGCATTAAATTGACAATTAAATTCTATCTTGATGCTACTGAGTAATAGATAGTATTTGAGGATCAGAATTTCATTACCCAGATCAGGTTCTATAAAGAGTGAATCATACAAAAAGTTGGTATTTTGAAGGACTTGAAACTCCTTTAGAAGTCTGTATAGAACTAAGAAGCAATATGGTATAAAGAATGAGGAGCCCAAGTCCATGTACCTTTTCTAATATATGCTAGCTGTGGGACTATCAACACTTCACTTAACCTCTCAGCCTTCAGTCAATGAAGACATTCTCATTGCTGGCCCACTATTGGAAAGGAGTTTTTTTGTTGTTTTTTTTTTCCACATTGCAAGCTCCCACCACATGAAATCACAAGTCATAACAATCAATAAGAGTGGCATTAAAGCTAGTTCCACACGATAAAAATAAGCAATTATTAGTTAATTATGTTAAACTGCTTATTTTAGTGAAATAAATAAATTCAAATGATGATTTGATTGAACTAAAAATTCAATATGATTAAAATGTAAATGTAGGAGCTCTGTGAAAATATCTGAGGTATTTCATTTTATTTATTTCCAAAATAGTATCTCTTCTTGTCGCATATATATCTATAATAAGAATCCTCTAGAAGTTAGGGACATGAATAGAAAAGAAAAAATTAAATCATTATTTACAAGGCAACAAAAAGAAGATATTCAACAATTATGTTGAAAACACTTCATTCAGTCTTTCTGCTCTGAATAAATTGTGGAGAGGAGGAAAAAAGGTGTTACTGGTTAAATTTAAACACTGAATGCTTATTTAACCTTATCAGCAAAGCAGTGTGTTTAGGGAGCTATCAGTTCCTGTCATAAACAGCCAAAAATGTACCTCTCCTTGCTCCTGCTCATCAGTTGTCCCTTAAGGGGTCAAGATCCTGAACCAAAGAGGTGTGATTTTTTTTTAACACTAATTCTTCACTTTTAGAAAAAAATCTCAGGACACTCTTTTTCCTGTCCCATTTCTACAATCTTAACCACTTGGCAATTTTAAAGACCTAGAGGAGGCTTATTAGAAATTCATTATTAATTTAGAGATTTATTTTTAGAAAATTACCTAAAGTAATTACAGTTTAAGTGACTTGTTCAAGGTCATACGCATCTAATAATAGATCTTAGGAAGAACTTGAACACAGTTCCCTCGTTTCATCAATGCCATTCCTTTATTAATGCTTCCAATTCTGCTTTTCTTAATAATCAAATCTTTCTGTGGTAACTTAAAAACCATCAAATCAATTATTACTTTATTGTTCTTTTCCTTTGAAAAAATGGCTTTTAAACCAATGCTACTCCCAAAAACAGTAGGGTAATTAACTGGTTCATTTCACCAATGTTAAGAAACTAATGGGTTTGCTTTTCTCAACTAAATTACTTGCCTTGATCTAGCTTGATTTTGCATGTTGAATAAGTTAAGGGAATAATTTTCAAAATTGTCCTTCACTATAGTGTTGAGTTTAAAATTATTGTAAGCCCTGGAAGACTACGTCTCCCAGGGCTCCCTGCTACAACTTCCCTTGACACCTCCCACTTCCTTTGTAAGAGGTGTTGGTATAGTATAAAAGAGAAAGTTTGGTGCTTTTTCAGGCTCTGAAGCCTGGAGGCTGAACCCTGAAGATCTCTCTCTTGGTGCCTTTTCCCCCTTCTATCTACCTCCTAGTTTTCCCTAGACCTTCCCTTTTCTTATTTAAATAAAACCTAGATATTCTAACCCTAAGTTGCTCTCTAATCTTTTATTTGAGCCCCAAAGGGCTCTGGTCAATTTCCCCCTTCCAGGGCTGGGAGACAACCTTCCTTTACTTTCCTCTACCTTCTTCTCTCCTTTCTCCCATCCATCCTTCCTCCTATCTACCTTCCTTCCTTCTCACTGGAACTTTATTTGGTGACCTCCAAATAGAACCTGAATCTATCTGCCTGACAACCTCCTGACTTTCCTTCCTATCTACTGCCTAAGGGTAAGAAGTTATCCTGCCCAAAACCCAGCCCAGCTGGGGTCCCTTCCCCTACTAAACCCCTAACAGACTCCTCTGCCTCAAAAGGGATGCTAGATCTAAATCCCCCCCCACCGCAGCCCAGGAGCCTTAATCCTAATCCTCCTCACCCTTGCCAGGCTAAAACCCAGCGGGGGCGGGGGTCTTTCAGCAAAAACCAGCAGGAGACCAGAAAAACCTCAGTCCCTCTCTGCCTTCCACCCACCCCAGCCTAAATACTCAAAACTCTCTACTGCCCCATACTAGCTCCAATCTCCCCCTCTGGAGAGATTTTGCCTTTTTAAAAGGCAACACTAAAAAAAACCCAATACTAAAAAACTCCACTTACCTTGATTTTCAGCCCCAACAATGGCTTCCATAAACACCTTGTCCATTTCAGCTTTGTCCAATTGGACAATAACTTTGTCCTAGAGTCTGTGTCAACACACCAGAAGCTATACCTTTTGTTTTGTTGACAAACAGCTGAAAAGGTTTCTCATAGTCTCTTATTCCTAACACAGGTGCAGATAGAATTGCATCTTTCAGCTTGTCTACGGCTAAGAGATGTTCAGGCTTTAGTTTCAGAGGTTCTGGTTCTGTATTCCTGGTCAGATCTGTCAAACACTTAGTGATCTCATTATATCCAGTAATCCATTGTCTACAGAAACCAGTAGTTCCAAGAGTATCTCTAAGTTGTTTTTTAGTTTTAGGTGCATTCAATTTCTGTATGTCAGCTATTCGCTTTTGTGTAATACTTCTGGAACCCTCTGACATCACAAAACCAAGATATTGCACCCAGAGAAAAACCCATTGTAATTTTGTCTTGGAGATTTTATGTCCTCATTTATATAATTCAATCTAAAGAATCTTGCTATCCCTAAGACACACCTTTGCATTTGGGGATGCCAAAAGGATATCATCCACAAAATGCACCAATTTACTCTCTTTAAATAATGCTAGGGCTGCAATATTAAAAGCAATGAAAGAATGTGCAGAATGTCCAGACAACTGGAACAAATTTGATCGCCTAATGCAAAATGATGATGAAACTCCCTCTTAGTTTATGGACAGGCTTATTGAATTGGGGGCTCGATATTTGGACTTGGATTTATCAAAGGAGCAAGGTATGAGACAAATAAGGGGACAATTTGTAAACAATTATAGCTGAGTGGTCCAAGATTATATTGTTGTGAAGAAAAGGGGACTGCCCCCTGATTTTTTTTGTAAAAAAAGAGGCAAGTATTTGATTTCCTTATGTTGTAAAAATTGTTACCATTCTCTCCTTGTATTAATGTATATACCCTTTATTTTATTGTAACTATAAATTTATTTATGTTTGTTATGATCCATGGGGGAGACTGGTCTTCCAAAGAATCACAGGGGGGAATGTGCAGTTTAAAATTATTGTAAGCCCTTGAAGACTACATCTCCCAGGGCTCCCTGCTACAACTTCCCCTGACACCTCCCACTTCCTTTGTGGGAGGTATTGGAGAAAGTACAAAAGAGAAAGTTTGGTGCCTTTTCGGACTCTGGAGAATAGAGAACCTGCTCTATAACCAGAGACTTATCTGAGTGGCCTAGGGTGATTGTTGGATGTAAAGAATGGAACAGATTGGAAGCATGGCTTGTTGGCTCAAAGTGCTCTGAAGTACAACGGAGTCAACAGTTTATTATATAGAAAGTTAAAGATCCCCTTCCCCCAAAAGCCCAAGAAAGTTTCCTACAATTACACAGAGTAGTATTTTTACCATAGTCAAAACAAAAGCATTAGAAGCTTCAAGGTGTATATAAGACCTATGCTAAACTATCAACTATATGTGTTATCATTTAATGAAATCTGGGACATTTTGTTAGGATGGAAAACCCCTGAATTTCTCAGCCTTGATGGTGTTAAACAATATTTTTGAGACTCATTATTTTACTTTAATTCTGGGCAAAATGCCCCTGCTAAGGGTTCGGCCTTGGCTGTACCAAGCAGCTGCATTCTTGACCAAAGGGGAACAGTGTTAACCCTTCTCCTGCTGGATTACTGAGAACCCAAAGCTTTTTTTCAAAAAGACTATATTACTTTTTAAAGAAAGGTGTGAATTATGAAAGGAATCAAAAGAGGAATCTCAGATTTTTATCTTAGATATTCCATTCCAGTCTCATACCTATTTGTAGGGAGAAAAGGTCAACACACAGCTCTGCCAGTCTGTGTTGATCTTTTGATGGGCCAGATAAAATATCTACTTGAGATTCTAATTTCTCTTAATGGCTTCCCACATAATCTCCCTTTTCTTTAAATTAAAATGATTTATTACACAGGAAAACTTCGAATAATGAAAGAAGTTATAAATTGGTTATAATCATCACTTATAGCTGGATCTGATAGGATTTACAGATCAATTTGTTTGTTTATGGCTCTCTACACTGGAGCCTGGAGGCTGAACCCTGCAGAGCTCTCTCTTGGTGCCTTTTTCCCCTTCTATTTACCTCCTAGTTTTCTCTAGACCAGTGATTCCCAAAATGGGTGCCACTTCCCCCTGATGGGTGCTGTAGTGATCCAGGGAGGCAGTGATAGCCACAGGTGCATTCGGGGGCAGTGAATAACTGTAAGGGGGTGGTGATAGTATGTGACAGGGGGCTCTAAGTAATATTTTTTTCTGGAAAGGGGGCAGTAAGCCAAAAAAGTTTGGGAACCACTGCTCTAGACCTTCCCTTTTCTAATTTAAATAAAACCTAGCTATTCTAAACCCTAAGTTGCTCTCTGATCTTTTATTTGAGCCCCGAAGGGATCTGGTCAATTTCCCCCTGCTGGGGCTGGGGACCACTACCTTCCTTTCCCTTCCTCTACCTTCCTCTCTCCTTTCTCCCATCCATTACTTCCTACTATCTACTTTCCTCCCTTCATACCCTCACAATAGACAATATTAACTGATAGTAAAACATCAGAAATCACTCTGAATCTAAGTTAAGAAAGATAGAAAGTGCATAACAATTTCTTATACCTTACTTTCTTAGTAAAGAATTAGAATTGAGTATTGACAGTCTAGCATCTTTCAGGAGCAAGAAAATTCACACACACACATACACACACACACACACACACACACACACACACACACACACATTTCAATTTCTTCCTAAAAAACTCCACAAACCTCACCTTAACTTTTATTGAAGATGACTTTCCTTGTTTGACCTGTCACAGTAAAAATTCAATAAAATGGGGAAGAGGAGGGCCATTTTTTCCTTTATATCCATTTACATTAGATTATTAAAATTATTCTCTCCGGGAGCTGTCCAAAAGGGGCTCAGATGTGTTATCTATTACGTTCAAATATTTGAAATCTACATTATAAAACAGGCACAAGCTATTATCTGAAAACATTGACACAAGGTTATTCTAAAAATGTTGCTCCCGCAGTTAAAGCTAGTATAGGACTTCTTTCTCAATTATGTGATGATAGAAAGCTGCTCTGGGCTTGAAGATAATAAACACAGACAGACCTCTGAACTCTAGGAACACATTTTTACCTAGTCATTACAGAATTTTTAATGTTCTTTCAAAGCCATTCAAGATCTTTCCATCTCTTCAAGGTTCAAACTTGATGCTACCTCCTCTACGAGGCTTCCCCTAATTCTCACAGCTAAAATAGATTCCTACCTTGATGATCTTTCAGGTCTCTGTAAAGTCTTCTAGATATTTTTTCTCATTATGACTTATGTATTCTGACTCTCATAATTCTGTTCCTATATGACTGCTCCCTCTCAGTCTCATTTTCTGGATCTTTATCTAAATCAGTGGTTCCTAAACTTTTTTGGCCTACTGCCCTCTTTTTTTAATGGAATTCTGGCCTGACAGGATTGCCCAGGATAATATTGCAAATGCAAGAAATCCTGCATTACACTTTCCAGAAAAAATATTACTTAGCCCCCTGGAAATTAATTTTTTAAATGTAAATAACAATTAATAGGAAAGATAAATGTACCTGTGGCCATCACTGCTCTTCTAGATTGCTGCAGCACCCACCAGGGGGTAGTAGCACCCACTTTGGGAATCACTGGTCTAAATCATAGCAACTAATGGTAGCAGTCCCCTAAGATTCTTTCCCACTTCTCTTCTCCCTTTAGACAATTTTACTTGATTTTCTCATCACCTCCTGCGGTTAAAATTATCATTTCTATGTATATGATTCTCAGAT
This sequence comes from Gracilinanus agilis, assembly GCF_016433145.1. Taxonomy (NCBI): domain Eukaryota; kingdom Metazoa; phylum Chordata; class Mammalia; order Didelphimorphia; family Didelphidae; genus Gracilinanus; species Gracilinanus agilis. The sequence goes on along the minus strand of NC_058133.1, from coordinate 92,561,242 downwards.
CTACTTATCCCACGTTAACCTCTTTCTTGACCTCTTGGCACATCTCTCCAAGTGCCTTTCAAATTTCTCAGGCTGGATGTTCTGTTAAAAACTTAAATTCAACAAATATGAAATCAAACTCATTATTTTTCTCCACCTCACCAAACCTTCACCTTTTTCTCAATATCTAAGGGCCATTCTCAACTTCTCACTCTCTCCTCACTCTGTATCTAATCAATGACCAAGTCCTTTCATTCCTGCCTTTTAACATATTTTGTATACATTTCCTTCTTTCCTCTATTATCAAGGTGTAAGCCAGAACTATTGCAATATTGCACTGGTCTCTCTCCACTCAGATCTATTCACTTAGCTATCATATTAATTTTCCTTACAATCAGGTCTGACCATATCATGCCCTTTCTAGTCCCTGGTCCCATGCCCCAATTTAAGAAACTCCAATGTTTCCCTTTTGCCTCTAGGATAAAAACTTTATCTTTAAAGTCCTTCATTATGTGGTTTCTTCCTACACTTCCATTTTTTTTCACTTCATTCCCATCCATGTGATCTCTAACCCAGTGATGCTGTCCACCTTGCTGTTCCTCAAACAAGCTTGTTCATATTCTGAATGTTTCCCTCCTCATCTCTATCACCTGGTTTTCTTCAAGCTTCAACTAATAAGTTGCTTTCTGCCACAAGTATTTCTTGGTCTTCTTTTTAGTGACTTCCCTTTGAGATTACATACATACCCAAGAAAGACAGACAGAAACAGGCTTAAAAAGAGTAGGGTGGGAGAGAGAGAGAGAGAGAGAGAGAGAGAATCTTCTCTATACAGTTGTTTGCAAGTGGTCTTCCCTATTAGACTATGAGCTCCTTGGCACCAAAGACTGCAGCATTTGCATCTCAGGATATGCAGTACAGTGCAAGGCACATAGTAGATGCTTAATAAATGCTAGATGTCTGACTTACTACCTATGGGATTAATACTAACAATAATAGCTGTAATTTATATAATGAGATAGTGGTTAAAGATTTGCCAAGGGTTTTAATACATAAGCTCATTTGATTTTCAAAACAGTTTTATGCTGTAGGTGCCACAGTCATTTTTACTCCCATTAACAAGTAGACAGAATAGTGGAAAGAGTTTTGAGTAGGATTCAGGAAGATCTGATTTCAAATCTGGCCTTAAATATTGTGTCACTTTATTTCTCTTGACTTTAGTTACCTTATCTATAAACTGGGATAATAACAGTTTCTCTGATTTTGAGCCCAACTTAATATTCACATATTTTATTTTAGCTTATTCAAAAAGCACTTGAGGAACTGATAGGTTGGGGTGAATTAATTAATTAGCATTTATTATTTAGTGTATACTGTGTGATAATCATTATCGTAGGACCTAATAATAGTAATGGTAGCAATACAAAGTCAAAAAGAAAAATGGTTCCTGCCCTCAGAGAACTTACATTCTATCACACGCATATACACAAAAAAATAGGGTGTTAGGAAAGGCACAACAGCTGGAGAATATCACAAAATGCCTCATGCAAAAGATGGCACTTGTGCCAAATCCAAACATTCCTCTGCCACCAGAGATGAAAATAGATCTTTATAAAATATTGACAGATGTGTCCCATTTTACAACAATTTGTTATCATGCTGACAGTTTTAATCCATGAGCATTCTTGTGACAATACAACTGTTCCAGGATTGATGCCAAACTTTCTGTAGATTTATTTATATTTCTAAAGCTAGGTGGTAGTGCTCATAATCTTCTGTCATTTTCCTCTGTAGCGTTTTACAGATGGGTACCTTCTAAATATTTACTAACTTAGACTAGTTTCTGGGCTCTTCTGGCCTTCCTGTTGTGCCAGCTGTTTAATAATGGTTAAATTTTTTTGCAGGAAATGTGGTGATTATCAAAGTTGATAGCTGTGTTTTTTATCCTATCCCATTTTGATATTCAATGATGAAAGTAAAAGCCATCACATTCCTCATTTTTAGTCTCTTTTTATAAGTTGATGTTGATTTTTTACTTTTTTAACTAGCAAAAAGTTTACTGCATTCAGATAAATTCCCATGTATCGTTTTCAGTTACAATATGGTCAATATAATTTTTATGATGCTTTCTCATATTTTGTGTGCACTGCATTTTTGAATTCTATTCAGGAAGATAGCATTCATCAACTACCAGTGTGAGAATTATGTATCATTTGTAAGATTTTGACCTCTTTCATTTTTCAAAGCTAAGCCATATTTTCAAACATGTTTTTATCATCCTCCTTTATACCTAACTTCCTACCGAAGTTAAAGTATATGTTTCAGAGAATCTTCTGCCATTTTTTATAGAATTTCTTATACTCTACATCCTCTGCAGTAGAGTTTTAAATGAGTTTATATTGATACTTTGCCTCCTACATCATCATGGAGTAATTTAGAATATTTTTATATGATTATAGATGACATTGATTTCTTCATTTGAAAAATGCTTGTTCACATCCTTTGACCATTTGTCAGTTGTGAAATGGCTTGTATTCTTTTTTTTTTAATTTAAGCATTTATTAATAATAATTTTTAACATGGTTACATGATTCATGCTCCTACTTTCCCCTTCACCCCCCACACTCCCCCCACCCATGGCCGATGCACATTTCCACTGGTTTTGTCATGTGTCCTTGATCAAGACCTATTTCCAAATTGTTGGTGGTTGCATTGGTGTGGTAGTTTCGAGTCCACATCCCCAATCATGCCCACCCCGACCCATGCATTCAAGCAGTTGCTTTTCTTATATGTTTCCTCTCCTGCAGTTCTTCCTCTGAATGTGGGTAGCGTTCTTTACCATAAATCCCTCCAAGCTGTCCTGGGTCCTTGCATTGTTGCTGGTACAGAAGTCCATTACATTAGATTTTACCACAGTATATCAGTCTCTGTGAACAATGTTCTTCTGGCTCTGCTCCTTTCACTCTGCATCACTTCCTAGAGGTCTCTCCAATTTGCATGGAATTCCTCCTATTTATTATTCCTTTTAGCACAATAGTATTCTATCACCCGCATATACCACAATTTGTTCAGCCATTCCCCAATTGAAGGACATCCCCTCATTTTCCAGTTTGTTGCCACTACAAAAAGTGCAGCTATAAATATTTTCTTACAAGTCTGTTTATCTATGATCTGTCTGGGGTACAAACCCAGCAATGGTATGGCTGGATCAAAGGGCAGGCAGTCTTTTATAGCCCTTTGAGCATAGTTCCAAATTGCCAGCCAGAATGGTTGGATCATTTCACAACTCCACCAGCAATGCATCAATGTCCCAATTTTGCCACATCCCCTCCAACATTCATTGCTCTCCCCTTCTTTCATTTTAGCCAATCTGCTAGGTGTGAGGTGATACCTCAGAGTTGTTTTGATTTGCATTTCTCTAATTACTAGAGATTTGGAACACTTTCTCATGTAGTTATTGATACTTTTGATTTCTTTACCTGAAAATTGCCTATTCAGGTCTCTTGCCCATTTATCAATTGGGGAATGGCTTAATTTTTTATACAATTGCTTTAACTCCTTGTATATTTGAGTAATTAGACCGCAGTCAGAGTTTTTCATTATAAAGATTTTTTCCCAATTTGTTGTTTCCCTTCTGATTTTGACTACATTGTTTTTGTTTGTACAAAAACTTTTTAGTTTAAAATAGTCAAAGCCATTTAATTTACATTTTGTAATTTTCTCTAACTCTTGCTTGGTTTTAAAGTCTTTCCTTTCCCATAGATCTGACAAGTATACTATTCTGTGTTCACTTAACATGTTTATAGTTTCCCTTTTTATATTCAAGTCGTTCACCCATTCTGAATTTATCTTGGTGTAGGGTGTGAGATGTTGATCTAGACCTAATCTCTCCCATATTGTTTTCCAAATTTCCCAGCAGTTTTTGTCAAATAGTGGATTCATGTCCCAAAAGTTGGGCTCTTTGGGTTTATCATACACTGTCTTGCTGATGTCATTTATCCCCAGTCTATTCCATTGATCCTCCTCTCTATCTCTTAGCCAGTACCATATTGTTTTGATGACTGCTGCTTTATAGTATAGTTTAATATCTGGCACTGCCAGGCCCCCTTCCTTCACATTTTTTTTCATTATTTCCCTTGATATTCTTGATCTTTTGTTATTCCAAATGAAATTTGTTATAGTTTTTTCTAATTGAGTAAAGAAGTTTTTTGGTAGCTTGATAGGTATGGCGCTAAATAGGTAAATTATTTTGGATAGAATTGTCATTTTTATTATGTTAGCTCGACCTACCCATGA
>NC_058133.1:92556260-92556572 GCF_016433145.1 Gracilinanus agilis | reverse complement strand
TTCTTTTTCTTCTCTAATTGCTACTGCTAGTGTTTCTAGTACTATGTTGAATAATAGAGGTGATAAAGGGCATCCTTGTTTTACTCCTGATCTTATTGGGAAGGCTTCTAATTTATCCCCATTGCATATGATGTTTGTTGATGGTTTTAGGTATATACTGTTTATTATTTTTAGGAAAGGTCCTTCTATTCCTATACTTTTCAGTGTTTTCAATAGGAATGGATGCTGTATTTTTTCAAAGGCTTTTCCAGCATCTATTGAGATGATCATGTGATTTTTGTTTGTTAGACTGTTGATATGGTCAATTATTTG
>NC_058133.1:92555396-92556160 GCF_016433145.1 Gracilinanus agilis | reverse complement strand
GTTTTCAATAGGAATGGATGCTGTATTTTGTCAAAGGCTTTTTCAGCATCTATTGAGATAATCATGTGATTTTTGTTTGTTAGACTGTTGATATGGTCAATTATGTAGATGGTTTTCCTAATGTTGAACCATCCTTGCATTCCTGGTATAAATCCCACCTGATCATGGTGGATGATCCTCTTGATCACTTGCTGGAGTCTCTTTGCTAGTATTCTATTTAAGATTTTTGCATCTATGTTCATTAGGGAGATTGGTCTGTAGTTTTCTTTCTCTGTTTTTGATCTCCCTGGCTTTGGAATCAGTACCATATTTGTGTCATAAAAGGAATTTGGTAGGACTCCTTCTTTGCTTATCATATCAAATAATTTGTATAGTATTGGGATTAGTTGCTCTTTGAATGTCTGATAGAATTCACTTGTGAATCCATCAGGCCCTGGCGATTTTTTCTTAGGGAGTTCTTTGATGGCTTGTTCAATTTCTTTTTCTGATATGGGATTATTTAGGTATTCTATTTCTTCTGCTGTTAATCTAGGCAGTTTATATTTTTGTAAATATTCATCCATATCTCCTAAATTGTTATATTTATTGCCATATAATTGGGCAAAATAGTTTTTAATGATTGCCTTAATTTCCTCTTCATTAGAGGTGAGGTCTCCCTTTTCATCTTTGATACTGTCAATTTGGTTTTCTTCTTTCCTTTTTTTTATTAGATTGACTAGTACTTTGTCTATTTTATCTGTTTTTTCAAAGTACCAGCTTCTAGT
>NC_058133.1:92541295-92555296 GCF_016433145.1 Gracilinanus agilis | reverse complement strand
ATCTCTGCCCTCCTTAATCTGTTAATATATGCACTCAAGGATATAAATTTCCCCCTGAGTACTGCCTTGGCCACATCCCACAGAGTTTGGTAGGATGTCTCATCATTGTCATTTTCTTCAATGAAATTATTGATTGTTTCTATGATTCCTTCTTTGACAAATTGGTTTTGGAGAATCATATTATTTAATTTACAATTAGTTTCTGATTTTTCTGTCCAGGTGCCCTTACTAATTATTATTTTTATTGCATTATGATCTGATAAGGTTACATTTATTATTTCTGCTCGTTTGCATTTGTTTACAATGGTTCTATGCCCTATAACATGGTCAATCTTTCTGAATGTGCCATGTGCAGCTGAGAAGAAGGTGTATTCCTTTTTGTCCCTATTTATTTTTCTCCACATATCAATTAAATCTAATTTTTCTAGGACTTCATTCACCTCTCTTACCTCTTTCTTATTTATTTTTCAATTTGATTTATCTAGATCTGAAAGGAATATTTAGATCTCCCACTATTATGGTTTTACTATCTATTTCCTTCTTGAGCTCTGCCACTTTCTCCTTTATGAATCTGGATGCTATGCCACTTGGTGCATATATATTGAGCAGTGTTATTACCTCATTGTTTATACTGCCTTTAATCAGGATGTAATGACCTTCCCTGTCTTTTTCAATCATATCTATTTTTACTTTGGCTTTGTCAGAAATCATAATAGCCACTCCTGCCTTCTTTTTCTCATTTAATGCCAAAAGATTTTGCTCAAGCCCTGAACCTTAAACTTGTGTATGTCCACCTGTCTCATATGTGTTTCTTGTAGACAACATATGGTAGGATTTTGGTTTCTAATCCACTCTGCTATTTGCTTCTGTTTTATGGGCGAGTTCATCCCATTCACATTCAGAGTTATAATCATCAGTTGTGCCTTTGCTGACATTATCGTTTCCTCACCTATTCCTACCCCTTCTCCTTAAACTATTTCCTTTAAAACCAGTGGTTTGCTATTAAGACCCTATCCCTTATCCCCTCCCTTGACTAACTTCCCTTTCTACCCCCTCCCTTATTTACCCCCCTTTTTGTTTTTAAAGGCCTTATGAATTCCCTCCCCCTTCTTCTCCCCTCCCTTTTTTGACCTCCCCACTCCCCTGTTACCCTTGATTTATCCCTTCTGACTTTCTCAGAAGGGTTAGATAAGAGTTTTATGTCCCAATGGATAGTATAGCTATTCTTCCCTCTCCGGGTTGATTACACTGAGAGTAAGGTTTGATTATTACCTCTTAATGCTCTCTTCCTCTCCTTCTTATAATAGTATTTGTCCCCTCTCCTTCCCATACCCTCTTTGTGTGTAATAGAATATCCTATTTTTCTTATTCACTCAAGTTTCTCTTGGTGTCCCCTGCTATTCACCCCCTCTTTCCCATTCCCCATGTCATCTTAGATTATTTAGTGTTCCACCCTCACCCTGTGAATTATTCTTCTGATTACTATAATAGTGGATACTATAATAGTGAATAGAGTTCACTACAGAGAATTATACATAACATTTCTCTACATAGGAATACATATAATTAGATCTTACTGAGGCCCTTAAAAAGGCAAATTTTAAAATTATAAATTTTCTTTCTTTCCCCTCTGTTTCTTATTTACCTTTTCATGTTTCTCTTGATTTTTGTGGTTGGATATCAAACTTTCCATTTAACCCTGGTCTTTTCTGTGCAAATACTTGGAATTCTTCAATTTTGTTGAATGCCCATACTTTCCCCTGGAAGTATATAGTCAGTTTTGATGGGTAGTTGATCCGTGATTGCAGGCCCAGCTCTCTTGCCTTTCTGAATATTGTATTCCAACCTTACGGTCTTTTAGCGTGGAGGCTGCCAGATCCTGTGTGATCCTGATTGGTGTTCCTTGATATTTGAATTGTCTCTTTCTGGCTTCTTGTAAGATTTTTTCATTTGCTTGAAAGCTCTTGAATTTTGCAATTATATTTCTGTCCGTTTTCTTCTCTGGATCGAATGTAGTGGGTGTTCTATGAATCCTTTCAATGTCTATATTGCCCTCTTGTTGTAGGACTTCAGGGCAATTTTGCTGAATAATTTCTTTTAGTATGGAGTCCAGGTTTCTATTAATTTCTGGTTTTTCTGGAAGACCAATTATTCTCAAATTGTCTCTTCTAAACCAGTTTTCTTGGTCTGTCACTCTCTCAATGAGATATTTCATATTTCCTTCTATTTTTTCAGTCTTTTGACTTTGTTTTATTTGTTCTTGTTGTCTTGAGAGATCATTAGCTTCTAATTGCTCAATTCTAGCCTTTAGGGACTGGTTTTCAGCTCTAAACTTTTCATTTTCAGCTCTAAACTTTTTGTTTTCAGCTATGATCTTTTGGTTTTCTTTTTCAATCTGGTTAACTTTGCTTATCAGTTCATTTGATTTCTGAGCCTCACTTTCCAATTGCAAGATTCTACCTTTTAAACTGTTATTTTCTTGCCAGATCTCTTCCATCTTCCTCAGAATCTCAGTTTTGAACTCTTCCATAGCAGTTTTTGTCAAATAGTGGATTCATGTCCCAAAAGTCAGGCTCTTTGGGTTTATCATACACTGTCTTGCTGATGTCATTTCCCCCAAGTCTATTCCACTGATCCTCTTCTCTGTCTCTTAGCCAGTACCATATTGTTTTGATGACTGCTGCTTTATAGTATAGTTTAATATCTGGTACTGCTAGGCCCCCTTCCTTCACATTTTTTTTCATTATTTCCCTTGATATTCTTGATCTTTTGTTATTCCAAATGAAATTTGTTATAGTTTTTTCTAATTGAGTAAAGAAGTTTTTTGGTAGCTTGATAGGTATAGCGCTAAATAGGTAAATTATTTTGGGTAGAATTGTCATTTTTATTATGTTAGCTCGACCTACCCATGAGCAATCAATGGCTTTCCAATTGTTTAGATCCAGTTTTATTTGTTTGGAAAGTGTTTTGTAGTTGTTTTCATATAATTGCTGTGTTTGTTTTGGTAGATAGATTCCCAAGTATTTTATATTGTCTAGGGTGATTTTAAATGGTGTTTCTCTTTCTACTTCTTGCTGCTCTAGTGTGTTGGAAATGTATAGAAATGCTGATGATTTATGTCCATTTATTTTGTATCCTGCAACTTTGCTAAAGTTGTTGATTATTTCTACAAGCTTCTTAGTTGATTCTCTAGGATTTTTTAAGTATACTATGAGTTTCATTTTTAATAGCATATCAGTTTTTGATCCCTGAACAAAAGTCTTACATTTAGATAACTACAATTAACTTAATGTGCATAGAGAGTTTAAGAACTGCTTCTTTGTCCCCTTTTCTGGCAATCTCCAACCACTACTTTTTAAGAAGAATGGAGTCACCGAAGAAAAAAGGACTTTTCTTTCTTTTTTTAAAAATAGTTTGCTATAGAATTAATCAAATAATGTCAACCCCACTCAGTATTTATATTTTTATTCTTATCCAGACTGATCCTCAGCAAACTGAGTCTAAGCTTAATTGTCATTTAATAAATGTTTCTTGAATTGAATCAGTTATCTTCATTTTGCATTTAAGGGATCTAAAATCCACATGGCTACATATAGATTTAACATATGGTAGAATTTGAATTTTCCATCTCCAGCTAAAACTCTAGTTCTAGTACTATATCCACTGAGTTACACTGAAATCTTCTAATCTAAGACTAATGTCTGGCTCCCAACATCTAACTCTCCAACTAACCTTTTTCACTTGGCAATAAAAATCATAGCCTACTTTGCTGAACCCAGAAAACTTGGGATGGAACCAGGAGAGGTCTGGAGCACATTTAAAGCTGTTCTTGTGAGTCAATTATAAATTTTCAATGTGAGCATCTATACCTCAGAAGCAACAAAACTGTAAGTCATGAGCTTAATTTATTATTTTCTAGAGTCTTAAGAAAGTGACTGGAAAATGGTAACTGGGCAGAATTTGATACTGATGAATTGATTGTAAACTACTAATAAAAGAATATTGTTTCATTTCCTATATTTGTGTTTCCATAGCCGAGTACAGTAAATGACTGAGTTGTAATTCATTTCCTCCAACTCCAAGTCCAGTACTCTTTCTGATATATTACATCACTATAAAACAACAAAAAGATGAACTAATTATATATTGGGAGTGAAGATAACCTAGACAACTGAGATGCTCTCTTGGTAACCATTTAAAGTCTAGAAAGCAAAAGGATAGTATCCCAACATATTAGATGAACTCATTTTGATCTCTTTAAAGTAGGATATAGGCAAGACTGATTAAGGATAGCTGGCCTAAATGCCTTATATTCTATATTATTTAAGGGAATACACACATTGATAACATCACAAATCCATCAGAATGCTATAGTATTCTGTTTCATCATGGATCAAATAGAAAGTCAAAGGAACATTTATTTTGCTAAATAGCATGGGATATTTTGATACAATTACCAGAGGTCTCACTTTATTAAGGAAAATGAATGTGGAATTGCAATTTCCTAGACTCTTGTTTATATTCTAGAATTAATCTTCAGTGGGTTTTTAAGTACTATGTCTAAGATGTGTCTTACATTTTTAATGTACCTGAATAGAGGTCTGTATGATTCTAAGTGAAATCAAATGCCACCTTTTCATCTGCCAATTCTTTTTTCCCCCTTTAATGGAATTAAGTAGACATACTTCAGCAACTGTGACAGGCACACACTCTTAATGTTTAGACATTACCCAGATCCTATCAGGCTCTTACTATTGTCACACTAACAGGCAACTTCATTAAAGGCTTTGGAAACAAAATAACTAGGTTAAAGCTTAAGAAAGTATCTACTCAAAGGCATCACAATAATAACTGTGGAGGAAGTGTCAGAGAAAGAAATGATTATTAAATAATAAAAACAGAATAAAATTTAGTTCTCCATACAATCTGCAAGGAAGCTGGATATAGGGATAGTTCATATATAAATAATTCAAATGTACTTGTCAAGTGTCATCAGTTGAGCTATTCCAATATTCACCATGGTATATAGTTCTAATGACTCATCCTTGTATAATTCTAATTATAACTGCTTTTAGAGAAGCAGTATGGTATGATTGAATGACCTATAGTCAAGAAGACCAAGGTTCAGATCTCCCTTCTGCCACTTGGTAGCTGTGAGATAATGGGCAATCAACTACCTCTCTGAGTCTCAAGTAACTCCTTTAATACCAAAAGCTAGAAACATGTTAAAATTGGTTTCAATAGAGAGTTCCCACACCAATTAAATAATAGGTTTAATTAACTAGAAGTTATCTAGCATCAAGTCCATGAAATAGTCTTCCTCTCACAAACTTTAAACAACTCTGGATTTCATATAAACCAGAGTCCCAGAAAGAAATTTACTATACACACACCAAGCCACACTTTCTCTTATGCAGAAACATAAAACTTTTTAAGTATATTTTTGACAGATTACAAAAATATTTACTGGAAAAACTGGAACCTTTTAATTTTTGAATCCCAAAGAAACATTTATGAGTTAGAAATTTAGTCTTACAATAAATATTTCTTTAGAAAAGATAGTGAAATCAAATGAAAAACTACTAGCTACTGTCATCCCATCCTTCTGGACTATCGACAAATAAGAGGGTTGATTAAGTACGGTGTTTAAAAGTTTATTTTAGTAAACATCTAGAGAATGGGGTTTATATACTGCCTTGTAACTGGCTTGAGAATGTCATTTTCTACTTTGTAGTGATGGATGACTTGAGGAATTTTACTTTAATACTTTGAATGATTTATGATTTCATTGGTGTGGGTTCATCCTCTACCAATGGAGATAGAAATCTCTTCTTGTTCCTTATAAGTTGCCATAGCTTATAAATAAAAATAAAATTAAAACAATTCACCTAGTTGTCAACCTTTTGGTAACAAGCTACTTTCAACTTAATTAGGCTCTTTATCTTTTATCTACCTTGTCGAAGAAGTTTTCTCTGACTTTCCCCATAACCTCTGCTGAAAGTCATCTCTCCATCTTCAAATTTTCCTAAAACCTTTTTTTTCAGTATTCTCTCATTTGCCTCCTATAATTTCCTAACATGTTTGTACTTAAAAGTTTTTAGGTCATGTCAAGGTAAGTGAAGTCATTTTTAGACTGGCTTGGAAAAGTAAAATAGTCACAAAAATAAGTATTCCCTAAGAAGGAGGAAAATAACAGGAGAATTTCAGGTTTAAAGCTTAGAAAACACTGCCACAAAGGCAGTAAGTTTTCTCTTGTCCATTGGGAAACTGGCAAAGATAATCTACTATGAATCTATTAGTTGAGGTATTTTAGGAGAGCATCTAATTGAAGATCCTGAGAGTGAGCAGGCTAAGATTAAAGTGATTTTCAACAGATGTAAGAAAACTAAAGGTTCTTTTGAGAATTAAATGGGAAATATAGGTGAAGTGGCATTGTGAATCTTAAAACAAGAGTTGCATAAGATGAGTAGGTATTGATGGACTGGGATGTACATGGTTGGATGGAACTCAGAGTGAAATTAAAGATTTGTTTTAGTATTTGAGTAATTTAACCTCTACTGGTATTATTTTAACTTGCAATCAGTTTCAAGGGCCCCTAGAGCCTTCTATTCATGAGGTTTATGCTCCCTAATTAAAGAATGGTACAATACGTTGGCAGTCACTTCTAATTAAATGGACAAGGTTCCTGATGGGAGATGGGAAGGTGGGACAGAATAAGGCCCTGCAGAACAAATATAAGAAATTCAATACTTCTGTACTTATGAACAAAAACTCAAAGTAGATATAGACTTAAAATAAATTTCTTCCTGGGAAACCATCATGGGAAAAGAGTGTGCTAAACTTTTAACTTTGCTGTGTTTGAGTCTTTGAGGCCAACTGGTAACACAATGACAAAAAAATTCCTGTCAGTTAATAAGTAGATATATATTTAGAACTTGTATGACAGGCACTGTGGTAAATTCTGGTGTTACAAAGAAAGGCAAAAGACAAACATTGCCCTCACGTAGCTCAAAATATATTTGGAGAAAATAAGACATTAAAAAAAATCTGAAAATGGTGGAGGATACCCAGGATAGGACAGGATGAACTCCTGAAACCAAATGAGAAATAATGAAACGTCTTCCCTGGACACCTTTCTTAAAAGGAGATCATAGCAAGAGATTTCAAATGTCTACCTCTACTCTTTCCAGTCAGAAGGAGAGAGGAGTTCCAGGGGGGCAAGCATCCTGATAAAGTGAGAGTTTCTTGACTGATGTGATCTTATAGGTTGTTAAATTTCTAAAGATCATTGATGAAATTAAGAAAAGTAGAAATTTATGACAAGATAACAATTTTCTCAAAATATATTATTATTCTCTTTTATTTCAAGAAGCTAATTTTTTATTATCATTTGCTGCCTAAAGCACTGTATCTCTAAATTCCAGGATTATATGTAGAACTCATTCAATTCTCTCTGTGTCTCTCTCTCTATCTTTGTCTTTCTCTGTCCCTGTATCTCTATGTTCCTGTCTGTCTGTCTATCTGTCTGTCTCTTTCTCCACCTCACCTTTCCCTTTGCAGACTTTTTCTCATCATCACTTTTCATAGCATTTTATCCTGATTTTTAAGTTAAAACTATATACTCACTTTTTTAGTAGCTATTTTAAGATGCTGTTTATATTTCAGTTACTTTATGAATACTTCTATTTGAACAACTCCTGTTCCCTTTAATTATGAATGAGAACTAATCTTAGAAAAATTTAATAATTATGGATGGAACAAAGTAGAGAATGATATCCTCACTTCCCACTTCATTTTAGAAATCTTGCCTAATTATGTCATTTTCCAATGATTGCTCCTTTCTCCATGTTACTATTAAACCTATAACATACTCTGAAGTTGATACTAAAATTTCTTGGTCTTTACTCTTATAATTATAACTAGATTGTGGGTTTTTATAAAGGCTGTGATCACATCTTTTTCCTTTTATATATTCTTTATTGTTTACCACAATTCTAAATACAAACAAGGTGGGGAAAAGGAAAATGATAGAGATTTATAATCAGATGACCTGACTTCATATCCCACCTTTACTATGAGCTTTGGAAAGTCACTTAACTTTTCCTTTCTTCATTTGTAATATAAAGGTTTTGGATTAGACGATATCTTGCTCTAACTCTATACTCTCTATACAATGAAAAGCAATCTATACTTGTTACAATTCGTTAATTAAAATGCTCATTAGTACAACAATTACCCCACAAGCTTACTTTCCTGATCTCTATAAAATCTTTATGAGAATAATGATAGTCATTGCTCTTAAAATTTAGCCATAAACCACACCCAATCCAGTATGCATTAAGGATATCATTGATGGGAATATGAAAAGAGCTGACAGATTGTCAGAAATGATTTCCTACCCTGATCACAGCTAAGCAGTCATACTTGGAAGTATTAGAAATATAATCACCTTCCATACTTGTTATTTTTGATAGAAGACCATAACCTCAAAAGAATTAGTATTTCAGTCAAAGAGCAATAATAGTTACTATGATGGGTCTTGGTAAGCCACAATAGATTGACATTTATGATTTGTGGCTTAATAGTGATAGGAAAACAAAAGAAGTTGAGCTTTTCATGCAGTGAGAGGAAAAGAGAGCTAATTGCTATGGGGTACTGTATTAATATCCATAAAATATTAAGAGAAACTGAGGAAAATTTCCATCTTATTTGATAAATATTCTACGTAGGAAAGTTATGGACAAGAATTACCTAAGAGGAAAAATGTGTATAGTTGTGGAAAGATGACTGAATTTATAATCAAAGCACTGAGGTCAGAATCTTCAACTCATTTATTTACTATCCATGAAACTTGGGAAATTAAGTGGGCTCCAGTTTCCTAATTTACAAAATAAAGGAGGTGGACCATTTGCCTCCGTGCTTTGCTTCTGTCTTTCTAGATTTCTATACCAGGTCACAGTTACCATCTCACCTTACAACCTCCATTAGAACCTTGGACCTTCTTATCGCAGAACATTAATTCCCACCTCCAGCCTTCTTTCCCTGCAACATCCCTCCATAATCCTGACCTCCTTCTCTCATCATTTAGTTACTCCAGGCACCTCTATTTTGGGAAGACCATAGACCCAGCCATACTTCTTTCCTTTCCAAGTTCTGTCTTTGACTTTCTAGGTTTTGACATTAGGTCCTGTTCTTCAGCTTCCTTTTACATACTGTTTTCATCTTTTAGAATGTAGACACTTTAAGGGTAGAGATCATCTTTCTTTTTTTTATTGTATTTTTACAAGCATTGAAATTAACCCAGTCTCTGACAAGTAAAATTCTGAATAAAAGCTTGTTTCCTGCCTTCCTGGACCAAATTAACCCTAAGGTTGCTCTATCTCTAAATCTATGATTCAATGGTTTTAATTTGTGTCCATGGGGAAAGTACTGTATTGATGCAAGCACAGATCCTTGGAAATGATCAAGTAGGTGAGACAATAGTTTCAACAATAAAATTTTTCAAGGGTGAATAGTAAGCAATAAAGTTGACTTGATTTGAGGTACTATTTCTTTTCCTACTTTAGCACTACCAGTAAAATCTCATAGCTAATCCATAGTAGCAGGATGGGCTTAAGGTATGACCATTATAGTTGGAGAGTTCGGGTTGTGTTTTTACTCTCACAGTTCACTGAAGTGCAAGAAGATAATGAGGAGGAAACAAGGGAAATTTTGGCTACAGCTCATTAACTAAAGGGAGTGTATCCTTGACTGTCCTAACAAGTTTGCAGCATGGGGCTTTGGTACATTCTCTTCTTTTTATGTTGTATTCGCCTAATGAAATGGTCCATGGGATTTGTGTCTTCTTCCGTCTCTAAATTCTCTGCTTAAATTGACACATAGTTAAGAGACCAGGCATAATTAGCACCCTTCTGGAATAATCTGATATCTCTAAGGCAACAGACAAGTTTTATAATGCTAGGAATTATCTGAAGCTATTTGTACCATCAGAGTATGCCTGGTAGCAGCTAAAATATTTTGACCAATGTTTGGTGGGAGTACACACTAAAGTTGGTATGTGTTCCCCAAAAAAAGCAGATTCTAGAGGATTTGAGTAAAATTTACTGGTCCTGATTATTTACAAATGACCCAAAGATTAATTCCTAAGTAAGTGAGATGCATTTGTTATTCAAGAATCAAACCTAACCAAACCTGGAACTTGTATATACTTTTTAAGTGCTTTAACTTATGTTCTTTTAACTGGCCCCAAAACAGATTTTCTACAAATTCTACTGGCAAACTACTTTAGGCTTATCTTTTCTTTGTCTACTCATGTTTGATCTAATTTTTCTATTTTATTCCATGCCATCTTTAAAAATATTTCTCATTTCTCCTTGAGGTTTTCACTTTCCCAATATTTATAATGGTTTCTTGCAGTCTTAGATGTCCCTCAGCCAAGCTGTACATATTTAAGGATTTAATCTTTCCTCATAAATCACTTTTCCATTCCCTCAGTCATGTTTGCTGCTCTGAATTTCCTCCAGGTCCTTTATATCTTTTCGGCATTGAGGTGCCCCAACTGAATGGGTTTCAGCTCATTTCCATATCCTTTCCCTCTCCCATGTTGCCTCCTGCTGTGTAGCTATTTGTTTTGGTTATATCTGGCCCTGGGCTGCAGGAAGGGTTATCTTGCTGCCCAGCCAGTATCCACATCTTTCCTCACTTTATCCATGACAGATGGAGACTAATAAACACTTTGTTTATAGTGAGTCCCAGGTTATTATTATAGAACTAATATCCAATAAAAGGTTTTTGAAAATTAAATTATAGCAACCAGCTAACTAGTCAAGAATAAAATTGGTATGCGGGAAGGTTTTATATGTGTTCAGTGGAGCCCTCAAACGAGCCTTATTTGAAATCTAAGAATTTTCCATAAATATTTGTTGTGTTCATTTAACCAAATAAAAAGTTAAAGTTAAGGTAGATCATGTTTTGCTTTGTTTTATTTTTTCTCCCGCAGAATGACCTCCACTCAGGAATGCCCTTTCAAGCATCAGATTTAAATTTTAAAACATGTTTGCCAACATTTGAAATTCCCCAAAGCTCAGATTAATTACCAGATGCTCCTGCAAACTCAGCAGCACCAGCATCCTGGGCTCCACAGCCCTGACTTCCTGCAGAATTGAAAACTTCTTGAACTTGGTAAAAATCTCTATAGACCACTTGCTCACAGCACCCTAGATCCTCAGTGGAAAGGTTAATATTTTTTGCAAATAATTGAATATATTCAGTTTGTGTCTATGTAGTGTAAGCAAGGGAACAATTGGCTACTTACTAGTATATTTTATCAAAGGACCCAAAGGATGATGGGATGATATAGGGTGGGCTTGCTAAGGGTCAACCAATTTCTTTTCAAATCCTTACCTTCCATATTGATTCCAAGAGAGAAGATTAGTAAAGGTTAGGCAATGGGGGTTAAATAGCTTGCCCAGGGTCATACAGTTGGGAAGTGTCTGAGGCCAGATTTGAACCTAAGACCTCCTATCTCTAGGCCTGGCTCTCAATCCACTGTGCTGCCCAGCTGCCCCAAAATCAACCAATTTTTTAATGTTGATGTATACATAAGAAATGATATAAACACTATTAGAGTAGCAATGCATAACCAGAAAATGTTGTAGGTTATTCATGTAGCTAGAATGAAGACAACCAATGGCCAAATATGTGTGTTATACTAGAATCTCTAATATATTAAAGGAAGGCCTCCAAGATATTGGATGGACCCATTTTTGATGATTCAATGGGTCCTCTCCTGTCATGGAAAAAAGATCAACAGGAATTACAAAGATGAAAAGCCATGGAGGGATTGTGCTCTGATTTAGTAGAGAAATTACCCAAATTGAGAAAGTCAAGCATTCATACAAGGAAGTATAAATTAGATTTTGCCATCATTTATTTGTGGAATGTCTTATTCTGAAGTGGGGAAAAGACCTGTTGTTTTTTAATTGTTATTTTAATGTTATCTTATTCTAGTTATTTGACCAAGAAATAAATTAATAAATGAAGGAGAATGAATGAATGAATGAATGAATGAACCCATTTTATAAACTGGGGTAACTGGCTATATATATATATATATATATATATATGCATATATGTATATATATAGATAGATAGATATAAGCTTGGACTTGCCCAGAGGGTAGAAGCCTACATGGAGTTAGAAAACTGAATTTGTTTAAAGAACTGAATTGTGGGAAAGCTATTGAAACCAAATCATGCAGAATCAGAAAATGTTAGAACCGGAAGACATCAGAAACCAACTAGATACTCATATCTGAAAAGTAATTGCCTCAACATCTTCTCCAAATAGACATTTAGTAGCTTTTACTAAGCTAAAAATGCAACTGAAAGAGAACCTTCTTTTAGTAAGGAATAAAGAAAAAGAAAAAACTATGTTGAAAAAGAAACCTTTATATTCTAATGATGAATTCTTTCTACTTTTTGAAAACTTGGTTTGGATATTTTTATTTGTATCCATCCCACCTTAATTTTTTAAACAATTCTACCCTATAATATTGGTTTTTCCCTCTGGGGTCAAGCAAGTGATCTAATTCTTTTCTCATGTGAAATCACCTCAAATACTTATCCCCTCTCCCACCATGATCTTCTCTTTTCTAAATTAAACATTTCCAACTCTCAGTGTAAAGTTATCTCATCCTGGTAACCGTCATGTTGAATGGACTACAGTTTATTAATATCATTCCTGAAATAGGGAATCCAGAACAAAGCACAATATTCCAAAAGGTATAAAATTAGGGTAGATTATAACTTTATTACTGCCTCCTGAGTTCTGAGACACAATGCCTCTCTTAATAAAACATCTCAATATTACTATCTCAATAATGCATTTACCAAAGGCCTATGACACATAATAAGGGCTTAACATATGCTTATTGATTTGACATTTGCAAATTTTAAACTTTTTAGAGATAACAAGTCATAGTGGATGAAAATCTGGTCTCAAAACCCTGGAGATCTGTATTCAAGTACAACTTCTAAGATGAATAATCATGGGCAAGTTCCATAAAAGCTCTTTGCTAGAGGAAAGTTCTTAAGGCTTTAATATAAGTTGCAAAGTAAGTACTTATTTGCATTAATAAAAGGAGTTTCCTCATCCCAGTTGTTCCTCTATAATTGAAATCTCAAGTCTGTTCCCTATCCTCACAATGCCTTAAGTTCTATTAGAAATTGTTTTATGTCCCCTTTATGTTTAAATACTTAAAATTTTGTTATCTTGTTTCTGGAAGTATATCATTTACTCCTTGAAAACAGGGACCACATATGTTAAGTCCACAAATAGTAGTTGAATTTGATTCAATACAAAAAGTGTTTATTTAAATTCAAAAAGCAAAAGTGACTACAGTCTGCTGACTTATGTTGGACTATGGATACAGAGCAAATTAAAAAGAGTCCCTGACCTCAAGACATTTCAATTGTACTGGAAAGAAACATGATTACTAAAAATAACATGTATAGAACATAATTTTAGAAGTAATTAATAAGACTAAGGGACTCAGCCAAATTGTCTTTAAACAGGTAGCCTTTGAGTTAAACCCCAAAGGGAGTTAAAATTTATCAGAACTAGATATGAGGATGGAGAGAAGGGAGTTGGAGGCAGCTTAGAGAGGAGATAGAATATCATGGAGGAGAAACAGCAGGTAATCTAGTTTGGGTAGAATATAGAAATCCTATGTAATCAAGTTGGATAAGCTAAATCCACATTATGAAGGGCTTTAAATACCAAAGGAGTTTATAATTTTCTCTGGGAGGAATAAAGAACCACTAAATCAGTAGTTCTGAACTTATGTGTCATAGACCCTTTTGACACTCGAGTAAAACCTTAAGAGCATTTCATAGAATCATGTTTTTAAATGCATAAAAAATAGAGAGAGCCAGAAAGGAAACCAATTTTATTGAAAGAAAGAATAGTTAATAACAGAAGTGGTATTGATTTCACTGAGA
>NC_058133.1:92512615-92540242 GCF_016433145.1 Gracilinanus agilis | reverse complement strand
GGAAGGGAAGGGAAGGGAAGGGAAAAGAAGGGAAGGGAAGGGAAGGGAAGGGAAGGAAAAAGAAGGGAAGGGAAGGGAAGGGAAGGGAAGGGAAGGGAAAAGAAGGGAAGGGAAAAGAAGGGAAGAAAGAGGGAAGAAAGAGGGAAGGGAAGAGAGAGAATAGTACTATACACTAAAGTTAAAATCGATTTTTTGGAATGTAGATTTCTTTCTGTAATATCTAATTTGAATAATGTAAATTTATGTAAAGCAAGAACTGCCTATATAACACTTACTATGGGCTAAGCAATTTACAATTATTATTTCATTTGATCCTTACAATTACCCCCATTTTACAGATGAAAGGCTAAGGCAAACAGAGGTTTGGTGACTTGCCCAGAGTCACACATCTATTAAGTGTCTGAGGCTAATTTTGAACTCTGTCATACCTCTAGACTTGGCTCTCTCTGTCCACTGTGCCACCTAGCTGTATGGGACATGGTCTATGATTATGCAAAAAAAAAGAGGTTATCAAAGTTTATGTATAGATGTGTATGGGGTATTCAGAGAGGACAAGCAAGAACCCTTTTCAGGGTTTCTCACCTACCTTTGGTGTCCTTTCATCTAGCCATCATCAGTGGCTCATCCTGGGCCATCTCTAGTCATCCTGACTTTTGTCTTTCCATTGGTCTTCAGTGACTCTGGAAGATAGAATGAAGCTGACAACTTTGTGCAACTCCACCTCACTTAAACTCAATTCATACATAAGCCAAGAAGGAATAACAATTAATCATTAACAGAAAGATTCATTGAATGTAGACATGATAGGCAAGATCAAATACAAAAATTAAGCATAAATACAAGAATCTAACTAAATCAAATATAGTATGATACTGAGAAGAAGGGAAAACTAAGTGTTGCAGTGTAGAGAGTACCAAGACATCTTCCTGAGTTTCTACATCTGTAAAATGAGTTGGAAAAGGAAATGGCAAAACATTCAGCTATCTTTACCAAGAATGGGGTCACAAAGAGTTGGACACAATTTGAAAAATTATTTAACAATTGAAAAGAAACAAGACATTCCATTCCATTTCTCCAGTTCTCTTTCTTTGACCCTCTTCTCTACAAACTATATAGTCATCTCTCTTGCTAATTCATCCATTTTCTTAACTAACTATAGCAGTGGTTCCCAAACTTTTTTGGCCTACCACCCCCTTTCCAGAAAAAATATTACTTAGCCCCCTGGAAATTAATTTTTTTAATTTTAATAGCAATTAATAGGAAAGATCAATGCATCTGTAGCCATCACCACCTTCCTGGATTGCTGCAGCACCCACCAGGAGGCAGCAGCGCCCACTTTGGGAATAACTGAACTATAACCTTTATGATGTTGATGATGATTTTTCTAATTTCCTATTAAATATCCTGAGTTTCTCGCTGGAAACTCAGGCTCAACACACACAAATATAAAATTCATTATTTCCCATTCCAATACTATTTCCCTCTATCAGTGGCATTATTTCTCTTAAAGATTTATGTTGATAATCTCAGTCATCTCTGGCTCCTCCCATTCTTTCATACAAAACATCTTCCATCAGGTGTTGCTCATTCTATTTTTGTAAGATTACTCACATCTTTTTTCTAATTTAATATTCCCTTTACAACAATGTAAGCTCAATTTCTTGTTACCTCTCACCTGTACTATCGTAGTATCTTCCTGCCAGACTTCTATACCTTTTCTTCCCCTGATTCATTCTAAATGTTACAAATTCGTATTTCTTTTTCACAGATATCACATTACTCACATACTCAACAGTCCTAAATAGTTTTTCATTGATCTAAAGAATAAACCAATTATCCAGGTATTCAAAGCCCTATAAAAATTGACCCAGATCTTATTTCCCAATCTTATTCCAAACTGAGAGCAGAGTTCTACATGATCACTTTTCCCCACACACACTTTGTGTATAATGATCTAGAGCCATTTTCACCCTTAGGCATTTTCTAAAAGAGAAAGAAGACAGTTTTCATAACACTAGACATATATTTCTATAAATACATTTCTATATATACTTTTATATATATATATATATATATATATATATATATGAATCTCTTTCTCCTTACTTAGGATACATGAAGTTAAAGACATAAAATGAGAGATCAAGAATAAAAGCAGTAATTTTGCCCTTAATAAAATGAATACCATTGTTAACTGATAATGTCTGATAGATTAATTACCAGCAATTCTATCTTAAAACTATGAGCTTCTTGAGAACATGGATTTTTTATTCCTATGTACTCTCAGCACTTAGTACAGTGCCTAGCACATAGTAGGCATTTAGTAAATGCTTCCCCCCCCCAAATCCTGACCTTCCTTCTTAGTGTCAATACTATGTATTGATTCCAAGACAGAAAAGTGGTGCTTGCCCAGTGTTGGAATCAAGTGGCTAAGGTAAAATTTGAACTCAAAATTTACCATCTCTGAGTCTGGCTCTCAATCCACTGAATCACCCAGCTGCCTCCAAACAAGTGTTTTTTGACTGACAAATCATGTAGCCCAATATCCTATGATTATTTACAACTCTATAGAAATGTACACAGATGCACAGGAAAGAGAGTTTTGTGACTTCCCTCCAGTGATTGTCCTCCTTCTTAAGCTGTTATTCTCCTCTGACAGTAGTAAATCTTGTTAGGAAGTGGAGCAAGAATATTCTTTAGTGATTTCTCTAGCCTAGTTTCTAGCAGATTTATTTTAATGGATATTAATCTTTTTTTTTAAACCCTTACCTTCCGTCTTGGAGTCAATACTGTGTATTGGCTCCAAGGCAGAAGAGTGGTAAAGGTAGGCAATGGGGGTCAAGTGACTTGCCCAGGGTCACACAGCTGGGAAGTGTCTGAGGTCAGATTTGAACTTAGGACCTCCTGTCTCTAGGCCTGGCTCTCAATCCACTGAGCTACCCAGCTGCCCCCAATGGATATTAATCTTAATGTTCTAACTTGGATCAGAAGCTAAGATTCTTTATTTCCTCCATTGCTTTATTTAGAGTAGTTGGGGAGACAAGGGAATTAGAATCTCTTCCACAGAATGAGTCAGCCAAGTATTTTTTTAATCACCAAACTTAAGTATTTTATTATTTTTCCCTGAACAACTGAAATGAGAATTAGCTTAATAAACAACAATAATACTTGAGATTTCTATAGGACTTTAATACCTTTCATCATGATGCCCTTTCTTAGAAGTAGAATTATATCATATATAAAAATTTCTATTTTACATAGTCTTAAACTATATTTTTTTCTTTAAATCAATGAAAAACACAAGAAAATTCAAACATTTGGTTAAAAGTCAATATCCTAAAGTCATAATAATATCAGGCAAACTGGTATTGATTCAAATAAAACATGGGCAGCAACAGAAGCTTGCAAAAAGTTTGTGAAATTTAGTCCACCAAATCCTATTGAAATCCCTGAATTTTTATTTGTTCTGATTCTTGCCAATACTTTCTCCTTACTTCCTATGAAAACCAGTTAATGAGAAGGTAAAAAAAAAAGTAAAGTGCATGAAACTCAGCTTAGACCTATTTATGATTGATATTAATTTTAATTGATTTGTAATAAGCCCTGTGAACAGAAGCAAGTATGTATTTATGCCAATCTTTGAAGTTATTACTCAAGTAGATCTAAAATGCTATTGGAAAGAATAGTTAAATATTTTTAAATATTATTTTATATGTAGCTTATATTTTTATAAATAGCAATATGTTATTATATTATTTTTTATATTTTTATACATAGCAATGAGATCCAAGAATGATTTATTTAACATATAAAACCATAATTTTGTTACTCCTTTCAGTCAATAGTTTCAAAGTGTTTAACTGAAAATTTATAAAATGAGGAAGTTAAAAGAAGGAAATGGTCCCATTCAACTCTAACATTCCAAAGAGTCAGTAATCATATCCACACATTCATTTATACACCCTACATGGTAGGTATTCCTGGCAGGGTAACTTTTACTCACTGAGGACTGTTAGGTTTTACCTTACTAGGTTGTCATGGCTTCCAGTTCCTTGTATACTATATACCAGGGGTTGGCAACATATGGTTCTTGAGCCATATCTGGCTCTTTTGAGGGCCAGATATGGCTCTTTCTGCAGGAGCCATAAAGTCAATTTTTTTCAGGCACTGTTACAGGAGCACACTGTGAGCACTGCACGGCTCTCACGAAATTACATTTTAAAAAATGTGGTGTTTATGGCTCTCACGGCCGACCCCTGCTATAAACCCTTCTTACCAATTTAAAGATCATTCTACTTAGTAAAGAAAACAGAAACAAAATCATTTGAAGGAGTTATACTTTCTCTCTGTCCTTCAAGATCATTCTAACTCATATTCAGTAGTGCTGAGCTCTTTCTTAATCTGCCCTTCCTCTTGGATCTAGTTAACATTGAAAGATTTTTTTTAATTGTAATTAGTCTTTATACAAAACTCAGACCATACTGTCTCAGTGTCTTTCTGAAGCAATTTATATAAGGTCTTCCACTTGTTTGTATTCATCCTTGGATGCATGTTGACCCTTCTACTTCTCTTAACAGTTTCTTTTAAAATAAGTTGACTGATGAGCAACCTATTCAATCACACTATTATCTCTAGGATTCTCCTCTTTTTATCACCATTTATGTCTGCCTCACACAATTCTTTTGCTCAAGGACCTTCTATCCCTCTTCAGTCAACTTGTTTCCCTTTCAGCTTCTTAGTCATGTTATCCTCCCTGTTCTTTCCTGAACTCACTGAAATCTGTTCTCATAAAGGCAAGGGTACAGGTCAACTTATGCATAACATTCTACTCCTTATCTACTCTAGCCTTCAGTGATCACTACTGCCTTTATCTTCAAGAACAGTTCTTATTTCACACAATTCACTCAGCAATTAATCATGTACCAACTTGTGACATTTCTTAAATCTTTGTGGTAAGCTAATATTTAATTCTTATAATATACTTCTAACTTTTTTTATTTAACCAATAGATTAAAAAAGATTTGTTCAGCAACTACCACATGCCATACACTATGTTAGGTGAGGGAGGTACTAATCCCCCCCAAAAAAAGAAAGAAAATAAAGAAAAAGAAAAGAAAAAACAACCCTCACTCTCTATAAAAGTGGTTCCCAAACTTTTTTGGCCTACCACCCCCTTTCCAGAAAAAATATTACTTAGCCCTCTGGAAAATTAATTTTTTTTAATTTTAATAGCAATTAATAGGAAAGATAAATGTGCCTGTGGCCATCACCACTCCCTGGATTGCTGCAGCACCCACCAGGGGGCAGTAGCACCCACTTTGGGAATTACTGCTCTATAAGTTTAAATTCAATTGGGTGATAAAACATGCAATACATAAATAGATAAAGGATATGTAGGTAATTAATAGATGATAGATTATAGAAAAATAATACATAAAAGACAGACAGATAGATAGATAGATAGAGAGCTAGCTAGCTAGATAGATAGATAGATATAGGTGCAAGGGATAATAACTCTGAAACTGTATTCAGAAAGAACTGAGTTCAAATTTTGACACTAACTATGGAACTCTGGTCAAGTCACCTCTATCTTTCTTAATTTCTTTATCTGTAAAATTGGAATAATATTAGCATCAACTTCCCAGAGTTGTCATGATGTTCAAATAACAGTATTTATAAAATCCTTTGTGAATCTTAAAACTACATAAATGTGTACTCTTGTTAATAATTAATGAAGCTGAAATGATAAATTAGAGTGAGATTGTGAAGTGTTTTAAGACCAAAAATGAATTTACATTTTTATCCCAGAGGCAAAAGGGAGCCACTGGAGTTTTAAGATTAAGGAGATGTGATGGTCAGATCTGATTTGATCATACTTTCATATTGAATGCTTCTACTAGGAATTAAAGTTCCCAAAGGTATGGACCATATTTTATGTTTTTATTCCCAGGAGCATATATTAGTAATTACTCATAGATAGGATATATTATGCTAAATTCTGCTCTCAATCCAGCAAAAAGTAAGCTTCTGGAGGGCAGCAATCATTTCCTTTTGTTATATTACTAGTGCCTAGAGCAGTGCTTTAAATGTAATAAGATTTATAAATGCATACTGAATTTAATTTCAAATAGACTGAAACATATTAAATGCCTGTATACTGAGTCCCTTGAAGGTAGTGACTATTTATTTCATTTTTGTTCCTCCATCCCCAGTGCCTAGCAAGGTGCTTAGCACAAAGCAAATGCTTAATAAATGCCTGTTGATTGGCCATTCCAGTCTAGGATAAAATGATTCCATTGCCTTTCATGTAAATCAAATTTGACACTCTCCTCATTGTGTTCTGATCCTTGATTAGGGAGAAAATAAGCTAAAGACAAAATTATAAAATAGCCAATGTTTGTCTTTGAAATTCTGTTGAAAGCTATACAACAGCTCCAGGGGTCTGGGAGGTGATGGTTTAGGTTGAGAAAGAATGAAGCTGATACTGGGGGCTGCCATTAGCTCATGGCTGCTCCAGTTTGACATGGAGCTTCAAGTTTAATATATACAGAATTCAAAACCCATTTCACACAAAAGCACAAAGAAGTTTTGCAGTTGCGCAGATATGCCAAAGTTACAGAATTAAGTCATGATTGGTATCTGGTTTTACAAAGCACAATAGAGTATACTAAGGGGTTAGATCATGATTGACATATGATTTACAAAAATTTCTCCCATAAAGATTAAGCCATATGAGAAAAAAATTCAAGGTTAGGAATGAGTCTCAATATTATCTAAAAGCTATTTCTGGGGAAAGTTTCTACAATTTTAAAGATATCCTTAATGAATGGGCCTTTTACTTTATTAGGAGGAATGCACCTGACTGGATGAGGGATTGTCTGACTTTGCCTGCTTTTGACCTTGACTGTCTAGGAGTGGACTCATAGCCTGGCAGCTTAATTTCTGTCTTTTTGTCTTGGAGAAAAACTGTTAACTCCTTAACTGCTGGTTTACTAGGAACTTAAAGCTTTCCTAGAAAATTAGATTATAGTGCTTTCCAATAAGAAAAGGTGTGGATCATAAAAGGAATCAAAGAGAGGAGTTCAGATTTTTATCTTAGATAACCCATCCTGTCTGCATCCTGACTTGCAAGGCAGAAAGGTCAAAACGCACAGCCTTGCCAGTCTGCGTTGAACTTTTGATGGGGTCCAGATAAAAATATCTATTAGAGACTCTGTTTCCCTCAATGGCTTCCAACAATATTCCACTGCATTCATTCTCTCTTGCTGTTTCCCTTCTCCCCCACTCAACCACAAGGCATTTTTGTCAGGTCCCTCCACAAGGAGACCCTTCCCAGGAAGTACCCAGTTTTGTGTATTTCCTAAACATTTCACTCTGTTAAGGTTACCTTTCCTGTCCCAATTATTCAAATGCCAAAAGACAGATATCAGTGTAACGAATGCCTTTATTCCAGTTATATAACATTTTCATTTTATTAAGAACTTTCTACATATTAACACAAAGAAATGAGTAAAATAGGAATTTTTCAGCCAATTTCTGGAAGAGATTATTTCGTGGGTGCCTTTAGGACTCTTCATTTCATGCCATATAGATGTTTAAAGCCATGGTTAAGGCCAACTCTTACTGGGGACTTTTTAATGAACCCCATATTAAAAACTATAATTATTCCTTTGCATCAAGGAGGACACTTTTTTGAAGTCCTCTCCCAATAGATGTGAGCTTCTCAAGGACAACGACTGTCTTATTTGCTTACTTTTGGATCCCCAGTGCTTAGCACAATGCCTAAATACTTTATCTGCCCATTTTTATCTTAATTCATTTTGTAAGAAATATGCTATTTTAAAATGAAGTCAATTAGTAAGGCCCAATGTAGGAAGTACTAAACTTAATATTTTTCTTTGAGTCAAAACTAGGTTAAAAAACAATTTTCTTTTGCCTTGTTTTTTAAGGTATATTAGTGAGTTAACATGAAAAAAATAATATTTGGATATTAGGAAAAGCCTTCTCTGATCAAACATCATAGGCTCATTTGCTTAGGAGCAGCTTTTAAAGCATTAATGATTCATTTGGATTTATTGTATGTAAGTCTACTTTTATTTCTTATATAATTTGCCCACAATTTGGACATTCTAACGAAGCACACCTCACCTCAGAATTTTTGCTGAGATGTCAAGTCAAGTGAACCATCTGCTGTGACATTACAAATCTTTAACTAAATCAGAAATTGAAATATAAAAATTCAAAACTCAGGAACATTATGTAGATTTATGGAACTCTCCAGGGAACTTTGGGTCCATAAACCAATGAAGAGGTTACAATATAGTATTTTCAACTGTGACACATATAGCTTTCTCCCAATACTTTCCACATTGTTTAAAGTAAATTGACACTCATTTTGCCCTGCTCAGCAATCTGAAAGGTCAAACAATAATAAAACACTCCTTGCTCAGAATAAACTATAATGTTAATTTGAAAAGTAAGTTTACAACATCCAATATAAATTAATCCCTTGTCAAATATATTTCAGGGCATGCTCTTGGTGACAAATATCTTTTCCACTACATTTCAGAAAGGGCACATGCACACAAAGGCACAAATACACTTATATTCTTGCATATAGACAAACAAAAATGCCTTTTACATTACACTGGGTAATATTGACTTGGATATTAATAAATAAGCCTAGAGCTATTGATGGGCCAGGTGAGCTTGATCAATTCCCCTCATCTCTAAAACTATGCCCATATCTGAAAGGAAAATAACGGCTTCGCTATTTTCATAGACAGGATTCACAAAGCAAAGAAACAAATGAATGAATAAATAAATGTTATAATCACATCAATTGCACTTTTTATAACATTTTTAACCTAAACAGTCAATTTCACCTAAGTCCACATGTGCATAAATGTTATTATATGAAGGGTCTCCATTGTCCTATTTCCGGGAAGATGAAGAAACAGCACATGGCATCATAGATCTGTAAATGGAAGTGAATTTAAAGGTTCTCCAGAACAACTTCTTCATTTGCAGATGAAAAAACTAAGTCCAAGAGAGGTTAAGTGCTTGTCCAAGGTGACAGATTATATGCATCTGAACTGTTGTTGTACCTTCCAGATCTGACACACATAACCAAAAATTCAGATCTTTTACCAACAAATTCAGTGCTCTTTTTCATAGTTGCATAATGGAATTGGTTTTTAACTAAGAGCTATGTTTCAGAACATTACCAAAGGCTCAGAGTTGATATGTTGGGAATGATACAGATAGTAGCTGTCACAGACTGGATTTAAAGTCATTTCTTCCAAACTTTACATCCAATATAACACATTGTCTCATCCTCCAGAATAAAATGTATACTTTAGTCATTTAACATTTTCCCCCAGTAATTCCGTAATACAATGAAATCTGAAACCACCAAAACCAACCATTGAGATGTATGTACTTCCATTTTGCTTTAGACTTTTCAAAAAGTTTTAAAAGCACTATCATACAGATAGTATTGTATGCCTCCTACCTTCAAATGAGCAAAACATTTAAAAAACTTTGAAATGAAATATCTAAATGAATTTCTGAGGACAATATTAATTGAAATCATATATTATAATAAGCCAAACTTGGATTCATCCCTACTAACAAATATAGAAAATTAAAGAGATTAGAAAATGTAAGTAAAATTCCTTGAAAACACTAAAGTGCTATGTAATTATAAACTATTATTAATAATAAATTGAGGTCCTGCTTAGGTCAATTATGAAGGAAAATCATTTGTTAGACTAGATGGCACAGTGGAGAAAATGCTGGGCTTGAAGTGGGGAAGATCTGAGTTTAATTCAACCTCAGACACTTCCCAGTTGTAAGTCACTTAAACTCTGTCTTCCTCTCTTTCCTCAACTGTAAAATGAGATAATAACAGCACCTCCTTCTCGCAGGGTTGTTCTAAGTCTCAGATGAGATAATATTTGTAAAGCACTTAGCATAGTGCCTAGCACAGGCTAGGCACAATATAAATGCTATCCATAATTATCAAGACTTTGTGCCTTGACAGGTGCTACCATTTTGTAAAAATAAGATACTGAGGCCATATTGTTCATCCTTTGTTTTGAAGAGGACCAATTACATCATAGGGTGATGTCTTGACTTGGCAAATAAATTGTATCTAAGTGAGATAGAGTTGCACAAAGTTGTCAGCCTCACTCTCCTCTCCAGAGTCATTGAAGTCCATTGGCAAGTCTGGTGATAGCTTGGGATGCAGAAGATGACGACGGCTTCTTTGATGTCTGACCGAGCTCTAAGCACTCCACAATACTGGCTTCAGCCACCTTCATGTCCACTGGAACTAATTGTTTTTATCTCCCCATTTTAGTGAAGAAGTCTTCACATGCTTGAGGTAGACATTCTCCTAAATCACTGATTACCCTCAAACTGTTTGAAGTGTGCAGGGAGGATGAGAGTCTCTGGTAGGAGGGCTTGCTGAATCCTTTTGGTGACTGCTTTTTTTTGTGACCTGAATTTTTTTTGTGTGCTGAATCCTTTTTTGTGACGGCTCATCCACCCTTGGTTTTTATCTTTCCTGTGACTCTCACCTGCGACTTCAAGATGCTACAGTATACGCAGCAGCCACAGCCCAGAAAAACCATCTCAGTAAATGATACTGAGTAAATCAATCATCAATAAACATGCCATCTACAATTCAGAATGTGTTTTCTAATATATAATTTCTTATTTGAGAAAGAAAGAATTCTGGGTATAGGTGTATATTTAAATTAAATACTTTGGTTCTGTACATTAATCTTTTACATTCCTAGTTATCTATGTTTGCAGAAAATGTACCCACTATGCCTATCTAAATGACACTAATTGTTACCATCATTCATGAAATGATGGCTACTAAAATTTCAACCAGAGTTTTGAGAAAACATAATCAGCTTCTAAGAGCTGAGCCTTAATATTTCAACCTACTTCTATAAAGACAAACATCGCAGTTGATTTCTAAAATTAAATTAAATTTAGTTATTTATTTGCTACATTAAAATTCTCAGGTAATTCCCTCACTTCCTCCCCTCATTTGAAATGGCATCCATTGAAAAAAAGATATATGTACATATAAAACTATTTCTTATTTATTTTTATTTCAGTTCTTTCTCTGGAGGTGGACATACACAAGTCATTCTTCAAACAATATTTCTGTTGCTGTATATAATGTTCTCTTGGTCTGCTCAATTCATTCTTCATTATTTTATGTAGGTCTCCATTTTTAATATTTACCTTCTAGTCATTTATTATAACACAATAGTATTTTATCATAATCATAAACCATAACTTGATTAGCCATTGTCCAATTAATGAGCTTCCCTTTATTTTCCAGTTGTTGTTTTTTTTTGCCATCACAAAGAGAGTTACTGTAAATATTTTAGAAAATATCTAGAAAAGATTTGTGGAACAGAACATATTGTAAAAGATTATAGTAATCATGTGCTTCACAAAAATAAAGAAACAAGGGGGCAGCTGGGTAGCTCAGTGGAGTGAGAGTCAGGCCTAGAGACAGGAGGTCCTAGGTTCAAACCCGGCCTCAGCCACTTCCCAGCTGTGTGACCCTGGGCAAGTCACTTGACCCCCATTGCCCACCCTTACCAATCTTCCACCTATGAGACAATACACTGAAGTACAAGGGTAAAAAAAAAATAAATAAACATCCAAGTTTCGGGAATAAGAATTCACTATTTGGTAAAATATTGTTGGGAAAATAGAAAGTAGTCTGGCAGAAATTAGATATAAAGCATTATCTTATACCATTTAACAAGAGAAAATGAAAATGAATACATTACCTAGTCAGAGAGAAGATATCATAAGCAAATTAGAACAGGAAACATATTACCTCCCAGATTTATGAAAAGAAGATTTTATGAGTAAATAAGAGGTTGAAAACATTGTAAGATATAAAATGGATGATTTTGAATACATTAAAATAAAAAGGGGTTGCACAAATAAAGTTAAGACAGCAAAGATTAAAACGAAAGCAATAAATTAAGAAAAAAATTTAAAGACAATTTCTCTGATAGAAGTCATATCGAAAATATATAGAGAGCTCTGTCAATTTATATGAATATGAACCATTCCTCAATTGATAAAAAGTCAAAAGATATAGACAAACAGGTTTTGGATGAAGAAATCAAAGCTACATATAACTATATTAAAAAGGCTTTAAAATCATTATTGCTTAGAAAAATGTAAATCAAAGCAACTCAGATATCTCATCTATCAGATTAGTTAAAAATAATAAAAGGGTAAAGTGACAAATATTTGAGGCAATGTGGGAAAAGGATACTAAAACACTGTTGTTGGAACTGTGAACTATCCAACCATTTTGAAAAATAATCCGGAATTATTCCCAAAGAGTTATAAAATTGTTTATATTATTTGACCCCATCATACCACTATTATGTTTGTTTCCTAACATGATCTGGGAAAAGAAAAAGAATCACTGCTGATTTTTAAAATATATGTGTATGACCCTAAGTGCTAAATGTCTCTATTTAAAATAATTATCTATTACATGTACAAACTATATAATATTACTTGTCATCTTGGGAAATGTGAGGAGGTAAAGAACATAGATTACAAAAAGTCAGTAAATGATTATTAAAATTGTATTTTCATGTAATCCGGAAAAAATATGAAAAATGTTTAAATAATTTTCTCTTTAAAAAAAGGAATACTATATAACTATAGAGTGGCATGAGTTCAAAATATGGTACTTAGAATATTTTGTAGATCAGTGATTCCCAAAGTAGGCCCTACGACCCCCTGGTGGGTGCTACAGCAATCCAGGAGAGCAGTGATGGCCACAAGGGCATTTATCTTTCCTATTAATTGCTATTAAATTTTTTTAAAAATTAATTTCTAAATAATATTTTTTTCTGGATAGGGGGTGGTAGGCCAAAAAAGTTTGGGAACCACTGTAGATTATACACCTCCCAGAAAATTTTAATCCCACACTGGCTTCCTTTACTTTCTTAATATACTTCTGGCCCACCTTCTCCTTTACTTGGTATGTGATTTAGAAATATGGGATAATATATTTAAAAATAAAATAATAGGAAAGTAAAAAGAGCATAGATTTTGTATAATAGCTCCTCAGGCTTTGTTTCTAACTCCTGTCATTTCTCAAAAGATTTCTAGATCAGTGAGCTAGAGGTGTGCTTTCCATATGTATAATTCCCTGCTCTAACACATTCATTTAGCAATCCAAGATTTCATTTATTTTTTATGACTTTCAGTTTACACATCTTTAAAATGGGCATAATAATGTGTGCTTTATCTACCTCATAGGATTCTTGCAAAAAATTTTCCTATATTATTGAAATCTGGGTTTAGGTTTAGGGTAAGAGTAACCTTAAATTCTTAATTTCTTTTCCTTTAAAGGTTATAAAAATACAAAGATTAATGCAATTGTATCAGTTTTCCTCCAAAGTGCATAAATAGAAACTTGATTTTATATTAGTCCTACCTGATTTTGCAAAAATGTGGTATTGTTTCTTCTAAGTTGATTAGAGATCCATGTATGCTTGACCTGCTGAATAATTTATTTGGTTGAGTAAAATTATACAATTGCATTCTCTTCTCTGAATAAGACACTTTGGAAATTATAAAATGTATTCATGGACTACTCAAAATAAAAAGCAAAACAAAAAATGTATTTATATGACAGCATCATTAAGTAATCAAAATTACACTAAATCTAAAAATAGAGGTTCTATGGGACAGCTTCATAAAAGAGTGAATAAGGCACTGGGCCTGGACTCAGAAACACCCGAATTCAAATCCAGCCTCAAACACTTACTAGCTGTGTGAACCTGGGTATGTCATTTAACCATGGTTTGCCTCAATTTCCTCATATTTAAAATTAGTCGAAAATAGCATCTAGCTTCCAAGAATATTGTGAGAATCAAATGAGATAATTATAAAGGGTTTAGCACAGTACCTGGCACATAGTGCTATATAAATATTTATTATTATTATTTTAAAATCCTTTCACAAACACTTATTTGGACAACTTGTTTCCTATTTACCAATTTTAGTCTCTCCATATGAAGTGATGGATTTAAATAATTGTCTCCTCTATCTCTGTTACTGTTATTTTTTTAAACTTTTACCTTCTTTCTCACAATCAGTATTACGTATTGTTTCCCAGGCAGAAGAGTCCTAAGGGCTAAAAAATTGGGGTTAAAGTGACTTGGCCAGGGTCACATTCACATAGCCAGGAAGTGTGTGAGGACAGATTTGCAACCAGGACCTCCAAACTCGAGGCCTTCCTCTTTATCCACTCAGCCACCTAGCTTCCCCTCTATGCTATTCTAATATACAACAGTTGAACTGGTTACCACAAATGATCAATTATAGAATCATAGGATTTCAAGTCAAGGATCCAAATCAGTTTTGAAATTGAAGAATCCTATTTTCTTTTACATGATTTCTTTTCTGTTTCTCCAGACACTCAAATCATTTATGTCCTTTCTTCTCCCCCAGTTCAGAATTTTATAGGAAAAGTCTACAAATAAATCATACTGAGACAAAACTTACTATTGAATATAAACTTATTTAAAGTATCAAATATATACACATATATACATTATAACAAAGGATACAAAAATTAATTTCTAAATGTATGACTTCAGACATCAAAGACCTGTGAAATAAAGATAATGGGAGGCAGGAAACTAAAGGAGCTTCCAAAACATCACTGCAATCACTCTTTACAGATAAATAACTCATAGTACCCATAAGCCAGGTGCAGTAGACAAGCTTCTATGTTATTAGAGGAAGGAAAATAAATAGATTTCCTCTAGAGGATGGAAGCTTCACTGTACTCTATTTGGAATAGGGAAAGGAGGGAAGAGCATGGAGGAGGAAAGAAAAGTAAAAGTGGAGAAAAGAGAAAGGAAAAAATAAGAGTAAGAGGAGAAATGGGATAGAGAGTGAGAAAGACAGAGAGATGAGACAGAGAAAAAGATAGGCAGAATAATAGAAAGAATTAGATGCTACATTCTGTACTTCAAACCATCCAAATTTTTGTCTTTTATGTAGTAATAAGAATAGAAAGTACAATATTTTCTCAAGGCATGCATTCATCTATTGTGCCATTATACAAACTTTCAAAATACCCTAAAGTTCAATCCAAATGGTTCCAACTGTATACATTCACAGTCTGTGCATGTATGTTATTTCTGTGCGTGTGTGTGTGTTTTTGTGTATATATATGCTTGGGAAATACCTCTCATTCATTTTCTTCTGAAAGGCAAAAGTATGAGAAATAAGTAAAAGAAGTAGAGATGGGAAAGAACTTAATGGAAGCATTTTTCTTCTAAACACTTTGGTTCATCTAATTGTTTCCATTTATCTTCTTGACTTTCCCCTTCTAATAATAGTATTGAATAAACAGTGTAATGCACACTGCATAGGCTGAGTTTAGCCCATGTAATATTATTTTCATTATTATCCAGTTAAGGCATCTAGTCAATGTTTCCAATGTTCAAATAATAGAATTCTACTGGTTGCTGTTGTTGTTTTCATTAAACTTTGATGATTAAGCTTTTGGTGAATATCTTTATCACTGATGCACATGAACTAAAAATTTTTCATGGATTAAAAGTTGTCCTCTCATTCACAGGCAATTGAAGCACAAGCTTATTTGTACGGTCTACTACAGAGAAGGAAATCCTTCTTATTAACAGCTCAGATATCAAACACAGTAGACGAGTTTAATGAAATTGTTTTTTTTAATCTTTTGACTGTCACAAGTGCCACCTGACATTAATCTGCTATGAGTAATAAGATTAAATGAGAAGTTTTGCTTTTGGTCTCCTGCAATAACAAAGGAGAGGGAAAACATCCATCTTTTTAAAAATTAGTAATTGATCTAAGTTGCTTGACAATATGAATCCACACACTACTGAAATAGAGTGGTTGTCTGGTTTAGTTCTCTTGAAATTCACCATCAGAAGATTGTGGGAATCTGACTTCCAGTATGGGCAAGTCATTTCACTTTTCTAGACTTTTCTCAAATATGAAATGAGAAGAGTGGAGGAGATGACCATTAATAAGGACTCCTCAAACCTCTGAGAGTTGTCATTTATGATATTACCTATGACAATCTAATAAATCTTTGAACATATTATATGTATATAAATGTCAAATTCCTTTTTTATTGTTTGAAATGTTTATAAATCCAAACCAAATGAACATTTCCATATAAAGAGAGAAAAAAAGATATTACACAAATGAGGTCACAGATCACCTATATGTTTAACTTAATTTTCTTCATATTTGCAAAATAGAAACCATCCAATAATGTTCCAACCCCTGCTAACTCTCCCTGCATCACCTCAGATATTGTCATGGAGGCCCATATGTTCTTATAAATTGCCTTTTGTGTTTTATCTTTCTGTATATTTTCTGTAGGACACATTCTCAATTTATTCTTTTAGTATTAGTTATATGGCTGTTTATAATGTTCACCTGGTTCTATTCATTTCACTGTTCATTACATCATATAGTTCTTTCCAGGTTTTTTAATCAATATGTTCATCATTTCTTATGGTACAATATTATTCCATTGCAATAATATTCCATAATTTGTTCAGCCATTCCCCAAATGATGGGCATCCCCTCAGTTTCCAATTCTTTGTCACCAAAAAAAAAGAACTGCTATCAATATTTTGGAACATATGAGTTCTATTCCTGTTCCCCTAATCTCCTTGGGAAAGAGACCTGTTGACAGGTCTAAGAGTATACACAGTTTTATAAATCTGGATGTATTTGCAAATTGATCTTCAAATGATTAGATCAATTCACAGCTCCACCAACAGCACATTAGGGTTCTCATTTTTTCACATCACCTCCATTTGCCCTTTTTGTTGTTTTAACAAGTCTGATGAATATAAGGCGATATCTAAAATCATTTTGAATTGCATTTTTCTAATCGATTGTAATAGAGAGCAATCCTTCATATATATGACTTTGATTTCATCATCTGAAAATGTTTTGTTCATTTCTTTTGCCCACATATCAATTAGGAAATGGCTCTTATTAATTTGACAAAGTTAACTATATATTTTAGACATGAAAATTCTATCTGATGGAGTGTCTATAAGTTTTTTCTCTATACAAATGTCTGGTTTCAAAGAGACCAGAATGAACAGTTTTTAGGAAGTGATTCAGTCCTCTGTATTTTTTCTTAGTCAAAATATTTCTATTTCTCATAGTCAAAAGGGAAGAACTAATTCTCTTAGAGGTTAACAGGTACCATTGTCAAGGCTTTCCCCACCCTGAGAAAGGGATGCTCACTTTATAGTCTTCGGGGAAATAAAAACCAAATGAGAGCAGTACCATGTAGGCAAGATAACTGAAGATAGACAATCCTTAGAAGATTAATGAGATATACACTATATGTAGTTCAGTGACCAAGTCTTGGACTATTCTGAGAACAAGTAAAATATTAATGAGTAATTGAACACAGTAAGCATACCCAAGTTACAAAAAGCACTTACGTTGTTCTGTCTGAAGACAATGTTTCCCAAGGGAAGCAGTTTTCCCATAGTTCTTTAGCAACACCTAGTCTACCCCCTAGCTTTCTGCTATTATATTAAATATTTAGAAGCCAAAATGAAAATAATTGGATCAGAAATATTAAACATAGAATCTTTTTTAATCAATTATTTTTTGATTGATTAATTATGAAAAATTTTCCATGGTTATGTGATTCATATTCTTTCCCTTCCCTCCTCTCACCCCTCTCTCATCACCAACACACAACTCCACTGGTAAACCTAGAATATTAATTTGATAAGGTTTTTTTAATTAGTAGGAAATGAGATTATAATCAATGAATAGAATGATAGAATCTTTTAGAAATGAACAACACCTTAGAGAAAGATCATCATTTACTCAACTCAACCCCCCTCCCTCCTCATTGTTACAGCTAAGTAGACTAGAAACAACAAAAATCAAACGATTATATAGAGTCACAATTGGGATTAAGTT
The DNA here is from genome assembly GCF_016433145.1 of Gracilinanus agilis. Lineage (NCBI taxonomy): Eukaryota > Metazoa > Chordata > Mammalia > Didelphimorphia > Didelphidae > Gracilinanus > Gracilinanus agilis. The sequence goes on along the minus strand of NC_058133.1, from coordinate 92,522,203 downwards.
TGACTCAGATTACAAACTATTTTGAAAACATATGTTATGTAAAACTTGCTTTTAGAGGCATGGCCATTTTCAAATAAATGAGTAAATCTACAAATGACAAGATCAGCTCTACCAAATAAAAAGTCCTTTTATATATTTATATGTTAATATATAAGTCCACAAGTTAACAAGCATTTATTAAGCTCCTATTGTGTGCCAGTTGTTGTGGTTCATTCATTTTCAGTAATGTCTAACTCTTCATGACTTCCTTTGGGGTTTTTTTTGCAAAGATACTAGAGAAGTTTTCCATTATGTTCTACAGTTAATTTACAGATGAGGAAACTGAGGTAAATAGAGTTAAGTGATTTAATGTCTGAGGTTGAATTTGAACTCAGATCATCCTAACTCCAAACTTAGAACTCTTTCCACTGCTCCACCTAGATGCCCATTACGTACCAAAAATGGTGTTAAATGCTCAATTTGCAAGTAAGTTCTAGAGATTAAATGATTCTCTGTTAACATGGGCTTGCATTTAAATCTAAATTTATCTACTTTTAATTAGTTTCTGTGAAAGTTCCAGACTTGTGGAAGAATTTATGTAAGGGGACCTTGAAATCATTCCATCTTTTTACTCTGATATTTTAACTAAGATTATTCTGATTAGTGACAGCATGGTGGTTAGGATTGGGTCAGTTTAAGTCCAGGAGAAGACAAGGAGAGCAGAAGAGCTGCTTTTATAATAAGTCTTTGAATTTTATGGTAAATTATTTTTTTCTCTTTTGGATTATCAATGAAAAAGCTTTAAGATGGAAAGCTACAGATGGTTATCAAAATATAAGGCATCCTTATTTAATTTCAGCATTTTATGGCTTTGATGTTTTTTTTCCCCTTTTCTGGTCCTCCATTTGCTGGTCCATACTTGTTCACTCAAATTCTCTAGTATCTTATTCAGATGAAATTCCCTCCTATTTTTTTTTAATTCCATCTGCCTGCTTTGAATTTGACCAGTTGTAAATCCTGCACTTTGGCCATAGTTGCTGCCTATTGACCTCTAAAATCCCAATATGAAACCCAATATGTATAGCATTTAGAGACAGTATTTCTTATGTCAAGTGAATACTTAAATGTTATTTTTTCTTAAGATATGGGGCAGAGGTTATAGTAAAAAGGATCCCTGGAAACTGCATATAATATAGTACATTTAGCAAACTTAGAAAGTTCAAGTTTGGCTCTGTTGCTTATTGGTTATGCCATCTTGGGAAAGTCATTTATCTTCTGTAAGACTTAGTTTTATTTTCTGCAAAGTTAAAACATTTCTCTTGCTAATCATTCTGGCTATAGCATTACAGAGCCATAGAATTTCAGATTTGGAGAAGATTTAAGTAAAAAAAAAGAAAGGTTTCCAATTGTTAAGATTAAACAACATACTCAATGCCTGGTCATTCACTTTTTTCTTGAAGATTTCCAGGATCATTAATCTACTTCCTGTTAAAGTAGACCTCTTACTTTGGAATAATGTGGTTAGGTAATTGTTGGGTTGTTTTTTTTTTACAACAAATCTAATTTAACCTCTTTTCAAATTTCATTGATTTATTGATGATTCTTCCTTATGTTTACAAAAAGAATAAGCCTAAATCTTCAGTTGCATAGTTTTTTTTTCCATTATATTTGCCTTTGTAAGAATTTTTACCAGCTCATCAAACTCATTTTTAAATTGTGGTGTCAAAAAATAAAAATAAAATAATAATAATAATAATAATAAATTGTGGTGTCATGACAGGATAAAATATAAATTTTGGTCACCAGACAGGATATAATAATAAACAATATATATTTAAAACCATTAGTAAGTATTATCCTTAATGGGGACAAGTTAGAAGCCTTCCCAATTAGATCAGGAGTGAAGCAAGGATGCTCATTATCACCTATATCATTTAACATTGTACTAGAAATGCTAGCAGTAGCAAGTAGAGAAGAAAAAGAAATTGAAGGGATTAAGGTAGGCCATGAGGAGACTAAATTATCACTCTTTGTAGATGATATGATGATATGCTTAAAGAACCCCAGAAAATCAAGTAAAAGACTAATGGAAATAATCAACAACTTTAGCAAAGTTGCAGGGTACAAAATAAACCCACATAAATCATCAGTGTTTCTATATATTTCCAACAAAACTCAGCAGCAGGAGTGAGGAAGAGAAATCCCATTTAAAATCACTTTAGACAACATAAAATATCTAGAAATCTATCTGCCAAGGCAAAACAGGAATTATATGAATACAACTACAAAACACTTTACACATAATTAAAACTCGACCTAAATAATTGGAAAAACATTAATTGCTCATGGGTAGGATGAGCTAAGATAATAAAAATGAACATTCTACCCAAATTAATTTACTTACTTAGTGCCATACCTATCAAATTACCAAAAAAAAAGTTTTTATAGAATTAGAAAAAAATATAAGAAGGTTCATCTGGAATAACAAAGGATCAAGAATATCAAGGGAAATAATGGAAAAATTGTAAAGGATGGTGGCCTAGCAGCACATCTTAAATTGTACTATAAAGCCATGATCATCAAAACAATATGGTACTGGCTAAAAGACAGAAGGGTGGATTAATGGAATAGAGTAGGGGCAAATGATCTCAGCAAGATAGTGTTCAATAAACCCAAAGATCCCAGCTTTTGGGACAAGAATTCACTATTTTCAAAAACTGCTGGGAAAATTGGAAAACAGTATGGGAAAAATAAGTTTCATCTCAACATCTCACACCCTATGCTAAGATAAATTCAGAATGGGAAAATGACTTAAATATGAAGAGTGAAATCATAAATAAATTAGGTGAACTTAGAATAGTATACCATCAGATCTGTGGGAAATAAAGAATTTAAGGGCAAAGAAGAGATAGAGAATATTACAAAGTGTAAAATGAATGATTCAGGTTACATCAAATTTAAAAAAAAGGTTTTGTACAAACAAAACAAATGCAAACAAAATTAGAAGGAAATCAACAAAATAGAAAAAATACTTATAACAAAACTCTGACAAAGTTTTAATTTCCCATATATGTAATAAACTAAATCAAATTTACAAAAGAATCAAGCCATTTCCCCATCAACAAATGGTCAAGGGATATGAAGAGACAGTTTTTCCCTCTTTGAGTCAGTAAATATGAGAGTAAAATTTAAGGATTGCCCTTCACCATCTTTATCATCCCCTCTTTATAATGATTTATCATGCCTCTTATGTTATATCATTCCTATGTATACAGATACATACATATCATTCCATATCATCATATTTACATATATATAATATCATCTTATATTATCATATACATCATAAAATTATAATCAGCTTACTTCCCCAGCCTCTTTCTCAGAATTTCCTTCTAATTTCTCTACTACTAAGGACAATTTTTAAGAATTACAGAAATCCTCTTTCCATGCAGAAATATAAACATTTTGAGTTTAATGAGTCTCTTAAATTTTCTCTTTCTTATTTACCTTTTTTGGGGTTCTCTTGTGTTTCATGTTTGGACTTCAAATATTTTCTTTAGATCTGGCTTATTCCTCAGGAATGCTTGGATATATTCTATCTTATTGAATGTCCATTTTGACCCAAAAAATATACTCAGTTTTACTGGATAAGTGACTTTGGGTTGTACACCCAAATCTTTTACCTTCCTGAATATCATACTCCATGCCTTTCAGTCCTTTACTCTAAAAGCTGCTAGATCCTATATGATCCTGACTGTAGCTCCATGATATTTGAATGGTTTCTTTCTAGCTGCCTGAAGATTTTTTTTTCCTTGTCTTGGTGGCTCTGAAATTAGCTATTATATTACTGGAAGTTATCATTTGAAGATTTCTTTCTGGAGGTGATCTTTGAATTCTTTCAATTTCAATTTTATTTTCTTATTCAAGGATCTCTGGGAAGTTATCTTTGATAATTTCTTGTAATATGATATCCAAAGATTTTTCTTCATTATGGCTTTCAGGTAGTCCAATAACTCAATATTTCTCAAATTATCTCTCCTAGATCTATTTTCTAGATCAGTTATTTTTTCAATAAGATATTTCATGTTTTCTTCTGGGGTTTTTTGCATTCCTTTGATCCTATTTTATTATTTCTTGGTTTCTCATGAAATCATTAGTTTGTAGATAGTCAGTTCTCATTTTTAAGATCTGATTTTCCTCTGTCAGTTTTTGGTTCTCCTTTTTCAAATGGTCCATTTCTTCTTGCATCACTTTCATTTCTCTTCCCCACTTTTCCTCTGCCTCTATTAATTGTTTTTAGAAGTCTTTTTGGACTTGGCATGTGCTTCCTTTATTTTCACTGTCCCCTTCTGTGTCTATATCTTACTCTTTGTCTCCATAAAAAACATTTAGAGTTAAGTAGTTTTTTTTGTTTGCTCATTTTCCCTATCTAATTATAAGTAGGCTCTGTTTTCTGGGAAGTTCAGGTACCCTTTTAAACTTTAGTCCTTCCTTGATGCTATTTTTATCTTATTTTCTGGGGTTTATCAGTTTAAGTTCTTGGAGAATGATGTGATGGGCCGTGGGCTGAGAGCTCTAAGAGTCCCCCCTCTCTCTTCTGAATCAATAAACCCTTGAGATGCTGATAGCTTAAAGACTTGCCTCAGGCTTGGATGTAAGCTTTTGATCTCACTCTGAACTTGATCAGGTCAGTGGCTGATCAAATTCTAGCCCTAGGCTTAGACTCATTTTTTTTATCTCACTGTATACTTGATCTAATTAGGCACAGCCTTCATTGCCCAGTTGTGGAGTTCCACCCTTAATTCTGGGCAAAAAGATGGAGGAGGGGGGCTATGAACTGTGTCTTCACATCAAAGTATGAACTATGCCCTTATCTCAAGTCCAGACTGAGGTTCCTGGCTTCATTCTGTACTCACACAGTTCAGCCTACTTTAGTCCAGACTGCCCTGGGATGTGACTCCAGATTTCTCCACAGGTTGAAATTTCAAGGGATGTGGGTTGGCTTTTACCACTATTTACCCAGGCAGGATCTCAGGTTCTGAATGTTTGCTTATTCTTAGGTTCTAAATGTGGGACAGCAGATGTGGGGTGGTGGGGTATGGCTTGCTCTTCCCTCCATGCTACAGCCTCTTGCTGTCTCTGCTCTCCTTTTACCTCAGTGCCCCAAATGTTCTCTGCCTACCTTTTGGGTTTTTCTTTTCTTGATAGTTGTTTCACTCTGACTCCTTATTGGTTCTTTCACTACTATATTCATTTTATGACTATATTTTAATCTTGGTTGGTGAGGATTCTTATGGTGACATGGAGCTATTCTGGTTCATTCCACCATCTTGGCTCCACACTATCTGTGTAAACTTGATAGTCACTGGAACTCATTTTTCATATCCATAATATCCATAATATGTGGGAATTAAATTAAATGATTTCTAAGATACCATCCAGCTTCAAATCCTGCAAACTAAGATACTGAAACAGATTTAAACTGGCACATGCTAAATCTGTTAATATCAGACATCTCAAAAACCCATGCTTTCTAAGGCAGGAATGATCAAGAAAAGAACAATTTCCACTGACTAAACCCTTTCCTCCTCTAACCTTAACCTTTATCTCTGTTATTTGTCACTGCATTTAAATAAAACATGTTTCTGGGTTTCTTTTATAATAGTTTACTATGTTTTCCCATAAAGAGAATTATTCCCAGAATAAAGCTATAAACTAGAAAAGTTCAATAAAAGTGCATTTCAAAAAGGCTTAGGGAGATTATAGGCAATTGAACTTTACTAGTTTCATTTTACTTGAATGTAAATGACTCTTATTTTAAAAAATGCATATTCTTTCCTTTATTGACAGTAGTAGTTAGCTAAAAATGTTTTCATATTAAGGAAGTATAGTTACACACAAATGTGGTTGCCATTTTGTAATACAGGCACATTTTACTTGACTATTTTTGATATGGAGCTTATAAAATGTGTCACTCAAATGATAGACATCTTCCAGGCTCTATTCTTTTTAAGAAAAAATATTTCTCAAACATTAGAAAAATCAATGTTTTTATTATTTTTAGATTTTTCTTTCTGGAAACCAGCTTTGGAAAAGACATATTTTAATATTCAAATAATGCCCTTCCATATCACATGTCCTTTCTCCTTCACTTACATTAATTGCTAGCAATAAAGCAAAAACTAAAATAGATCTATCACCCTTGATGTAATCAACTAAATTGTATTTGTGATTATATGCATTCATTTTTCAGAACTACTTACCCAGCTATTTGTATAATGCTAGATAATATTTGAGAAAACAATCAAAAGGATTTTATTTGAAAATATCACACTCCCAGGTAACAACATCCAAACCAATTGCCACTAATGATGCAATAGATTATTATATTCACTACTTCTTTAGTTGTTTAGATTATTTATTTGTGTGGAAATTTTGGTTTATAATTTACTGAAGTTAGTCAATAAGAATTTACTAAGTACATCCTATTTTCCAAGAAGAATCATTTTACAATCAGTATCCAAAGAAAACTGTGGATTTCCACTAGATAGCCTGTATTTCAAACTCAATAGGTAAGAAATAAATCTTCTTATCTTTCAAAACCACCCTTTAAATTTATTATAAATTTATTCCTATTTCCATTAAGTATACCATCATCATTCTAGTCCTTACAATTTTCAGCCACAGAATTGTCCAAAATTCCTCAGTCTCTTTGTCTTGTATTATCCCATCAGTTGTCAAATCTTGTCAACTTTGCCTTTACAATAAAGCTTGAATCTGCCTCCTTTGAGTTAATCACATAGACACTGCCTTGGTTCACCACCTATCTCTTATCTGAATAAAATCCTAATTGGTCTCTATGTCTTGTTATTCTCTAGCTGAATAGAATTAATTAATTGTTGACCCTTTATTAAACATATTTAATGTTAAAAATAATTTTACTAAGAATATTATTAAGCATCATTATATAACAGGTTCTGGATATTCCTAAAGCTTAGGTATGACCATATCAGTTCTTTTTTCACTAAATTCTATTGGATCCCTATCTTTTGAAGAATAAACTATATACATATCTTTTTGGCATTTAAAGTTCTTGTGGAATCAGAGATTCCGGCATAATAGATGTTAAAGGCACTATTTCATGGTTGTGCTCTCAGAAGCTTGGCATTTTCCCAAAGGACTGTAGGTAAATATATTAGATATTTCTATCCTAACATCCATAGGAACAGCCTTTTCCATTGGATAGTTTGTTGCTATTATTGTTTTTCAGAGCTATGGGAGTTCTTATACTACTTGCTATAGTCAATAATCCTTTAATATTTTCCCTCTAAAACCATGCCAACAAATGATCTCTCTAACAGATGTTGAGCCTCAGGGATTTTGCTTCATATGTGTCTACTGCATGTATTTCCACTAATTTCCTATCTCTGTACCCCTCTGATGTCTAAAACCTTTATCATTTTTTTCTTCACGATGAAGAAATTTGTTGAGCTTATGAAGTTAGACGAGTTTTTCCACACAGTTCTTTACTGTACTATAAGCCTTTTCCCTTAAATTAAGCTAGAAGTTGCTGTGCTCTTGATTAATTATTCAACAACCTTCACAATCCAGCTCTAACAACTTTTCAGACTTACTCTATATTACTCTCCACCATGCACTATTCATCACAGCCAAACTGACCATCTTGCTGTTCCCCCTATGTTAAGCTCTATCTCAAAACTCTGTGTCTATATGCTGATGGCTTCAGATGCTAAAAATATACTACTTCTTTACACCCGCCTCTATAAATCCCTACCTTCTTTCAAAGTGCAGTTCAAATGCAATCTCCTTCATGAAGTCTTTCCTCATCCCCTAGTAATTAGGGTATCTTGATAAAATTATCAAGTATTTATTTTGTCTAAATTTTCTATCCACTTGATTGTATTCTAGAATGTAAGCTCCTTGGGGGCAAGGGGCTGATTTGGTTTTGTTACTTTGATTGTTTCTTTTTGTCCTTTTTTTCCAAATGTGATGCATAGTTTTTGACCCATAGAAGGCATTTCACACATGCCAGTTGATTTGTCTGTGATCTCATCAATATGAGTATTCTTTCTAACCAGGCACAGTGTGATCCATGCATGCCCTGTCTATTCTGTCCAACTCTTGTCCAGGTTCTCCCATGAGTCAACCAGTGAAAGTCCACCCATCATGCTGGAGCTTTAATTTTCCACTTAATATTGATATCCTGCACATGTGCTCACTTGCCTCAATAGCATTCTTCACTCTTCTTCTGTAAGTCCTTGTTTGCAATCTTTTGAAATCTGCTAAAGTTGTAGCCATTTTTCCGTTCTTCAAGTGCATTTTAATTTCTTTGGTTACCCATCCATCTCTAGAAAATCCAAAAGCATTCTAGGTATCATATCAAATTGTGAAAAACATTGGTGAGTTATAGACAAAAACACAGTTTCTGGGTTCTGGATTAAGATGGCGGCAGAGTAAGAAGCACCTCTTAACCTCTCCTGACCGAAACACACAAAACTCCTCAAGGGGACATAAAAACAAGTCCAGACGAATGGAGGAACGCCCACAACAGGGCACAGCGTGGAAGGTACGTGGAATCGAGGCATTTCCATGCTATAAAGGGGTGAAACAGCCCTCACGAAATCTTGGGCTGAGCAACCGCCCCAACCCCACCCCCTCCACACTCATCTATAGCTCCGAACCCAGCTAAAAAGAAATAGAGCAAGTTTGGGGCACCCATCGAGTCATCGGCAGCACCGGGACCTGTTCCTGAGAGCAGCAAGACTTAGGACCCCATTAAGTCAAAAAACGCAGGCGAAATCTGAGCGCGGGAGCAGGACGCTGGGCACAGAGTGCAGGCTGAGCAGAGGCGTGGGTGGAGGCAGACACAGCCAGGAACTAAAGCCTAAGTGGGGAACCAGTGCAGACGGGTATACGACTGTGGAAGCAGCGCCCTGAGACTTGTAAAGAAACCTCCTGCAGAGGATCAAGCAAGGGGGTCCACCAGGGGGCTTGACCTTGGAAAAAACCAGAACTCAGACCTCAGGAGCCAATAGATCGCGAACAGACACTGAGCGTGAGGATAAATCTGAGAGGCTGCTGGGCTAATGATGGCTACTCAGCCTCAAGAAGTTCAGAAGAGAAAGAATAATAACAAGAAAAAGAAGTCTTTAACACTCGACAGCTTTTACACAGAGAAAATCCAGACAACCGAGCAAACAGAGGAGGAGAACAAACAAGCATCCGAACCCTCCTCAAATAAGGAAAACTCCTCACAAGCTATGGAAGAGTTCAAAACTGAGATTTTGAGGAAAATGGAAGAGATCTAGCAAGAAAATAACAGTTTAAGAGGTAGAATCTTGCAATTGGAAAGTGAGGCTCAGAAATCAAATGAACTGTTAAGCAAATTGAACACCAGAAATGACCAGATTGAAAAGGAAAACCAAAAGATTATAGCCGAAAACCAGTCCCTAAAGGCTAGAATCGAGCAATTAGAAGCTAATGATCTCTCAAGACAACAAGAACAAATAAAACAAAGTCAAAAGACTGAAAAAATAGAAGGAAATATGAAATATCTCAATGAGAGAGTGACAGACCAAGAAAACC
>NC_058133.1:92431636-92502623 GCF_016433145.1 Gracilinanus agilis | reverse complement strand
TGTGTGTGTGTGTGTGTGTGTGTGTGTGTGTGTGTGTTTCTTTTGCTCTTTGCTCATTTTCCCAGCCTTTTCTGCCTATGGACTAGGAGTTCTGAAAACTGATGATTCTCTTATCTGCTAGTGGCTTGCAGGATTCAGTACTGCAAGCTGTTTTGCCCTGGGTCTAGGGATTTCACTAAAGGCTTGAAAGAGCCAGGCACTATAGACTTCAGGGCCTCATTGCAGGCTAGTGCCAAGGCTTGGGACTTCAAGAGGTGGGTATAGGGTGTTTTGCTGTTGGCTTAGGCAAGGTTCCAGGATCCTAAAGTTGGTCTATGCCCAGGCTCAGAACCTAGCACAGTAGATGGGTGGTAGTCAGCCTGCACTCCTCTGTTTGCAGTTTTACTTCCAGTTCCCCCTTATCCTGTGAAAATCAATTTTCTCTGCCTACCTTTCAAGTTGTTTTCTGTAGGAATACTCCTTCACTCCATCTCCTTATTGGTTTTGGGACTCCTGTCATTTTTAGGTGCTATTTTAAGGTTGGTTTGAAGGGATTCGCATAATTGCAACTTTCATTGCTACTAAGCTACCATCTTGGATTTGCCCCCTCAAAATCAGTCTATGTTTAAATGATGCACAAGTATATCCTTTTGTATATGCCTTCGCACTCTATACTGTCCATAAAAAAACAAATAAAAACCCCAAACCCCTTGACCAACTCTTTTTATTTGGGGGGATTCTAATTGTTATAGGCCTGTCTTTAAATCAGGCCTAAATATGATTCTTTTCAACTTCTACACATTTTTAAAGGATAAAATAAGTTTTTATTTATAGTCTTATTTGTAAAGGGGAAAGCCTTAACTAGCAAGACAATTCTTCTGTAGTATATACAACATATTTTTCTTTAGGGCTTTATTGAACAAATCTGTCTTTCACATCTTCTACATGACAACTTCTCAAGACTTCAAGATAGTGATCATACTCTTCACACTCTAAGTATCTTGTTTTCCAGGTTAAATATTCTCATGTAGTACACTTACTAGGTATGTGACTCCTGGCAATTCATTTAAATTTTCTCAGACTCAATTTCCTCATCTGTCAAATTGTGATTAATGAGATTATATATGTAAAAGTCCTTTGCAAAACCTTAAAGTGCTATATAAATGTTAGCTATGATGATGATGATGATGATGCTAATGGTGATTATAATGATCATAATATCAAGGTCTTCTACCATGTTGCTCTGAATGCTTTCCAAATTATCAGTAAACAATAAAATATGATACTAAGAATGAAAGCAATATTCTAGATGTGTTTTGAGCAGGGCAAAGTATGAAAGGACCATCACTTCCCTAATGCTGCACATTATTTCTCTATTAATATATACTTATCTCACATTAGTATTTTATGGCTACCTAAATACACTGTTGATGCCCAATGAATTTTGAATACATAGAAAACAGATTAAAAAACTTTGTAGTCTTGTAGTTGACTAAACTATATTTTCAAATATATTTTTTACTGCCTACCCTTTTGCCTATTTAAAATGTTCATCTTAGAACTCAAGTAAGAATTTTAATTTCCTTTAAAAGTGATTTGTATTTAACTTAACATTGTGGCCAGGTTTCTGGGGATCCTAATTTTTTTTTTATCTAGTCATAGTGTGAAGAGTGAATCAAAGGCTCTTGTCTATCAATCAGCAACTTTTAAGTTAATGAATCAAAAACTTAAATACTCACTGAGTTCAGAAGTCACTTGCTAGACTGGGTGACAACTCTAGAGGCCACTGCCCCACCCCTGGGCAGTGCTAGGCAAATTGAAAAACTATAATTGGTTCCTGTAAAGTGGGGAAGGGACAGGAAGGGACATGGTAAAAAGACTACAAAAAGTCCTGATCTTCCTATCAAAGGGACTTCTCCTTTGAACTTCTTCTCCTTTGGAGTTTGTCTATGTGCATTTTTCCCCTATTAGACTATGAGATTTTTGGGATTTTCTGGCTTTTCTATCTTTATCTCCTAAGTTTAGCACAAAATATTTGCAAAATATTTAGTATCATTTTTTTTTATTCATTCATTCTAGTATATTTTAGAAAGGAGGTTTTGTTATCTTCGGGGATTTTGAAGCCTTAATGACACCATTTGTGCCTAGGACCATTTATAGAGCTTTGGCATCAACAGAAAGTCAACTTTAATGCCACTAATAGATCTGTATCCCAAAGAGAACAAAGAAAAATGAAAAAGATCTCTGTATACAAAAATATTTATAGCAACTCTTTTTATCTAGACAAAGAGTTTGAAATTGAAGGGGCCTTCTTCAATTGAAGAATGGCTTAAAAAGTTGTAATATATGATTATAATGGAATACTATTGTGCTATAAGAAATGAGAAAGAGGATGATTTCACAAAGACCTGGGAAGACTTAAGTGAACTGATACAAAGGGACTTGAGTAGAACCAGTAGAACATTGTATAATTAAACAATATTTTACTCTGATCAACTGTGAAAGACTTACCTACTCAAATCATTACAGCGATCCAAGGCTTTTCCAAAGGAATCATGATAAAAAAATGCTATCTATATCCAGAGAAAGAAGTGATCAATTCTCAGTACTTTGAAGTGTACTATTTCATTTATTTGTCTAGCTTTTGTTTTTTGTGACATGGCTAATATGGAAGTATACGCTGAATGACTTCACATGTGTAATTGATATCATATTGCTTACTTTCTCAGTGACTGAAGGATGAGTTATGAGAGAAAGAATATGGAGCTCAAATTTTTTTAATGAGTGTTTAAATAAATAATTATACTTGTTTAAGTCTGCTTTCATTTAGGTCATATGCAAGCCATCATAGAATTGCAGAATTTGAGAATTCCAAGGAATCTAAAAGCCATGAAGATCTAACCCACATATGAATAAAATCCCATCTAACAACATCGCTGAAAAATGGATATTTAGACTTCTCCTTAAAGAACCTCAAAGAAAAAGAACTTTATTTCAGATTCTTATCACTCAAAAAATTGCTGTTGGGTCTGCCTGCCTCAAATCCCTCCCTATTCCTATCCATTATTCAACCATGAAAGTGATTTTCCTAAGGCGTAGGTCCAATCCTGCCAACCCCAACTCCATTCAGTAAACCATTGCTCACTAAGGCCACCAACACAAAATAATAAAGGCTTTGATTGGCAGTCAGAGCCCTTTATAACCTACCTATCTCTTATCTTACCAATTTACACCTTACTCTTCAGTTCACTGACATTGGTCCCCTGGCTGTTCCTTGACCAAGATATGCTATCTCTAAGTTCAAGTATTTTTTCTGCCTGTTTTCCATGCCTTGAATGCTCTGCCTCCCCAACTTCTCCCTATTGGTTTCCCTAGCTTCCTTCAAGTCCTAAATAAAGCCTTATCCTTTAAAAGAATCCTTTCCTAACACGTCAATTCTAGTATCTTCCTTCTCTTTTTTGTTCTAATTTATCCTGTCCATTAGCTTGCTTTGTATTAACTTGTAAGCATGTGGTCTCTCCAATTAGATTATAAATTCCCTGAATATAGGAACTGTCTCACCTCTTTTTTGTACCTCCAGTGCTGAACATAGTGACACCATAGTAGACTCTGAATGAATTTTGTTCAATTCATAGTTTAATTGGAACTTACCAGCTTCAGAGGCAGCTCATTCTATTTTTAGATAACTAATTCTTCAGAAGTTTTTCATGATATCAGGTCTAAATTGGCCTTTTTGTAACTTCAACTCATTATTCCTGGTTTAGCTATCTAGAACCAAATAATAAGTCTAATATCTTTTCTACCTGACAAATCTTCAAATATTTGAAGTCAGACATTATGATTCTTCTTTTCTTTTGGCTTAGTCTAGTTCTTCTCATTGAGGTTCATCTGATATGAATTTGAGGACTTTTATCATTCCATTTTCTCTTCTACAGATCATCATCTTCTTAGCAATGCCCTTTTTAAATATGGTGTACAGAATTCAACATAATAGTCAGTCATTCGATTAATAAACATATATTTTCTACAGGGCGGAGATACAAAAAAGAGTGAAAAGATAGTTCATGATTTCAAGTAGTTCACATTCTGATGAGTTAGATTATAAGGAAACAAATATGTATAAACAAGCTATATTTAAGGAAAATAGGGAATAACTAAAAAATGGTAAGTATTAGAATTAAATGGAGTTGGGAAAGATATTCTGTAGAAGATGGGATTTTAGTTGGGACTTGAAGGAAGTCAGGAAAGCCAATAGACAGAGAAGATTATGGAAAGAATTCCAGGGATGGGAGATAGCCAGAGAAGATAACTAGAACCTAAATGGGATATCTTAGTGGAAGAATAGCAAGGAGAAATAACTCTCTAGATGAAATATAATGTGAACAAAATTTGGTGATGAGACAATTGAAATTTTGAGAAGCAATATTTCTAGGTATTGGATTAGCTTGTTAATTGACGGATCAGGACAAATTAATCTGGTCAAATAATTCTCTTTATAATCAAAGACCTCAAGTCATCTATCTAATGCAGATCCCTAAATACAACTTTTGGAGCTCATTATTCAATCATTCCCTTAAATATCCCAAAATATCTCTAATCAGTAAATAGCTAATTGGAAGGTGGTCCATCAATCCCTACCCATCACCACAGGGAATGGTGAGTGGTCATGCAGTTAGCAGAAATAGCGTAATTATTTCCCCTATCTGTTCATCAAATTTTATTGTGGGGAATCATTTCCTGAAATTCCTAAAAACTAAGGAAATGTAAAAATCAATGAACTGATTGGAGCCTCTAATTGGAGACTCTAATTGAATACCATATATAAAAAATAATAATAAATTCTCACAGTGATATCACCTGTCTACTCTCAGAATACCTTGTTTCTTTTAATGGAGCCCGAAAATTACAATTTCATTAGTCATATCACACTGCTGATTCCTATGAAGTTATAATCCACTGGGTCAGCAAGATCTTTTACCGAATGAAAACTGAATCCTGACTATGGAAGCTTCCCTCATCTTATACTTGTGAGGTTGCTTTTTTTGGTCTCTAAGTGAAGGACTTTGAATATACCCTTACTGATTTTTATTTTACTAGATTAAACCCAAACCTCTAGCCACGATGGCGAATCTTTTAAAGACTGAATGCCCAAATGGCATCCCTCTCTCAACATGTGAGTCCTCCCCACCTTACCCCCAGACAGGAGGGAGGAAGTGCCCCCATTTTGCTGCTAGGCAGAGACAGGTAATTTGAGAAGTGTCCTGAGGCAGGGGTGAAGAAGGGGAAGGAAGCAGCCCCCTCTAGCATGTGTGCCAGAGGTTTGGCAACATGGCTCTAGCCTATCAAGATTTTGTTGTATATAGGTTCTCTCATCTAGTGTGCTAGCTGTATCTCCACTTTGCATCTACTGCCCTGCCTGATTTCAATTATATGGAATAAGATATTCCTTGGCCCCCCCATTCTCTCCCCAACCCAAACCCCTTTTCTTCCTCATTTTGTGTATAATCTATTCCAATAGATCACAAACTCCTTGAGGGCAGAAAGTGTCTTTCTTTTTAGTAATAATTGTATACCTAGCTTTGATATCAGCAATTAGAGGACTATAGACCAAAGTGATCACTGGAATGTTTTCTAAGCCAGGTAGCTGGGTGGCTCAGTGGACTGAGAGTCAGGCCAAGAGATGGGAGGTTCTAGGTTCAAATCTGGCCTCAGACACTTCCTAGATGTGTGACCCTGGACAAGTCACTTTTCTGCCTTGGAACCAATACACAGTATTAAGTCTAACACAGAAGGTAAGGGATTAAAAAAAAGGAAAGAAAACATGTTTTCTATGGAGGTTTATATGATTGTGAAAGCAGAGAGACATTTTTTTTTCTATAAGGGTCCTTTAAGACTACATTTGGTTCCACTGAAGCAAATGTTTTCTTTAAATCAATGAACAATAAAGAACCCAAAAAGTCATGACTTTGCCTTCAATTAATGAAGGAGCTCTGCCTAGGAAAGCTGAATTAGCAATTTTGATGCACCTTTCTCCTCACACAACTTTTCATTTCTTCATCAAAACACCTAAGCTCATTTGAATTAGCAAACTCCTTGATAACTAGCACCTCCCTTTCTCTGCTTAGAAAAGGAACACTGATTATAGACAAGTAAAGAAAACAGGTTTCTCTAAAGAATTTGAAACCAAAGAAATCAAGATTGTGCTAATAATGCAGACTCACACAAAGCAATTGATAAAATTTCATCCAGTCTCCATAGACTCCACAACAGATGCTCATTTTTTTTAAACCCTTACCTTCCATCTTGGAGTCAATACTGTATATTGGCTCCAAGGCAGAAGAGTGGTAAGGATAGGCAATGGGGATCAAGTGACTTGCCCAGGGTCACACAGCTGGGAAGTGTCTGAGGCCAGATTTGAACCTAGGACCTCCGGTCTCTAGGCCTGGCTCTCATTCCACTGAGCCACCCAGCTGCCCCCTAGATGATCATTTTTAAAGTAAGAATTAAAAATAACTTAGGAATGGGGAGCTATGATTTTTTTTAAATATCAAGAATAACTCTTTTAGTAAAGGCTTGAAAAATATAACTGAATATATTTCTCTTTAGGAAGCTTTCATTTCCTAAGGGTATAACATTTAACCTTCTGAGAATTGCTTCTGATTGATTTTTTTAAGTTTAAAGAACTCTGCTACATCTGTTCTTCCCATCCCCTTTTGAGAGCACAAACAACGATTATTCCCCTAGTGATGAAGCAGGATAATTTGTGGCCCTCTCTTCTAATCAGGTCACAAACAGATTATGTTGCAATGGCAGCTTTAAAAAATACTAAAGTTTTGTTTTTTTTTCTTTCTGGATTGTACTAGAGGGTTATTGTCATTTTTCTTGGATGCTTAGCAATAATCTTTGCAAAATGAGACATGTATCTCACAAAAGGTGTTGCTCAAGATATTACTCATTTGAAATTCTTTTCTTTTAGCTCCTCAAAAGGAAAAAAAATATTACTCTAAATTACATTGCAAGAAGTTCTAGCATGCCTTTAAAACCCTTGAGGAAGATAAAGAGGTCAGGCAACTAAGTACAGTAAAATTTCTTTATGAATTCATTGTAATAACAGTTGAATACTGAAAAAACAGTTAAATCACTAGAGACTTCCATTCATTTATCATGAGCTAAATTATCCAATATTTTGTGAAGTGTGTAATTAAGCTCATGGGAATTATATTGGGTATGATAGATAACCCTATATATCTGACCTTACACATATCAGAATCACTAGAAAATTGAGTTTGTAAAAATGCTTGCAGAAGTATATTTCAATCCTCAATTTGTTTATAGTTAAATTCTTTTTTTCTTTTTTATTCACTTAGTTTACTTGGCTTTAGTTGCAGTCTCTCAAGAATAATTTTTTACAGGTTGTAAGATACTTTTATAAACATCTTTTAATTTAAGAAAAAGATATTTTGCAACTTCCCTAAGGTCGTACAACTAATAAGTGGTGAAGCTGGAATGGGAACCTAGGTCTTTTGACAGCAAATCAGGATTCTTTAAATTCTACTTTATGGTTCATTCTATATTTCCTCTACATGATTTTCATATGTAATTACAGAAATGGCAAAAGAAGATAACATGTTAGGGCATCTATACCTTTGTTCATATGTTAATTTACCTAAATTATCTCCATTTGTAGAATTCTCAATTTTTTGAGTTTCTATCCTTTGTAATTCATTCCAGACCATTATGATCTTCCATGACCTTGAGTTTCTAGGACACTTATCTGTCTACATCATACACTATCTTGTATTTGTATTTAACTTGTTCTCAGGAACATATTCAATTTCTTCAGTGGAACTGTAAGGTCTTTATTGACAGGAACTGTGTCTTATAGTTCCTTGTTCTCCAATGGATCTAAAACACACGCAATAAATAGAGCCATAGGAATAATATCTGAATTGGACCATAGTAATCATCAAATCAAAGTTTTTCATTCTACATATAAGGAGCAGAGACCAAAAATCCCTAAATATTTTGCCCATGAAAATGTTTAGGGGAGTAAATGGGGAGGTTTTGATATGAATCTGAGAGGGAGAGATGGAGGCAGAGATATAGATAGGGAAAGGGGAGGGGAGTGTAAGAATGAGACAATGAGAATTTTAGAATTATTATAAGGGCTTGATCAGCCTACTACACTCCCCTTACTGTGTCCAGAAAATATGCTTTCAAGGGAGTAAACCCCCAGGACTTATTTTTCTAGGAAATTGATGCCTAGATATGAGGATCCATTGGGACATACAGATCCTTTGCAAAGTGAGTGCTGCTCATAAAGAAAAAGAATCATATGAAATGAATTAATCAAACATTTAATAATTGTTCACTATATGCCAGGCACTACACTAAGAACTAAGAATTCCAAAGAAAGGCAAAAACAGGGCTTTCAAGGAGCTCTTAAAGAACTGGGTGGGTTGCAGTGAACTTATACACTCTTGGCTGACCCCATTCATGATAAAGGCAGCCACCACCCATGAAACCTCAGAAAACAGAGAAATAGGGGAGGAACAAACATTTATGGAGGGCTTACTATGTTCCAGGTACTGTGCTAAAAGCTTTATAATGATCTCATTTGATCCTCAATGATCCTGGGAAGAAATACTATTATTATCTTCAGGAAATTGAAATGGAATCTTAGTGTCTAAGGCCACATTTGAATTCAGGTCTTCCTGTCTTCAGACCAAAGGCAGGAACCTCATGCTTTGGAAAACTTGGTGATCCCCATGGAGAAGTTAAAAGCACTCTGTGACAAACAAGTAGCCAGATCATTCTCACAAGAAAATCAAGCTGAAAATCTAGGACTTTTCCCAGAGAGTGTTCCATAATTTGGAGTAAATGTTGTAGCACTGAACCAATTACCCGTTCTCCAATTTATCTTGAATAATTGGTGGTAAGCGAAGATGTGGGATGAAATTGCACTCAGTATATTCAAAGAATAATGCTACCAATGTATCCTGCTTATCTGAAGGGTACCAAACCTTTAGTACTTAGGGGCATTTTTTATCTATAGGAAATAGGAAGAACATAAGCAACATTCTGGTGGTGACAGTCCATTTTATCCAATATTCAGGGGCTTAGTGAACCAGGTAAAAGACTATTTGAGTATGCAAGGTGCTACATGGCAAAAGTTCCCATTTATATAGCTTCCCTGTCATAATCCACTTGGATTAAGGTTAATTGTACAGCAGACTGCTCAAGGAATATGCAATTTGAATAAAGTTTTTTAAAAGTCTAAAACAAAACCATAGTAGCATCCTCAACAGTCCTACAGCCAGCAGATCCAGGACTTTTAATCACAGCCTAGAGAACATGGTATGAACCCTAAGGTGTGAGCAGAAAGCTCATTGAAGTCAGCATGAGGCACTGTAGTACATACCTAAAATTCTGCTAAGAATTTTGCCACAAGTTTTCATCTGTACAGGCTGATGTTTGGATAAGAGCCATAACTTTGTATTGATCTTTGCTTTCGAGTTTAACATGTAAAGACTCATGAACTGATCTGAGAGAACCCTTAAAGGA
This sequence comes from Gracilinanus agilis, assembly GCF_016433145.1. Lineage (NCBI taxonomy): Eukaryota > Metazoa > Chordata > Mammalia > Didelphimorphia > Didelphidae > Gracilinanus > Gracilinanus agilis. The sequence continues at coordinate 92,493,080 of NC_058133.1, read as the reverse complement.
GGCTTCAGCTCAGAAACTTCAGAAAGGAGGAAGCAACAATAGTGTTCTCAAGTTCTCTAACAACAATTCCAGCCAAATGACAGAGTTCTCCAACAACTCTGCCCAGATAATGGGGTATGAGAGGAGGTGAGATATTGGGGTTGTCTTTTTCCTGCCTAATATACCAACTGTGGAAGTCCTAGTGGGAATCAAGTTAACTGAGGGATAATAACTCATTAAGGAGCTGGAGATAGTGGCATTCAGCTAGGGCCATACAAATAAAAAAAATCATTTTAGGAGATACCCCAAATATAAGATAATACTCTAAGTCTAGTATGCTATATATTATTTGGAATGTTTATTTGTTATTAGGATCTGAAACCAGTTCTTCCACTTACTTGTTTAACTTTAGATAAATCAGTTTCCTCATTTTTAAAATAATGGGCTTGAGTTATATGAATTCTATGGATCATTCTGGCTCTATAATTGTCACTTCATTCCTGGTTTTTATACCAAATTAAGTATAATAGACCCCCTCAGTGCCTAAAATTATGATAAAATTTATTTAATTTAAAAATTAACCATTCCAAGTAAAACCAGTCTACAAGGTGGTAGAAGCAGTCCACAAGAAAATTATTTAGGGTTTCTAGGAACTCGCCTTTAGAGTTGTAGTGCCAAATTCATATATTCCTTGCCCAGAGGGCCAACTAGGTACCAGGAAAATCTACTTGCTAGTAAACACCTCAAAAAAAAACACCTCAAGTAAAAACCCTCATGTGTTTCACAGTGTCATGTCACACAAGAGCCTCATTTGGCACTGCAGTATACCATTTCTGCTATCATCATGCCTCTCAACACCATATAAAAACAACAAGTGGTGAAGGGTTGCCATTCTAACAGTTCCAAGAGCTTCTCTTCTGAAGGACTCCAAGAATATAAGTCTATAGGCCAGGAGGGTAAGTGGAATTAATTAGAGGAAAGGAGTATTATTTTGTTTCTAAGCTCCTGTGAATACTTTTTGTTTTGTATTTTTATTGGAATGAAATGAAGACTGCCCACCCAATAAATAGATCCTTCGGTACTTGTACAGGATCTGAAGGATTTTTACTCACATCTGTGAAGACCTAGATGTAAGCTATATTCCAAGATTCCAGGGAAGATTCTGGTTGATATAAAATGAGCCAAATTGTAAATTACACTAGAAAATCTAGGTGGTGAAGGGTGAGATCCATAGCCAAATGTATAAATGGTCCAAAACCCACAAGACTGAACTCACTGTGTTGACTAGGATCTTGAAGGTTAAATGTAGAAATAATTTACTAAAAAATTACTTCTGTCTAAAAATAGAATGGACTGCCTTGGGAGATAATGAGATTCTCTTTATCACAAGTCTTCAAACACAAATTGAATGGGTTCTTTTTAGGAATATTGTAGAAGGAATTCCTGTTCAGGTAAGAATTGAACTACATGGTCTCTGAGGTCCCCTTTAACTTGTGATTATATGAGACTGAAGCTTTCCTGTAGGCTTGTATTACCCTGTAGTATACCTTAACGAGACAGCTAATCTAGAGAATGAGAACTAATCAGGTTTATGAACCAACTTGTGAAATGAGTTGACTTAATGAATCTCTTCTTTCCCTTGCCACTCCTGTCCCTCTGACAGACACTGAAGTGGGTGGGCTGAAGCCAATGCATATCCACTTGTGTAACTCTCCACTCACTGAGGCTTTTCTTTTCCTTGCTCTTTTTTATTTGTCAGTCTCTAACAGCATAGAAATGTATGAAATATAAGGTGAACTGCCTGGGGCATTTAACATAGAAGCAATCACGCAGCATTAATCTAATATCAACAATAAGAAGGATATTCAAAAAGAACTCTTTTCGCGAGAACACAACCTTCTTGTACTCTATAGAGAAGACACCAGGGGCAAGTGGGTAGAGAAGCTACATGAGAGAAATGGAGCTGGAGCCTGCAGTGTTTTCAGAAGGTGAAACTACTCTTTAGTTTGATTGAGCAACCCCCAGTGAGCAATGAGCAGCCCCTGAGAGATGATGTCAAAAATGGAATCTGAAAGCAAAACTTTCCAAGTATTTGTTTGAATGAAGCACTTTCACATAGTTTGACAGACAGAAGTACAAAAGCAGTGAGACAATGATCTTCTTTCCCCATAAGTCTTTCAACTAGGGAGCCTAGAGAGTGCTGGAAAGTCTAGGAAATACTAGTCTTTGGAGAGTAGGTGAAGGAAATGGTCTTTTCAGAATCTGCCCAAAAGCAGTCTTGCTGCACCCAACTTCTGATTGTGTGCTTTATTAAATTTTGGTTTAGTAAAATGTACTATGACCTATATATGTGAATAAACTTTTCAGGTAACATGAAGCTGGGGAAAGATATTAGAATCTCAAGAGGAAGAGGAACTAACCATAAGAGATTTATAAGGTAATCAAACATTGATTGAATGCTCATTATGTGCCAGGCACTGTGTTAAGCAATGGGAATACCAACATAAGCAGAAAGAAAAACGGTCCTCCTTCCCTCAAGGAGCTTAATTTCAAATGCAGGAGGACAACAAAGGGGAAGCTGAAAGAAAGGAGGAAAGATGGAAATTCTAGGTTCAGGGCATGATAGACAAAGTCCGAAATCTAACCTCAAAAGGAAAGAGACATGGTGGCCTGGAAACCCTTATCACTTGGAAGTTCTGGGAAAACTAGAGAGAAGAACCACAGAAGAAAATGGTATTTCCAAATTAATAGAATGATTATGTATTAGTTAACTTGAATAATAATATAGCTATTCATGTACTAGGAAGAAACTCAGACAAGGGAAAAGCTAAGAAGCTTAGATGCCAAACACATATGAACCATGACCCTGCACAGGAAATTATGTCTTAGAAGAGGCTAGGTTCAGTCCTGATGAATTATTTGAGCTACTAGCTGGGGAACTGGAGTGACATCAAGTGATTTACCCAGATAAACTTTGAGTAACTATTTGTAGAAAACTTTAGTTTAAAAGAAGTATTTCTCTGAGTAGAACATACCCTTTTACTTTCACATTGAAAGGCAAAGGTAGAATTCACATTTAGGGTCTTGAGAAAGGAGAAAGCCTAGGACATGGAAATCATTTCTCCCACCATATACAACTTAAGTCTGCTTTGGGGTAAGTGTCTTTAAGCAGAAAGCATATAAGGGTACTTCCATAGTGAAAAGCTATATGTTTAAGGGTTATCACTTATTCTTCCTACTCTACTATTCTTTTAATATTCCTCTTTTTCCTTAGTTATTCTCTTATCAGATTGAAATAGATATAACAGTAATAAACTGCTGTGTTTGTTACTTAACATAATACATGGAAGCAATATCCTTCCTATACATAGAGAGTTACTAGTAACCACCACAAATCATGTATGCATGCTCAATTGCTTTTTACAGCAGTGGGAATTAATTTTTGCTTCTCCATCCGAATCCCCTGTTTTAACCAAAGGATGTATCTGATACCTAGATTTAGGCACAGAATCTGAAACAAGAATGAGAATACTGGTCCATAGGCCAAACAAAACCAAATCTGAGCCTTCCTGGATTCTATTTCTATCTTCTAAAGTAAAGAGCGATCATTTCAGATTCTAATCCATTTAAGTTGTAATTTCCCAGACAATATGAGCCATTAGTGATTAGTTAGTTCACCTCAAAGGGCCAGAGTAACAAGTGCACTCTAAGAAAAGGAATGACATAATTGCAATCTAAGTGGTCCAGATAACTGGCTATAGATCTGCCAGGTTCAAATAGGGTAAAAACCTTGTGAAGATAAGTGTTATTTACAGCTTTTCCTTTGGTATCTTACCACAAAGTTTTACTCTTAAGTCTATAAGGAAACCAATATGATAAATGGACCAATTTCATCTGGGACAGCTAATAACAAAGAAGGGTCTAAAAGAATGCACCATTTTCAATATTGCATAAGTTATCAAATACAGTAAAAGAACAGAAGTGAATAATGGCAGCATTGTAGGATTGGTTCAATGCTTTACTGTGCACATCACTTGCATGTACACTTAAGTGGTTGGCATGGGCTGTCTCATATTCCCTTCTCTCTTCTAATATTTCTGAACAATAAAAGCCTTCAAAGAACTCATTTAGTCTTTTTAGCCTAATAAACATGGACTGGCAAATTGTACAGCATTTTCCATGACAAGAATCTAGCTTATTATTTCCTCTCTTGACTCAGCAACATGTATTATTTATAGTGATCACTTAATATTTTATCAATGCATATATATCTGAAAGGCCTTTCTTGAAAACAAAAGGTGCATTCCATATTTCTAAATAATTTTATTATGAACATTATTGTCCATGCCATAGTATGTTTCAGGCTTTATTTTTCCTTGGGTTTTTTTTTATTCTAGAAAACACAAAGGAATTTTAAATTTATAGTCAAATCAGAGATTTCCAGCTTTGATACTGACGAGATCTGGTTTCATGGCCAGCTCTTCAATAAACACTCTTCAATAAATACTCCTTAAATAAATAAGCACCCAAACTCAAATGGCTACGGGAAAGGAGAATCATAATGATTTATTATTAGCCATTAGACTTTAAAGCTCTGTTTGTTTAAGAGTTGGAAGGGACCATATAGGCTACCTAGCTGAAGCCCTTCATTTTACAGAAGAGGAAACTTGGGCTCAAACAAATTATTTGACTTGCTAATCACCCAACTAGGAAGTGTCAGAAAGTTTGTTTTTTTTCATATATCACACCATGTTCCCTTTTTCATAAATCCCTGCATAAGGTCCAATTCAGGTCCTCATGCTCTTTACTGAAATGAATTCCTACCCCCCAAAAAATGGACAAAAATATAAAAGGGAAAATGGAGCTTAAAGAACCTGCCATCAAGTGACTTTTTACCAGTTTATTCAGTATTACAAACATTTCCAATATTCAGCATGTGTTTATTGAAACTTTAAGTATAAAAAATGTTACAAAAACATTATACTTCTGTTTAGCCTAAAATAGTACCCATACCACTAACTCATCAAAATTATTTACAGGTACTTCTATCAGCTGTTAAAGAAAAACAGACTAGAAAACTGATTTATCTATAGCCAATCACATCTTTAACTAATTAAAAAATCAGTCAACTAGAATTGCATTTTATGCTGGGATAAGGCCAATGGGCAGGTGAGGGGAGGGAAATGGGAGGGAATATAAAGGAGGAATAAACCATCCCAACTGCCTATAAAGAATGGATGGTCTAAAAGGAAAGATAAAAATTAGGATATGATTAAGTGAAAAAGACAATGGATATAGTAATACTTAAAAATATGTAGAACAGACAATTTCATAGAGCATAGTATATACTAAGTAAGGAATAATCATAGGTGTTGGATCTGTCAGCACTCATTTATAATTTAATGAATAGAATATTCCCAGGGACAGCTGGGTAATTCAGTGGATTGAGAGCCAGGTCTAGAGACAGGAGATCCTGGGTTCAAATCTGACTTCAGATACATCTTAGCTGTGTGACCCTGAGCAAGTCACTTAATCCCCATTGCCTAGCCCTTACCACTCTTCTGCCTAGAACCAATGCATAGATAGTATTGATTCTGTTTTTTTATTTTTTTTTATTTTTTAGAAAAATTTTTCCCACAGTTACATGATTCATGTTCTTGATCTCTCTCCCCCAACCCCAAGTAGTCAATGCAAATTTCCACTGGTTTTAACATGTGTCATCAATCAAGACATATTTCAATATTATTGATAATTGTTCTAGGGTGGTCATTAAGAGTCTACATCCTAATCATGTCCACATCAACCCATGAGTTCAAGCAGTTGCTTTTCTTCTGTGTTTCCTCTCCTGTAGTTCTTTCTCTGAATGTGGGTAGTGTTCTTTTCCAAAAGTCCCTCAGAATTGTCCTGGGTCATTGCATTGCTGCTAGTACAAGAGTCCATTACATTTGATTTTACCACAGTGTATCAGTCTCTGTGTACAATGTTCTTCTGGCTCTGCTCCTTTCGCTCTGCATCAGTTCCTGGAGGACTTTCCAGTTCACATGGAACTCCTCCAGTTTATTATTCCTTTGAGCACAATAGTATTCCATCACCAGCATATATCACAATTTGTTCAGCCATTCCCCAATTGAAGGATATACCCTCCTTTTCCAGTTTTTTGCCACCACAAAAAGCACAGCTATAAATATTTTCATGCAAGTCTGTTTATCTATGATCTCTTTGGGGTACAAACCCAACAATGGTATGGCTGGATCAAAGGGCAGGCATTTTTTATAGCCCTTTGAGCATGATTCCAAATTGCCAGCCAGAATGGTTGGATCAGTTTACAACTCCACCAGCAGTGCATTAATGTCCCAATATTGCCACATCCCCTCCAACATTCATTACTCTCCCCTTCTTTCATTTTAGCCAATCTGCTAGGTGTGAGGTGATATCTGAGAGTTGTTTTGATTTGCATTTCTCTAATTATTAGAGATTTAGAACACTTTCTCATGTGCTTATTGATATTTTTGATTTCTTTATCTGAAAATTGCCTATTTGTATCTCTTGCCCATTCATATCCCCTGGAGAATGGCTCAATTTTTTATACAATTGATTTAGCTCCTTGTATATATGAGTAATTAGACCTTTTTCGGAGTTTTTTTGTTATAAACATTTTTCCCAGTTTGCTGTTTCCCTTCTGTTTTAGTTGCATTGTGTTTGTTTGTACAAAACCTTTTTAATTTGATATAATTGAAATTATTTATTTTATATTTTGTAATTTTCTTTAACTCTTGCTTGGTTTTAAAATCTTTCCTTTCCCAGAGCTCTGACAAGTATACTATTCTGTGTTCACTTAACTGTCTTATAGTTTCCTTCTTTATATTCAGTTCATTCACACACTCTGGATTTATCTTGGTGTAGGGTGTGATATGTTGATCTAAAACTAACCTCTCCCATATTGTTTTCCAATTTTCCTAGCAGTTTTTGTCAAATAGTGGATTTTTGTCCAAAAAGTTGGGCTCTTTGGGTTTGGGACAGTTATCATACACTGTCTTGCTGATGTCACTTACCCCAAGTCTATTCCACTGATCCTCCCTTCTATTTCTTTGCCAATACCATATTGTTTTGATGATTACTGCTTTATATTATAGTTTAATATCTGGTACTGCTAGGCCACTTTCCTTCATGTTTTTTTTTCATTATTTCCCTTGATATTCTTGATCTTTTGTTCTTCCGAATGAACTTTGTTATTTTTTTTTTCTAATTCTGTAAAAAAGTTTCTTGGTAGTTTGATAGGTATGGCACTAAATAAGTAAATTAATTTGGGTAGAATGGTAATTTTTATTATGTTAGCTCATCCTACCCATGAGCAATCAATGTTTATCCAATTGTTTAGATATAGTTTTAATTATCTGGAAAATGTTTTGTAGTTGTGTTTGTATAATTCCTGTGTTTGTTTTGGCAGATAGATTCCTAAGTATTTTATATTGTCTAGGGTGATTTTAAATGGTGTTTCTCTTTCTAACTCTTGCTGTTGTGATGTGTTGCCAATATGTCAAAATGGTGATGATTTATGTGCATTTATTTTGTATCCTGCAACTTTGCTAAAGTTGTTAATTATTTCTACTAGCTTTTTAGTTGATTCTCTAGAATTTTTTAAGTAGACCATCATATCATCTGCAAAGATTGATAGCTTAGTCTCCTCATTGCCTATTTTGACACCTTCAATTTCTTTTTCTTCTCTAATTGCTACTGCTAATGTTTCTAGTACAATGTTAAATAATAGAGGTGATAATGGGCATCCTTGTTTCACGCCTGATCTTATTGGGAAGGCTTCTAATTTATCCCCATTGCTTATGATGCTTGTTGATGGATTTAGGTATATACTGATTATTATTTTTAGGAAAGGACCTTCTATTCCTATGCTTTCTACTATTTTCAATAGGAATGGGTGTTGTATTTTGTCAACAGCTTTTTCAACATCTATTGAGATAATCGTGATTTTTGCTTGTTAGTTTGTTGATATACTCAATTATGTGGATGGTTTTCCTAATGTTGAAGCATCCTTGCATTCCTGGTATAAAAACCACCTGATCATAATGGATAACCCTTTTGATCACTTGCTGGAGTCTTTTTGCTAGTATTCTATTTAAGATTTTTGCATGTATGGTCATTAGAGAGATTAGTCTGTAGTTTTCTTTCTCTGTTTTCGGTCTGTCTGGCTTTGGAATCAGTACCATATTTGTGTCATAAAAGGAATTTGGTAGGACTTCTCCTTTGGTTATTAGGTCAAATAATGTATAGTATTGGGATTAGTTGCTCTTTGAATGTCTGATAGAATTCACTTGTGAATCCATCAGGCCCTAGCAATTTTTTCTTAGGGAGTTCTTTGATGGTTTGTTCGATTTCTCTTTCTGATACGGATTATTTAAGTATTCTATTTCTTCTGCTGTTAATCTAGGCAATTTATATTTTGTAAATATTCATCCATATCACCTAGATTGCTATATTTATTGCCATATAATTGGGCAAAATAGTTTTTAATGATTGCCTTAATTTCCTCTTCATTAGAGGTGAGGTCTCCCTTTTCATCTTTGATACTGTTAATTTGGTTTTCGTCTTTTCTTTTTTTATTAGATTTACCAGTACTTTGTCTAGTTTATCTGTTTTTTCAAAATACCAGTTTCTAGTCTTATTTATTAATTCAATAGTTCTTTTACTTTCGATTTTGTTAAAATCTCCTTTGATTTTTAGTATTTCTAATTTAGTTTTCATCTGGACATTTTTAATTCGTTCATTTTCTAGTTTTTTAAGTTGCATGCCCAATTCATTAATCTCTGCCCTCCCTAATTTGTTAATATATGCACTCAGTGATATAAATTTTCCCCTTAGAACTGCTTTTGGCTGCATCCCATAGGTTTTGGTAAGAAGTCTCATCATTGTCATTGTCTTCAATGAAATTATTAACTGTTTCAATAGTATTGATTCTAAGGCAGAAGATAAAGGAAAGAAAGGAAGAAAAAAGAAAGGAAGAAACAAAGACAGAAACAAACAAACAAAGAAAGGAAGGGAGGGAGGGAGGAAGGAAGGAAGGAAAGAAAGAAGGAAGAAAAGAGGAAGGAAGAAAGGAAGATAGAGAAAGAAACAAACAAACAAACAAAGGAAGTAAGGAAGAAGAAATTAATTGAACATGTCCTTCAACGATGCAGACTATAACCTATACACACTTGTCCATGTACAACTCTGAATCATGTCATCCTGGAAGTTTGTTGAAAAGGATCCACCCAAAGTGCTAATGTACTGAAGATATCACTATATCCAAAAGAAAATATTTAAAAGAAAAGGAAAGAGCAAATAAAAGAGAACCAAACCCATCAGGGAGCTTGGTCTTAAACTAGACTTAGAGGGATGAAAAGCATTTGTGCAGAGACAAAAAGGAAAAGAGGACATTGTAGGTGGATATGATAACATGGACAAAGGTAGAAGCAAAAATGAGGGTAGTAAACTCCTCTGAATGAGAAAGTCAAGAGAACCATACTCTGAGACCAGTATGTCCACTACCCATGCAAATACTAAGAAAATCACTGAATCCACAGTTGGCAGCTCCACAGAGATTCAGAATTCTTGTTTTTCATATTTTGATCTCATGTACTGTATCCAGACACTATACTATTGCCTTATCACCTGCGACCAAGTCCTTTCTCTTGCCAAGAGCTCCATAAATTTCTGTTTGTCCTTTTCCACTGTTCCTGAATCCTTCACAACCTTATTTCCTCTTCCAGTAATCTAGAATTCTGGAATCTGAGTTTTGGAAGGAAACAGAGGAAATCTATTACAAACCATATTCAAAAATAAATCCCCTCTATAATACAGCTAATAAATTGCCATCCAGCCTGTGCTTGAATATCTCCAGTGATTGGGAACCTATTATCTCCCTCTTGATTCCATTCAATTTTGAGACAGCTCTTTCTTTTAAAGGTCTTTTTTTTCTCCATAAATGGAGTCAAAATCTGCCTCTCTATAATTTCCATTCATTGATTCAGTCATTCAGCCACAGTAGCTGTGGAAACTGCAACTTGTCTTCTCCAAGCTTCCATCTGCATTTCCTGTAGTTTTGTCCTTGTCTTTTGTAATATCTCCCTGGAAAGGATGTCCTGCTTTAATCTCTGCCTTTTGCCTGCTTGGCAGAAACCTGAATGCTTTTACCTGTCCACTTGACAAGATCTCCACCTGTTGTTTTCTGATATTGACTGTACATCTGTCTTATTGACTGCTAACAGATTTGCTCCAGTCACCAATCCTGTCTCTAAGTTTGACTTCTCCTAAATTCAGCCATTTCTCATCTGGTCTGAACACTTCTAAGTGGTTCATAGGTGAAGGTTTTCCTACTGATATACTAAAATCTCACCCTATGTTCTCTATTCACACTACAAAAAGATCTCTCCCTTTTCCTGGGGGCAATGAACTAATTGAAGCATCTTTTAACTACTGTTATATTTCACGTATTCATTATAATGGGGTGTGGGAAGGGGCAAATCCAGCTCCCATATTAAGAAGAATTAATATAACATAATCACAAATCATATTAGAATTAGAAAATTCAACCTTTACTAAATAGCTCTGCTACCTACTTACCTGTGACTTTAGGTAAGTCATGATCTTTCTGAGTCTTAATTTTCTTTTTTTGGAAAATATGTAGCTGGGACTAAATTATATCTAACAGATCTTGTAGTTCTAATTTCATGACCATAACTTTGTGACTCTTCCAGTTAAATGAGATAAGAAAGGGGAGACAAGCATATTTACAGGAATGGTATGCTATTTCTAGTGCAGGAACACTTAAACTAATTCAATTCAATCCAAAAAGATTTATTAAGGATTCCTAAATTGGGAGACACTGTGTTAAAAGCACCAGAGATAAAAAGACAAAATGAAAAACAGTCCCTGCCCCCCAAAAGCTTGCTCTTTAAAAACAGGCAAAATGAATAGAAAGATTTTTTTAATTAAATCTATCATTGATCAGTTTTTCTATATGAGATCCATTGCCTTAATTTAATAAACCATTATTTTGTACCTACAACTTCATTCATCTCCAAGCTGCATTCTATGTTTTCTCTACCATAACCCTGTGCCATGTGCCTTTGTCTCCCCTTTTTTCTCACCTTCAACTTATTTTAATGTGTCTACTGCCATTATAATGTAAGCATGAGTGAAGACAAGTACAACCTTTTTCTATGTACCTTCTATTCCCAGGGCTTAGTGCATTGCATGACTCAAAGTTAGTGCTTAATAAATTCTTGCTGACTAACACTAGTAACCCCAAAACCTCATTGATGAAAAGAAATTCAAAAGCCATCTAGTCTGAACCACTCCCAAATAACAAAATGACAGAAATAGAGTTGGTGCTTAATAAATGCTTGTTGGTTTACTGATTAACCTCTAGTGAAAGGGAGCTCACCACTATGTATGAGGATCTGGGCTAGGCTCCAATTTCAAACTGTCAGGAGGATTCTATCCTGAAACAACAATAAAAATAAAATACAATCTTTCCCCTTTCTCCCATCAGAAGGATTTGGGGACTCTTGTTTAGTCTTGCTGTTTGTTTAGGCTCGTACACTTTGGCTCACAATAAAAACCCAAACGTTCTTCTGAATATCAATAAGCCCACCAGCTAAAACTAATAATTCGCTCCAGTTCTATATATAATCCACATTCCGTGCTTCACCAATAATTCCCTTATTTTCTTAAGCCAAAATGAAGGAGTACAAATTTAATTTAATGCTCTGCTCAGTCTAGACACACTCTATTGAATTCTACATTTAATTTGCACGGAAGCAGCACTAAAGCTTATGTCTGCATTAATTTACCAAACATTGTCTCAAAAGCCCTGACATAGCATTGTCTACACACAACTGAGAGCACCCTGGAAAATCTCACTTATTTGCAGTGGTAAAACAGGGGGAAAAATCCCTTTTTTCCCTCTTGTCAGACAGATGAAAGAATGAAGTATCCTACTTGACTACAAGCAGTAAACTTTTAACCTAAACAAAAAGAAGTACGCACTAAAACTTGAACTTTGTGGGAGAAAACGAGAACATCACTTCACTACATTAATTCCCTCAAAAGTGTGATTGAATGAAAATACTTTGTCAGACTCTATCATTATCAGAAATCACTGGAGGTTATTCTGTGGGAAAATGATGATACCTTTTTTTACAGAAATGTCTTTTTTATTCCAAAACTCAGTTTAAATATATACTGTTTTTGCTTGAACCAGAATGGTGACAAAGGGCTATCGCCAATGTCATTTGACAACTCTAATTTTTTGTCACACATCAAATGATACCCCTGAGGAAAAAAGTCATCTATGCTTCTATTTTAACCACATGAGAATGCCTTTGTTCTAGTATATCTGGGAGTAAAAAGGAAAGAGAAAATGCAAATGTTACCTTAGAATTGGAAAAATAAGTTAATGTGACTATTCACACTGAATTATTTCTGGAACAGAGTTACTAAATAAATATGGATGACTAGAATGGAGGTGATATATGAAGCTGGGGAAAAGGTTTCTATGACCAACTTGTAAGTAATACTTTCTACAGAAATGCTGTCAGTCGAATTTGCACTTTGACATATCTATCACCTAAACATTAGGTGGATTTCTGGGGAATCAGAGTCTAGCTCTGCAACTAGTTAGATGATTCAGTAGAGAGAGTACAGGATTTAGAATCAGGAAAATCCTGCCTCAAGTAGTTTCTAGCTGTATAACTCTGGGAAAGTCATTTCATCTCCCTATACCTCAGTTTCCTCATTTGTAAAATGGGGACAATAATATTACAAAGATAAAATTATTTAACACAAAAAGTGCTTTGTAAACCTTAAAGTATTATATAAAGAGTAGCTATTGTTATCATTTTATATAATAATAAATTATAATAGTAATAGATAACATTATACATACTTGACAAAATATTAATATATAACATAAGTTATATTATAATAATAATTCCTTCTTGACTCTGCCCCTTTTAAAAGTGGTACCACTGTTCTGTGGTTGATTTTGGATTTGTTATGCAACAATATACCAAATTCAACAAAATGTCATGACTCATATTTCCCCACCCCACTAAAGTCTGCTTCTTTCTGTCTGTCCCACTACATTTCAGTCAAGGTCACTCAGAATTCATTCTATATAAAATAAAACCTTACTAAGAACAACAGTGATAAATAAGTGCTCCTTCCACTAGCCTATAATCCACTGAGTTCCCACAACAAACCTCAGGCAGCAGGCAAGACAAGCAATGTTTAGAAGGTGAAAAAAGGGAGAGATTTTACCTCTAGCCTTCATTTTAATGCTATATAGTTCAGTTTTGTGTTGTAAGATCTATAGCATCTTAAGGTTTGTCATGTTGAAACATGCAGTACTGTAGAGAGCCTCATTGGGCATCCTGATAGCCATGACTCCCCAGCTCCATCCCTTCCTTGGGAAAAAAAAGTGGTTAAATATTAAAAATGTATCTCTGACCCTTCTCCAATACTGGGAAAATCTGAAATGATTCTCCTTGTGGAATGTAATACCACCTGCTTATCAAAATCCCAACAGTGATAACTTGCTGAAGGGTGGACAGCCTACCTCAGGAACAATTTCTCCAAAAGCTTCATTTCTCTTCTTCTTAATCATTTCTTTAAATTCCTCACCATGATGATCATCATTCCCCCAAGCCATGATACTCCTCGGGGTTGTATGGGTAAAATCTGAGTACTAAAAATAAGTGGGGTCAATTATTTTCCCACTAGAGATTTTACATATCCCCACTCTTGCCTCATGTAAAGAATAAAAAATTCATCTCTTCAACAGAATGCTTGTGAAGCCTACTGGATACATAGTTAATCATTCAATCAACAAGCACTTATTAGTGCAATACTTTGTACCAGGAACAGTGCCAATCAAGATTGTTGACAGACTTTTCCAGTAAATGGGGTCTTGTAGTTAACCCTTTAGATTAATTAGAGACCTCTACACAAAGAGACAAAGATATATAAGGACAGAAGATCAATTTCCCTCTGAGAAATATAGCGAGAAGAGTAGTTTTTCCCACTTTTCTGAGTATAATGAGGTTATGATGAATTCAGCTTGGGTTATGTTGAATTTAGTGATAGTGGTACATCTATGTGGAGATATTCATCAAAAAGCTAGAAATGTAGTTTGTAGTGTTCTGGAGAGAGATCATAGGTGAAGCTATTTCTTCTAAATTATATCTGAATTACCTACATAGAGGTGATTATTAATATTCTTGTTATTATTAATATGATGTCCATGTATCAACCAACTGCTCAGTCACCCAGAATTCTGACTTTAGTGTCATCTTCCAATTTTCTCTCACTCTTATTTTCCAGAAGTATCTGCTAATAAATCCCTTTGATCTTCCCTCTGAAATAGCTCTCAAATCTGGAGTTTCCCTTTTACTTACACTGAACTACCCTACTTGAAATCTTCTCTTGCCTAGACTTAAATGGTCTTTTTGCCTTTCCTTCTCCAATTCATTCTTCTCAATGTCGGTGAAATAATATTCTTAATTCACCTCTCTGATCATATTCCTCTTCTACTCAAAAACTATGACCTGGAGTAAGTAACAACCTCAGCTGCTTCTATAGCATCTACCTTACAGGATAGTTGTGAAGATCAAACCACATCATAACTGCAAAGCACTTGGCGCAAGTAGTAAATGCTCTATACATGTTTCCTATGATGATGATAATGATGGTGATGATTTTATTTTCTTTCCCTACCCTGAGGAGTCCTATACTACAAAATTAGCCTTCATTTTCTTACTCCTTCAAATTTGACCTTCAATGTAGTTATTAGAGAAAAAGAAGTCTAATCAGGTAAATTTCTTTCTGACTTAGATAAGAATATGTTAACTCTCTAAAGTGGGGAAAGGATATTTTATAGATTCGTACAAAATCAAAAGCCATCTATTCCAAATCCCTTATTTTGCAAATGAAGAAACTTGGAATGAGATATATTAAATGACTTGCCTAAGGTCACACAGATAGTAAATAATAAAAAGCAAATTTTAAAACCAGATCATCTGATTTCAGAATCAAAGTGATTTCCACTGTACTATGCTATATTAACATTTTTAATAAGGACTTTTTAAATCTAAATTAATGTATATGTAACCAAGAGCTCAAAGACTAGTTGTATATGAATATCCTCATTGACAATTGATTGTTTGATTCTTCATGCCTATATGAAGGTTACAGTTAATGAGAGCTTGGTTGAACAGAGATCTTAGTCTTATCTTCCAGCTTCAAAAGAAATTCTTCCCAACTTAGCATATACTAGAAACTGAGGAATTTCTTCTTCTTTTGTGGAAATCTGGGATGCTCTCTCTCAACTGAGTTGAGATACTTCACTCCCAGTAGGAAAAGCTCATTCACTGTATTTTATCTAGCACATTCTCATCTATTAACTCTACTGATTTCTCTTTACAAATGGCTTAGATAAGTGGGTTTATTTCCTATTTGGTTAGTGTGATCTTTGTGTAACTGCAATTTGGTAGGAAGGTAGTCAAGCCAGAAGGACTCCTTCACTGAAATATAACAATTAGGAGCATGCTTTAAATTTAAAACCATTTATCCTAGTCTAACAATATTTAGGGAGAGAAATGGATATAATTTAATAGATATAATTCTAGCTTAGTATCCCTCCCTAAAAAGAGCAGAGTGACTAGCCCTTTGGCCCCAATATCTTGTTTCCCCTCTTGGTAGAAAACAAAATGTCTTTTGGAGAAAAAGGAGTGGAAAAAAACCCTAAAGATATTTATCCATGCCACATACCTTGTGTATCCTTCCATATAATATGTAGTGAAAATATTTTTGAGCAAGGATGTCTTCCTACTTTTCTTTGTCTTCCCTGGCATATTTTCCATATCGATTAGTTGCCAAACCCTTTACCCCTGATACTGAAATATCTTTGCTTATTCTTACCACTTCTTGCCTTCTCATACCCTCAAAGAAATTCTCTCCAGAAATCAATTTAAGGCTTGACAGTTTGAGATGATACAAAGTTCCCTAGAAACAAATTAAAACTGATATATGACTACTAATAAGCAAATATCAAATGTATTCCATAATCTTGGAATGAGATTTTTAAACAAAATCAACTTTAATAGAAAAAAATATTAAATTTTTGACACTTTTAAGTAAATCATTCCAGAGTTGTAACTAAAAAGCTAGAGGAAGGCAATAATTTAAAATGCTGAACTTCTGATTAAAGAAATTATAATTTCCAATATATAACTTACCCAGTGAAAATACTGGCAAAAGCCTAGTATTCTGAAAATAACTAAAAAATTTTTATCATATTGCGGACCCTAGCTTTTAAAAAATAATGCAAATACAACGGAGAATTTGCTGATTAATATTAACCTATTCCTCCAAAAATTCCAACTCAAATTCTTCCACTTTAAAAATGTTTCCTGTAATACCAGGTCACAATAAGAATTCCCTTTCCTAAAACTTCATACAGGACATTTTCTTGACCTCGTGATTGTGTGGGGATAAAAGAGCTTTTTCTCTTCCTTGGGAGTAGCCATTTACTTGACTATTTCTGTCCTCATTATTGTAGTACTCAGTTCTTGATGTACTCAGACCATAATCAATAGGCTGCTACTCTCCTCCAAGTTGCCATAACCAAGATGCCACAACCTTCTCAGGAGTCACCTTTCCCTACACCACATGTAAGTTTTGCTAATTTCTCTTGTTTTTGCCTCTGTAACAAAGCACAAGCCTAATCCCTTTTAAAATTAAGGGAATTCTAAATACCTGTAGATTGTTATCTATAGTTTCTTCTACAAGGTTCTTGATCCTGGCTTGATCACCTTTCTAAGACTTAGATTCTGTGTCCATAAAAATTAGCCAATGTAGTTTAGCAATACAGCATTACAGTTGTCAAATGACTTGGGTTTACATTCTGACTCTGCCACTTACTATCTAAGGGATATCAAGCAGCTCATGTTACCTCACAAGTTTCATTTTTCTCACTGAAAAGTGAGAAGATTAGACAATATGAATGAGCTCTAGGTATAGGTCCTTAGACATTCTGAGAATTATTTTCCTACAGAAAAAAATCATTAAATATAAAACCTATTATACTTGACAAAATAATAGAATAAAATTATAATGAATATACTTATATTGAATTATATAGAATCCACGGGAAGTCCACAGAGAAGAAACCCAACGGCAACCCTTTAGCCAAGTTCTAGAGCTTCATCATTAAGCAAAAAATATTTTAAACATACAGGAGGCCTTTGACATATTGAGTAAAAATATTTAAATTACAAAGGACAATTTGTCATAATCATAGTGTGCCTCTCAGGGGGTACTTATACCTAAATTATCAAAAAGGGCAAATATTGGATCATTCATGCACTCATGTTCTGACTATCCCCAGTTTTATTGTCCATAACCATAAGAAATGGTGGTAAGTACTAGAATAAAGTGTCTCAAAAAGTAAAAATAATTAATTTGTACCTCTCACTGACATCAATTGCAAAGCTAAATTTGTTTACGAATGGAAAAAAAGATGGATTTAAGGCAAGAGAGGTATTTGAATCATTTCTACTGAAGAAATTGATTATGATACCAAATTTAACATGTAAATCTATTAAAAAGAATAAACTTAAGAAGGTCTAATTTCTTTTTAAAATCTCATCTTATCTGGGAGGTCACTAAGAAAATAAAGTGATGATATTTATGGGCATAATCCATGAAAAGAAATAACTTAAAGCAATGGAGTAGGAAATTAATGAAGCTAAAGAAAAGAATAAGAAGACCTTAGAAATGATGTAGTCTTCCCTAACTCCATTTGACATCTGAGGAGACTGAGACTCAGAGAGATGTACTAAGCTGTTTCATGCTGTGATAGTAGTAGAAGTTGGATTGAATCTAAGTTCTCTGACTCTAGATCCTTCCAGAAGACCATGCTTTTCTCTTTCATGAAAAACACATGAAGGGGTTCAGATCCTCAAATTCTTTGGAGAAGGAAAGATATGGAGAAAGCATATAGTCATTATTTTGGAAAGTTTAACATAAATTAAGTTAATTCAAAAAAAGATATAGAGTGATATGGAGAGGGATATGCGAGTGGGGAGAGGTGGAGTATCAGAGGGTACTTAGTGCAAAGATAGTGGATGATGTTGGTGATAAAACCAATAAGAACAGCTGGTGGCAAATTAAGAGCTAAATAAATAATAATAAATGTATAAGATAGAGAAATGTAGAAATACAGAGACAGAGAGAGATTTTAAGAGGAAGAGAGATACAGAGACATAGTGTGATGTAATGAATAAATAGGTGGCCTTAGAATAAGGAAGAATGGTTTCAAATCCCTCTCTGATATGTCCTAGCTATAACCCTTGACAAGTCACTTGACCTCTGAGTGCCCTAGGCAATTTTTTAAAACTGTTAAATTGCCGAACAAGTGTAGATCTGCTTTAAGAAGTGTGTTTCCTCTCTTTGAGTTAACTATACCAATAAAGTCCCAGGTCTGGTTCAAATTCCCCTCCCATTCTTCCCCCAGCTGCCTCCCAACACATTGTGTATATAAAAATAGGCAAAAGTGGATGATTGTCACATAAATATATTACTGTAAAACAATAACATGTTTTGTTCCTTACTATGATACTTGTCTCCTTCATAATTTCTAGAATGATCTGTATTGGGAATTTCTAACTCATTAAAACAACAATCTGGTAACACTGGAAACTACTGGGGATTGAGACAGAGTCCAACTTTTCTCTTTAATGTTTCTAATACTCTGTTGCTCAAGGCTGTTGTTTGCCATTGTCATCAGTCCATTCACACTATTAAAGTTTTTCAGCACCTTACTTAAAGTTTTTATCTGGACTTTGCAAATTAATATTTCATACAAAAGTTCCACCATAGCAGAATAGCTAGCATGCTTGATTTGTTTTGGACACCTTGACATCTAAAAGGAAAACAAATGGAAAAGCTCTGAGGATGTGAAACAATAGGTAAGTAAGTGGATCACAGTCTTAGAAGTATGAGCAGTAAACAGAATTTAATGATGCCACATTATCATTAGAGAAAGCTGAGGGCAAACAAGATTAGCTCCTATAAGATAGAAAATAGAAGGGGACCAAAAAAACCCACTTACCAAGACTCAATTAATAAAATTAGAAATAATGAAGAGAAATAAAAGTGAAAAAATGCAAAAGTAACTGCAGGGAATATATCAATATTGATAAAACAGCAAAATAACTTTTAAAAAATAATACAATTCAATAGTGCTCTAAGTCAAAGCATCGATCTCATAAGAACCCTAGGAGGAAAGAATGGCACCAAAGTCCTAATTAGAGCAAATAATGAATATTTTTAAATGGTGTCATCCATCATATTTTAATTCATATTATTCAAAGTTATTATAATATAAAATGTAGTCATTGGTTCCAACTCAATAGAGATACACAGTACAAACTCAAATAATGTAATCTTTTCATAGAATTCTTATTTTCACTAATTAAGACAATTGCACCAAATTGGAGGTGAAATCTTATAATTTGAATTTTTCATTTAATTGTCAAATCTATTCCCTTATCTCTACTAACAGCACCATCACTTTAATTGACATCATCATCTTCCACCAGGTCTACTGAAATAGCACCTTAATTCATCTCCATGGCACCAGTCTCTCCCCATCTCTAATCCATTTTCCACACATTTGCCAAATTGGTACTCACAAAGCACAAATCTAAACATGTCACTCATTTGATCAAAAAGTAATGATGCTTAATTATTACCTACAAGACAAAATACAAGCTTTTAACCCATTTAAAACTTTTTGCAATGTAATTCAAACATACATGATCTTTCCTCAGTACTAGATAAGCTGGTGAAAAGGCCTACTTACTCTTTCTTTCTTTCTTTCCTATTTGGATATTCTATCTCCTGCTTTCTTATGTTTGTATAGGCACAATGTCATGCCTGGAATATTCTCCTTTCTCATATTTTCCCCTTAGAATTCCTAGATGTTGTTAGAAATAATTTGACCTCTACCATATTTGAATAGATGCCCCACACATCCTAAATCATTGTTTTGATCCCAATGTTAATTTTCAATCAGTATCATCTAGTATTATCTCTTTTAAGATAGCTCCATAGGAATAGTGATTATCTCTTTTGGACTAACAGATATTAATCAACATTTAGCGAAATCAGCCAACCCTGATTTCACAATACAATTATGAGTAATTAGTTTAGGTAAAAGAGCTCAATAAGTTCTCTTCATGTTAGATTAAGGAGCATCTTGGACTACGTCCCTTGCCAAGCCACAGCTAAAAGGGAACCTCACCATATTCAAACAATAAAAGAAATGATAAAAAGGATAAACAACTTGCAAATTAGAATGAGCCAAATGAAAATCAAGGTTAAAAAAAAGCAACCACTGAAGAAAATAACCTCTCAAAGGCCACAATGGACCAAATGGAAAAGGAAACACAAAAGGTCAAGGAAGAAAATAACTTCCTAATTATTAGAATTGAGCAAATGGAAAAAAAGACTCCATAATTCTAGAGGAAACAATAAGCCAAAATCAAAAGAATAAAAAAAGTAGAAGAAAATCTGAAATGCCTCACTGGAAAACCAACTGACCTGGAAAATAGATCCAGGAGAGACAATCTATAAATCAACAGAACCAGAAAGCTATGATAAAAAATGAGCTTGGACAGCATACTGAAAGAAATCATGATGGTAAATTGTCCTGATATTCTCAAACAGCAGGGGAAATAAAAGTTGAAAAAAATCTACCAATTATTTCCTAAAAGAAAACCTTGAAATAAAACAACCCAGGACTATTACCACAATATTAAAAAAATTCCCAGTCCAAGGAAAATGTACTGCAAGCAGCCTGAAGGAAATAATTCCATACTATGGAGACATAGTCAGCTTTACATAAGATCTGGTAACTTCTATATTAAATGATAAGAAGGAATGGCATACGATGTTCCAAAAGGCCAATGACCTAGGCCCACAACGAAGAATCACACACCCATTGAAACTGAGCATAATCCTCCAGGGGGAAAATATGTTTAATAAAATAAAGGACTTCTAGACATTCTTGAAGAAGAAGAACAACAACAACAACAAAAGAACTGAAAAGAAATATAAAAAGCTAAACAGAAAACTAGAAACAATGGTTTCAATAAGGTTGAATTGAGTATTCATACTTGGGAAGGTAACAGATAATATACTTAAGATATCTTTGACACTTGTGGTACTCAAAGTACTTAAAATAATCAAAATACCTAAACTACCTAAGATACTTAAGAACTTTATCACTATTATGAAACAATGAAGCATATACTTAGAAAGAAATAAGAGACCAAGTGGAATAAGATGGATTAATAGCCAAAAAGAGAAAAAAGACAAAGGGAAGATACAGAAGAACACAGGAAGAGAAGAGAAAAGAAGAGATAAAAGGGGATAAATTATCTCATACAAGGAGGCACCTAAGAGTCAGCACAGTGAAGGAGGCTTCTGTGGTGGGTGATGCTTAAATTCTTCTCTCACTGGAATTAGCTCAAAATGGGAATAATACCAATACTCAGCCAGCTATAGAAACTTACTTTACCTTAGAAGGAAGTAGGATGGAAAGGGGGATAAGAGAAAGGGTAAAGGCAAAAATCAAGGTTGAAATAAAAACAGTTGTGAATATGAAAAAGCTGAAAGGAGAGAGAGAGAAGGATAAACAGGAAAAAATAAGATGGATGGAAACACACAGTAATCATAACTGTGGGTGGGAATGGGATAAATTCATCTATAAAATGGAAAAAGATAGCAGAGTGGATTAAAAATCAAAATCCCATGATATGTTTTCTACAAGAAACATATTTAAAGCAGAGAGACACACAGAGTAAAAGAAAGGTGCTATAGGACAACCTCTTATGTGTCAGCCAGAGTTAAAAAAAAAAAAAAAAGCAAGGGTAGCAATCATGATCTCAGACAAAGGAAAAGTAAAAATTGACCTAATCAAAAAAGATAAGGGGGGGGGCATCTAGGTAGTTCAGTGGATTGAGAGCCAGGCATAGAGACGGGAGGTCCTAAGTTCAAATCTAGCCTCAGACACTTCCCAGCTGTGTGACCCTGGGCAAGTCACTTGACCCCCATTGCCTACCCATACCACTCTTCTGCCTTGGAACCAATACACAGTATTGACTTCAAGGAGGAAGGTAAGGGTTTTAAAAAAAAAGATAAGGAAGAAAATTACATCTTCATAAAAGGCTCTATAGACATTGAAACAGTATCAATACTAATCATATATGTACCAAAAGGCATAGCATCCAAAACCCTAAAGGAGAAGTTACATGAGTTAAAGGACAAAAAGACTGTAATACTATACTAGTGGGGAACATCAGCCTTCGCCTCCTAGAAGTAGATAAATTCAATCAAAATATAAATAAGAAATAAATGAAGGAGATGAATAAAATTTTAAATAAAATGAATAGGATAAGCATGTAGAGAAAACCGAGTGAAAATGGAAAAGAATATACCTTTTTCTTAGAAGTACATGGAACATTCAAAAAAATTAGTCATGTAAAAGGGCACAAAAGTCTCACAACCCAGCCCAATGTAGAAAAGCAGAAATAATAAATGCATACTTTTCAGACCATAATTCAATAAAAATTACATTCAACAAAGGGCAACAAAAAGAAAGACAAAAAATTAATTGTAAACTAAATGATCTTACTTGAAAGAATGAAAGAAAAAGCCAGGAATAATTCATAATTTTATTTCAGAGAATGACAGTGTGACAAAATACCTAAATTTTTGGGATGTAGCCAAAACTGTATATGAGAAAATTTATATCTCTAAATGCTTATAAAACAGAGAAAAAGCAGATCAGTTCATTGGGCATGCAACTAAAATAAAATCTATAAAAAGAACAAATTGAAAATTCCCAGTTAGAAAACAAATTGGAAATCCTAAAAATTAAAGTAGGTATAAATAACCTTGAAGTTAAGATAACTGAACTAATAAATAAGACAAGGAGTTAGTTTTATGAAAAAATACAAAATATATAAAAAATTTATTAATTTGATTTGAAAAAAGGAGAAAAGGTAACAAATTACCAATGCCAAAAATGAAAAATGTGAAATCAAAAACAATGAAAAAGAAATAATTAAGCAATTATTGAGAATTATTTTGCTCACCTATATTCCAATAAATCTGAAAATCTAAGTGAAATAGATGAACATTTTAAAATATATAAACTACCCAGATCAACCAAACAAGAAATAGAACACTAACAATACCATCATGGAAAAAAATTAAGCAAACCATCAAAGAATTCTCTAAGAAAAAGGCCCCAGAGACAGATGGATTCTGTGTGGTGAAAGTGAAGGGAGGATAGATAGAAGGAAGGATGGACAAGAGAAAGGAGAGAGGAAGGTAGAGGAAGGGAAAGGAAGGTAGCATCCCCAGGCCCCCGCAGGGGGAAATTGATCAGAGCCCTTCAGGGGCTCAAATAAATGATCAGAGAGCAACTTTAGGGTTTTGAATAGCTAGGTTTTATTTAGATTAGGAAAGGGAAGCTCTAGGGAAAACCAGGAGGTAGGAAGAAAGGGGGAAAGGTGCCTACAGAGATCAGGGTCTCAGGGTAGAGAGCACTGGGTAGAGAGTGCAGAGCTTCCAGCATAGAGAGCTGAGCTTCCAGGGTTGAGAGAGAGAAAAGGTGCCAAACTTTCCCTTTTATCCTTTCTCTGACACCTCCCACAAAAGAAGTGCAGAGAGAGTCCTGGGAGTTGTAGTCTTCCAGGGCTTAGAACAATTTCAAATGACACAATTCACAAATAAATTCTACCAAACATTCCAAGAACAATTATTTCAATACTATGTATTGTAAATATTCTAATATTTAGAAAAATAGGGGAAGAAGGAATTCTTCCCACTTCATTTTATGACACAAATAGGGTACTGATATCTAAATTAGGAAGACCTAAAACATAGAAAGAAATCTATAGACCAGTATCCCTAATGTATATTGACAGGAATTTTTTTAGCAAAATACTAGCAAGGAAATTATAATATTATATCAGAAGCATCATATACCATGACCAAATGACTTTTATTATGATAAAATAAGGATGGTTCAATGTTAGGAAAACTATGATCATATTAATACAAAACCAACAAAAACCATATGGTTATCTTAATAGATACAGAAAAAGTCTTTGACAAAATCCAATACCCATTCTTCATTTTTTAAAAATAGAAAGCATTGTAATAAAAGGAGCTTTCCTTAAAATGGAAAAACGACATCTATCTAAAACCATAAATGACCATTATCTATAATGGCGACAAACTTGAACCTTTCCCAATAAAATCAAGGTGAAGCAACAATGCCCATTATCACCACTATTATTCAACAGGAATGAGAACAAAAATAGAAATTGAAGGAATGAGAATAGGCAATAATGAAACAAAACTCTCACTCTTTGCAAATGATATGATGGTATACATAGAGAACCCCAGAGAATGAACCAAAAAACCAATAGAAACAATTAACAATTTTAACAAAGTTGCAAAAGACAAAATAATCACCCACAATTCATTAGCATTTCTATTTACTACCAATAAAGTTGAACAATAAGAGAGAGAAAAGGAAATTCCATTTAAAATAGCTATAGATATATAAAAGATCTAGACATAATCACCAGAACAAACCCAGATATGTAGAAACACAATTACAAAATACTTTTTATAAAAATAAACTCAAACTTAATCGTCTAGAAAATTTCTTTAATTTAACAGGGGACCTGGAGGTCCTCTTACCATAGAGATGTGTAGGGATTAACCAGCCCACAGTGACAGGAAGTAGGAACTGAGGAGACCCCTGCTGTGCAAGGGTCAGTTGTGGTCAGTCAGTTGCTAACATTTAGGGCTGGCAGTTGGTCGGTCAGTTGCTGAGAGTTAGGACTGGCTGTTGTGGGGAAGTTGGCTGCTGGGGTTGAGTTGGTCATTGAGGGTTGGTTGCTGGTAGTATGGGTTGGTGTTTAGTTGGTGGTATATAAAGGTGGGCCTGAGCTTACTGAGAGTGCTTTTGGCTTTAGCCTTTAAAGGGCATTTTGCTTTTGGGATCTCTAGAGAACACAAGGAGGTCTGTCTCATAGGAAAGGATCTGTTGCCATTTGGCTACTGACAACTGGGCTGCTATAGAAAACTGATTGAAGGAGTGAATGAGTGGTGGCTATCCATTATTTTAGGGAGTTAGTTAGTTAGTAAATAATTTATAGATAGTGTAGGTTAGAGGAGGCCCCATGTGTCAGGCAGAAGAACCTGTCCTGAGAAGACAGTTACAGATAGTTTAGGAAAGTATAGGTAGTTATTAGGAATTTTAGGTATATTTTAGGTAGGGTATAAGATTAATAATCTCTCTTTCCTTTTTTCTATCTTTCTATATACTTTTACTATCTCCATGTTAATTAAACTATATACCCCAAAGAGATAATAAGGAAAAAGACTTGTACAAAAATATTTATAGCCATGCTCTTTGTGGTGGCAAAAAATTGGAAAATGAGGGAATGCCCTTTGATTGGGGAATGGCTGAACAAATTGTGGTATCTGATGGTGGTGGAATACTATTGTGCTCAAAAGAATAATAAACTGGAGGAATTCCGTGTGAACTGGAAAGACCTCCAGAAATTGATGCAGAGTGAAAGGAGCAGAGCCAGAAGAACACTGTACATTGAACATTGTAAGACTGATACACTGTGGTACAATCGAACATAACGGACTTCTCTACTAGCAACAATGCAAGGATCCAGAGCAAGGCTGAGGGACTTATGAGAAAGAAAACTAGCCACATACAGAGGAAGAATTGTGGGAGGAGAAACACAGAAGAAAAACAACTGCTTGAACACATGGGCTGATGGGGATATTATTGGGGACGTAGACACTAAACAATAACTCTAGTCCAACTATCAATAATATGGAATTAGGTCTTAATCAATGATACATGTAAAACCCAGTGGAATTGTGCATCAACTATGAGGAGGGGGATGTGTGAAGCAGTTTGGGGGAGAGGGAAAGAACATGAAACATGTAACTATGGGAAAATATTCAAAATTTAAATTTAAATTTAAAAAAAAGAAAAAGAATGTATTTTAATTAAACTAAATTATTAATTGTTAAAAGCTGCTAGAAATTGTCTTTTCTCTGGCTTAAAGGGATAATATTAATTTACAACTCTACTATATTCTCATTAAAACTCAAATAATTAAAAGCTGCTCTCTTATTTTGCCAAAACCCCTATTTTAACTCTTACAGGAAACAGATTAATTGCTCAGAAGTAGGCCAAGGCAATATAATAAAAATGACAATCCTACTTAAATAAATTTATCTCTTTAGTACCATGCCAATCAAACTACTTTAAAATTATTTCCAGAAACTAGAAGAAAAATATAACAAAATTCATCTGGGAGAACAAAAGGTCAAGAATATCAAGGAAATTAATGGGAAAAAATGAAGGAAGGAGGCCTAGCTATACCAGATTTAAAACTATGCTATAAAGCTATAATCATAAAAATATTTTGGTACTGGCTAAGAATTATAGTAGTGGATCAATAGAACACGTTAGAAATACAACACACAATAGTTAATAACCATAGTAACCTAGTGTCCAATAAACACAAAGATGCAAGCTATTGAGGAAAGAACTCACTATTTGACAAAAACTGATGGGAAAACTAGAAAAATATACAAGAAAGTAGGCATAGACCAACATCTCACACTATATACCAAGATAAAGGTTTCTTTCCATATGGGTCTCTTCTATTTTATATTTGTCCTTCCATAAAGAGGGCAATGCATTATAATGCAAAGAACATTGGGTTTCAAATCAGAAGACTTGGACTTGAGTCCAAATATTCTGCCACTTACTCGCAATGGGTTCATGGTATGGCTTTGAGCCTCTCTAATCCTCAATTTCTTCATCTATAAAGTGGGGATAAAACTATGATACCTCATGGGGTTTCTATGACAAATGAGCTTTGAAAACCTAAATAAATTGCCTTTGTTACATGAAGGTAGCATTATCATTATAACTAATCCAGGGCAGGATCACATAGAAGTCTATATGATTCATCATGAGCTGAGCAATGGGCTTTAAAACAATTTCTGTAGCATAACTACAACTAATTTAAATTATTTATATGTATGTAATACTTATAGGTGTGCAAAGTACTTCCCTCACAGCAACCAAATAAAATATAGCATAGACTCACCAATATTTTATGTCCTTTTGTTAATTTTGTTCATTTTTATCTATCTTGTACCTAATAGCTAACATTTATATAGCCTTTCAAGGTTTCCTAGACACTATTTTTTTAAACCTTACCTTCCATCTTAGAATCAATATTTTATATTGGTTCCAAGGCAAAAGAGTGGTAAGGGCTAGGAAATGGAGGTTAAATGAGTTACTTGTGGTTATACAGCTATGAAGTATTTGAAGCCACATTTGAACCCAGAACCTTCCATCTCTAGGCCTAGCTCTCTCTCCACTGAGCAATCTAGCTGCCCCTTGCTAAGAATTTTATAAATGTTAAGCCCTTCTATTCTCAAAAAAATCTAGGAGATGGGTGCTATTATATTCTGGTTTTACAAATGATGAAATTGAGGAAAATATACCTAAGTAACTTGCCTAGAGTCATATAGCTAGTATCAGCTCTTCCTGATTCCAACTCTAGTCCTCTACTTATCTTTCTACCTACTTATCTACATGTTTTTATGGCCAGACATAATTTTATAAGTTAGCAAACTCCCTAATTTTTAAACTTCTTTCACAGATCAATTTTTCTGTAACATAATTTTAGATTCGTCTAGGTCTCTTAGAAGAAGTAACTTTCCTAGAGTCAGAAAAGTACTATATGTCAAAGGCAGAACTTAACCCAAGATTTTTCCTATCCTAAGGTCAGATTTTTGGGGCATTAAGTCCATTTGCCTCTAAAAATTCCATAAAATTACCCCAAAAGGTAAAGTTGTTAGATATCATGAAAATGGCCAGAAAGAGTAAGGAATATGGGGTTAGAGGCCAGGACACACACAGGGTGACCAAATTTCTAACAAACAAATTAGAAATGATAGGATGAGTAAAAGAAGAGCTCTCAGGATGAGCCTTGGAATTTTAGAATGAATAAAAAGAACACTATGAAATATCACACCAGAAGGAGAGTTGTTACCAGGGCTCTACTAAATTTAGAAGATGCCAAGTTGGTACCAAAGGCACAAGATAAGCAAGTATGGTTCTGTGCAGGGGATGTCAGTATAATTAATACACCTGAAGCCCAGTCATCAAACTGCCTCACTGCAGAGTTGCCACCTTTCCACTCAGATCTAATGAGATCAGAGACAAGATCTCCTAAACTCCTTGATACTTCTTTCCCAAGCTGAGGCTGAAAATTGAATATGAGATGGGAAACTTCCCCTTTCCCATTCAGTAAGAGATAAGCTTAGTATCTGGTGATACGAACTTGGTGGTAATGGGGGGAGGAAGGACAAAGAGAATGCTAAGATTGTCCCATCTCCAAATCATAGATTCAATTATGTTCTTTGCTCTCCAATACTTATATATCTATCCTCCCACAAGATGGACCTCCTCTTAGGAATGAAAAGTAGGTTCTTTCAGGATAAAGTAATTTACTTGTAGCAATATTAATATCTGGTTACTATATAGTAGGAAGAAATACCATTGCTATTGAGCATGAAAAAGGCATATACTTTTGTTCCTTCCCTTCTTGTTAAGAGTCCTAGAACTTTCTTCTCTGACTGAGAAGGAAAAGGAAATTGGCACCCATGATCTTGTATGACATTGGGGAATTAGAGAATGAGATCATTTTTGGGAACACACACATACAAAAACACACATATGTGGAAGGGAATACTTTTAACATCAATGGGATGCCTTTCTACCTTTAATGGTTACACTCAAAGGTACCACTACAACTCAACTCCTCTTGTCTTGACCACTTAGCTCATCCCAAAATTCTTTTCACCATTGGTCAAAGGCCAAAAGAGAATCTGAGAAAGACAGAATAATAAATGTCAGGTCTTTCTCAGATCCACTACTTGGGAGCAATTCTACACTTCTCCTTCATCTTATCTAATGTTTATACCCAACATGTTCCACCAGGATGTTTTAAAGATTAAGGGTTAGCTACTATTTCCATATATACTTTCACCCCTAGCCTTAACTTGGATAAGAGATCCCCAAAGCATCAGAGATTCTAGACTACATCTAGACTACATCAATATGCCAAATGATGGGGAGCAGCATGTTCCTTGATAGTTTCATTCTAGCCTGACTTACAAGTTCATAGCCCTCATACCTACGACTCTAGTTTGGTTTTTGTTGTTTGTTGTTTTTTTGTAGGTTAGTTTTTGTTCTGTACTGCAAAAGGGAATTTTCTTGCCAATATATCCTTGCATCTACAAAATCTGTTTGGTGTTCAAAATCCTTAATAAACTAACCATCTCCCACCTTTTCAGTCTTCTTATTCTTTATATTCAAGCCAGACTTCCTGGCTATTCTTTAAAAAGGCATTCTATCTTTTGGTATTTTCTCTAGCTGACCCCCAAGGCTGGAATTATCTTCCTCCTCNTGTTTAAGGAATGCTTCTTGACTAAAGAATATTTTTATAACAATATTCAAAAAATGTCTTTTAAGGCACAGTGGGGTATGAGCCTTTCTGGTAGAGTATACCAACATTGATGAAACTTTCTGTCCCTCTAGGGCAGGGGGACATGTGTTTATCTATTTAAATATTTTTATTTTAAATTAATTTTATTTTATTAATATTAATAATATTAATTTATTTTAAATTTATTTTAAAAATTTTACCCATTTAAATAATCAGCTCTTAGAACAATTCAATATCCTTGCGGTACAGAGAAGGGAGAGGGAAAATAACAGACCTGTAATTTCAGTGGCATAAGGAACTCTCTCTGAAGAAAGGCAAAGTTGTGATTCAGATAGGCAGCTACTTCAGAAGGTTTAGTCTTGGACTTACCTTGGGCTCTTAGACTTTAAGGGACTTGCCCAAGGTCCCATAGCAAGTATGTACCAGAAACATAATTTGAACACTTGTCTACTTGAATTTGAAACCAGCTTTCTCTCTACTATGCCAAGTTCCCTCTCTTATCTACTTGGTAAGCCATGCATAAAAAAGTCTATTGCTAATGAGTGGGGTCAAAAAAAAAAGAAGATTATGTAGGCATTTAATTCCATTCTACTCAATACATCATTTATCATATACTGTTTTACAAGGTATTTATTTTTTCACCTAGTTGCCTTGTCTCCTCCTTCAGACTGGAATCTGCTCCATAACAAAAACCATGCCCATTCTTCTTTGTATCCTCCATAACAAGTAGTTCAGTACATAATGGTTAATTAATGAATGCTTATTTTGCCATTGCTAATCATCCCTGACTATAGAAAAATATATGCATTTGTAATATCCCCTGAGGAAGCAGAAAAATATATTTATTAAGCACTTACTATGTCCTGGAACTTTACTAACCACTTCATTTATTCTATTATTATTATTATTACCATGGTCTCATTTGATCCTCACAATAATCTCGTGGAGTAAAGTTTATTATTATCTCCATTTTACAATTAAGGAAATTGAAGTTGACCGAGGTAAAAGGCCTTAATTGGGGTCATATATCTAATAGTGTCTGAGGCGGTAGTTGAATCCAGATCTTCCTGATCTTCCTCTTTAGCTACACTTGTACTTGGGAGCCAGGTGCCCAGAAGTCATCTGATGGCTTCTCCCATCAGAGTTCTAAGAGTAACCTGGAGGGGCTGCCCTTTTTAGTACTTTTGCTCATAAACCCCAACCAGGGTGCTTCCAGTTGGTAATCTGTCATGCCTGAAATACTTTAGGAAAGCGTATGAACCAGAAAGATATACAAATAAAAAACAAGGAGGACTCTCCCCCTGAACACACACGTTCCCTGGGAAGAATGTGCTCCAAATTAGAGTAGGATGGTCGTGACGTGTGGGTTCAAGCAACATGTGTGGCATCACCAATCCTAGAGGGGAGCCCTTTTCTCCTTTTGTGAAGTCCTTGGAAAGTGTCCCCTAAGTACAGTTCTCTGCTGGATTCTAAAGATCAGTTTTTTTTTTCCTAAAGGGCATAACCTGACTCTTCTTCTCTCTGTTCCCAAAGGTAACAATCCCTGAAGTTGTCAGCATCTTCATCTGAAGGTCTTTCCATGTCGATCTGCATCTGTTTCCTTTGTCTTTGGCTAGTGCTTCTCTGACAGTCACTGCTGCTCCCTCTGATGAGCTCTGCTGCTGACTCCAGTTGCCAGGAGGACATCTACAGCCTTTGATGAAGCCCCCAAATTCACGGTGTCCTGGGAGCTCCCCTCTCAGAATACTAATTCATCCATGATCAGGAAAAAGAGAGGACAAAAGAAAGAGCATCACCTTGTGCTCATGGACA
Organism: Gracilinanus agilis; assembly: GCF_016433145.1. Taxonomy (NCBI): domain Eukaryota; kingdom Metazoa; phylum Chordata; class Mammalia; order Didelphimorphia; family Didelphidae; genus Gracilinanus; species Gracilinanus agilis. Next base: position 92,461,587 of record NC_058133.1, on the reverse strand, counting down.
TGAAGCAGCTGGATAGGAGGTAGAATGGAGGACAGCCACGCTTAACCCTCTCCCTCCCCAAATCACCATACCTGGCTTGCCTCACTCTACAAAGAGACTGAAAGATGGACATGTTATATCTCTTGTTATATACCATAGATTCAGCTCAGACACTCCTAAATCATCAGCTGTCCTGGCTTTTTTGGAGAAATCTTCATTATTTCATATTACCTGCAACTCGTGATCAGAAGCCAAATCCCCTTCCATGCAATAGCTTGGACTAGAAATGAGGTAGAAGGATATTTCTGCACATACTCTCAAGGTTAGGCTATTCTTGGGCTTTCTCAGTCTCTTATACCTCTGTTATATCTCCTTGTAGTTTGAACATAATATTTGTATATAGGAAAAATGAAATTATGAACTTATAAATTATTATCATAAACCCAAACCTTAGAGGTGGAGTGGAAGAGGTGTTAAAATATTTAAATGTAGTATTTTTCACCCTTGGAGACTATTTTAATAACATAATTTATATAATATGTATATTACTCAAATCCAGACTTATCAAAATCTCTGTTATTAATAATAGAATTTGAGCACAATAAGTAGTTAAGTTTGGGGGAATCAATCAATCAATAAACATTTGTTGAATGTCTACTATATTCCAGACAATGTGCTAAGTATTAGGGACTCAAAAATAGGCAAAAGACACTCAAGCTTACAATCTAATGAGAGAAAAAATGTGAATACAAATATATACAAGACAAGTTATATACAAGATAAATAGAAAATAATTCTCTTCCCTCACTTTATGGCCTAAGTTCTTATTCATTGTTTGTAAACTGTAGAACAGTGATGGGCAAACTTTTTACAGAGGGGGCCAAAGGAAAGGAAATGCTCATCTGTCAGTCTGTTTCTAAGGCAACTCTTTCAAAGTTTCATTGTATTGTATCCTACTCATTGTATTCCTCAGATTAGGAATAATGTCACTTGGCCAGATAGGACATTTCAGGGCCCCACCCCTCTCCCCCCATCTGGCCCATGGACTGTAGTTTTCCCATCACTGCTATAGAATATAAATGAATTCCTTTAGTTCTAAAATCCAGCAATATCCAACATAGCAGATTTAAATAAATATTGCCAGAGTAGACTTAGATTTAAACAAAAATTTTGCTATATATATATACATTGCCAAAAAAATGGACCTTTAACTTTACAAACTTTTTTTCCATCACATATATATTAAAGAGGTTCAAAGGTAGATTTTTCCCCTCAAATAGACCAAAACATAATAAATTCAGTATGTAATTGCAGCCTTAGCCCAAACCCAGTCTGCTGTATTTGCCTGTTTATGGTCCATCCTCTTTAGCACACATTGCCATTTGTAGGAATAAGAAAACTAATGAAAACTAATAAAGCAAGAAAAGCAGAGCAGGTCATGCATGCAGCAATACTCTCACTCTAACAAAAGTACAGGATGCCAAATGAAACAGCAGGTTAAAGGGCACTGTAAAAATGAAAGGAGAGAAAAGTATTTATCAGGAAAGAGAAAAGAAGACTATGTTACCTCGTTCAAATACAATGCCAAGTGTCCCAAAACTAGATGTTCAATTCTATCTTAAAAACATATATTAAACACTTGCTATATGCAGGGTAATTGCTAGGTGATAGGATCACAAAATCTAATTTTTTTTTAAAAATAGCCCCTCATTCACATTATCATGTAAAAAGATATTGAAATTTAAGGTAACTTGAGAATTACAAAAGCTAACAATGAGGAGTTAGGGAGAAATGCTTCTTTTAGGAGATAGTCCCTGTGCAGAATGTTGGAAAAAATTAAGGATTGTAAGGAGAAGTAGATAGAGTGATGAGAGAGTGCATTCCAAGCCCAAGAGAGGAGCCGTGCAAATATCTGGAGACAAAAAAAGGAAACCAGATGCTATTATGATCCTTATTTTCACAGATGAAGAAACTGTGACAAACAGAGGTTAAATAACTTGTCCAGGGTCACCCAGCTGGTAAGTGTCTGAAGAGAAATTTGAATTCAAATCTTCTTGAATCTAGGTTTAGAACTCTAGAGATAGTACCATATAGGTACCCAGTACTCACATGAATAGCTGAGATTACTGAATATATATGAAGAAAAAAGAGGAGAGACCTTAGGAGAGAAGCTTGGGGAAGACTGTCAGTTAGGATGTAGGAGATGGATGGTGAAACCAACAAAGGGGAAGGTCTTGAGAAGGAGGGGTTGAAAAGATAAGAGGAGTACCAGGAGGGATGTCAAAAGATTAGTTAGGAGATAGTAAAAGAAATGTAAGGGGGAAATTAATGTAAGAAAAACTATGAACAGTGTCAAAAGCTGGGCTCCTTAAGAAGGAATATTAAGAATATTAAGAAAAGACTACTGACTTCTATAATTAAGAGTAGTATTAATCTTGGAAGGAACAATTTTAGTTAAGTGGAAGAGGATCCAAATACTGTTTTGTTTGTTTCTCATAGTTTGGCTTTGAAAGAGAAGAGAATTATCAGACAATATTGGTTGAAAGAGATGGCAAGTTAGAGGAAAATTTTTTTGTTTTTCTTTTTTTAAGGTTGGAGATAATCTGAGCATATTTTGGGGAGAGGAACAATGAGCCAGTAGCTAAGAAGATCCTGAGGATAAGAATGAGAAGAGCTATGAATTATCCTAAGAAAAAAGTCCTACATTTAACCACTTGCTGCCTTAATCGTCTCAATTCCCTCATTATCATATCTGTTCTAAAAAGTATGTCAAAGAATCCTTTTTTTCAGCACTTTGCCAAATAGCCATGCTTGGAGTAAAGTGTGCCTAAAGTCATAATACAATCTAAAGTTTTAAAAAATGTTTATATGTGTGTGTGATAAACTGCCAGTATACTGTGAGTGTCTTTCAGGCTCCACTGAATGTAGAAGATTGACCATGCTGACAACTGATTCACTGTTCAGTGCAGCTAAATTAAGACAAGGAATGTGCAGGTTGAGTGAAGAGTGGGAGGAGGTAGGAGAGGCAGGGACTCTGAGGCTCCTTGAGTACAGTATAAATTATTCTGGCCTATAATGGAAGTCCTGCTGGTGGCATAGATCACAAGAACAATCTGATTTTTTCCAACATCAGAAAGCTAACTTAGAATCAAAAGCAGAGGGAGGAAAAGAGGGAGGGAGAATTAGGGAGGGAATTATACCCTTCTGTTAAAAACGTTGGGAACTTGGCACTATTTCAAACACTGCTAAATCACTGACAACTTTAAAAGAAAATAAAACTATATTTTAAAATGTGTGTTCCTTTTTTTTTAACAGAGCAAATGATGAAAAGCTTTGGGGTGGATAACAAGTCATTCCGTCTTCACAGTAGCAACACGACATCTCACTGGTGGGCATATAACATTTTTTGCTATATGAGCTCAAAACAGGATTCTTTTCTCTCAGAAAAAAGTCTTTCAAGCTTTAATGGAGCCTCTAAAATTTATTAAATCAGCTTAATAATAATTCTAAGAAAAAATACTTCTTCATTCTGGTTCGGGGAATTCAAGCATCTCATTCATGGTATATGCAACCACTTTGTCCTCTTAGTTTAACATCATGTTATAATCCTAAGGACCCTGTCTAGGGAAAATAACTTCATTTAGTTGAGAGAATTTTTAGAACCAAGAGTTAAGAATCCAAAGGTTGTATTTCTAATTTTGTTATATTATTGTATTCCTCAGGAATGCAATTAAAGTTCATATTGAAAAAAGTCAATATCAAACCACTTGATGCCTAGGTTTCCCCCTGTTAAATGGGGACTGTGGTATATGTTGAGTCATATTGCTGATGAAAAAAAAAAGAGTATAAGAAGGAATATAATTATTTCATAGTTCTTTATATTATGGAATAGGAAGCAGTGGTGTGGATAATTCAAAGCAAAGGAAGAACCATAGGCTGTTATCTTTGGAATAGGAATACATTAGGTGATTTTCTTTTCTAGAAGCAGATTTATCTTCCTAATTTTGTTGTGTTTGGACTGCTATTAAATTTCCTTAGCACACATCTACTGAGAATAAGGGCAAGGTGGACTATATAAGCATATTAGGTATCTAGCAAAGGTAGATTAGGAATTTAACATTTTCTCACAGCTAGACCACAATCTAGATAATACACTGGTTAATAATCAAGAGTTGACCACCATACCATATAGTAATGTTTCTCTATGACACAATCTGCTATAACTCTATACCAGCAGTTTCTAAACTTCCTATAAAAACAATCCAGCATACTTAAAGGTTCTAAACCAAAAAGACCTTAAAATACTTTCTAATTATGTAACCTACTCCTAAACTGGCAGAATGAATCTAAACACTTTTTTGGCACTGGTTGGCCGTATATACACAAGAAAGCCAAAGAATTTGACTACTCAGGTACTAAGTTTAGCTTTGTCTCTATGACTTTTCCTTATTCAGTCATCTGTATAGAAGACTGAAAAGATTTTAAGTCAAAAAAGCATTAGAGAACTGCAAAATCTAGAATAATTATTCATTATTGGGTAAATAATTCTATGTATAAAATGAGCAAGGCTATTCTAATTTTCTGAGATTAAATCTGAGAGATTAGAACATGAAATATTTATCCTTAACTTAAGTGGAGTTTTCTAAAGAAGCTCAAGCGAATGCCCAGAAAAAATTAATTGAAAGAAATGTTTAAGCTTGAGGAAATTAGATAAATGGAGGGAACCTACTCTAATTCAGATTAAGATTCTTTTGCTAGAAAATCAGACTTTAGAATGAATTGAAATAGCTGTCCCACAATTTAAAAAAGATAAAAAGGTTTTCTCCTCCTGCCATCTGCATACATACCTCCACTTAAAAATCATTTTAATTGTATATATATTTATTTACTTCACCAAATATTTCTCAATGATGTATGAAACATTTTTGACATTTGAAAAAAATGTTGTTTTAAAGTCTTTCCCTCTAACATACTCTTTTCTCATTCATTTAAAAGTCAAGTAATGTGATATAAATTATAGCAATAGGAAGTGATGTAAAACATAGTTTCAAATAAGCCATGCTGCAAAAGAAAATATATACATGATAAAAATAAAAATAAAGAAAAATTTTAAAAGTATGCATCCATCTGCACTCAGAATTTATCAGTTTTCTCTCTGTAGGTAGATATCATTTTCCATCATGGGTTCTTTGGAATTGTCTTGGATCATTGTTTTGATCAGAGTAGCTAAATCTTTCACAATTGATGATCCTTACAATATTGTTTTTACTGTATCCAATTATCTGTTTCTGTTCACTTCATAGTCTTCCTACTTGTTTTTTCTGAAATTATCCTCCTTTCCTTATAACACAACAGTGTTCCATCACAATCATACATCACAACTTTTTCAGCCCTTCCCCAATAGATGGGCATCCCTTCAATGTCCAATTCTTGGCTACTACAAAAATATATTTTTTGTACAAATATGAGCTTGACATTTTTCTTTGTTTGGGGGGGGGGTGATACAATTGCTGGGTCAAAAAATATACCCACTTTTATAGTCCTTTGGATGTGGTTCCAAATTATTTTCCAGAATGGTTGGACTAGTTCACAACTCCACCATTAATTATTATCCCAAATTTTCGACATCCCCTGCAGCATTCACCATTTTCCTTTTCTGTCATGTTAGCCAATCTGATAAGTGTGAGATGGCATCTCAGGGTTGTTTTAATTTGCATTTCTCTAATCAATAATGATTAAACATCTAAAATTAATTTTTAAACCTTGCTTGCAAACCAAAAAGCAAGACATTATCCCCCAGATCTTCTTTTAAGGAAAAAATAGCATAATAGCTAATATTTTCAGGGGAAATAAAAAGTTGAAAACAACCATTTACCCAGTAGCATCCAACCTGTTAACAACCAACTACATATTCAGTAGAGCAGTGCCTAGCCAACTACTGTCTGGAGGACACAATGTGTCCAATTAAAAAGATACCCAGTGGAGCAGCATCTGCCATAGTGCTGAGTGAGACTACATGTTGGTCAAATACCAGCAGTTCAGAGGTACCACCAAACATCAGGGGCCCTGGAGCTTCAGAGGTGGGGGCACTTCCTCTATGCATGTGCACTGTCACACATGCTTCCTATGTTTGTGTTCCTCCATATATGTGTCCTGCAGGTGCCCATTCTTCCCATTAATGGTGAATATATTTGAGGAAGAGAGTGACCAGGGTCATAGAAGGAAAGGATTTTTACTACTTTTCTCACTGTGCCATTAAATGCCATTGATCTAAACTAATTGTGTGTTCTATGCAATTATAAAAGGTGAATGAAACAATGAAGGCTTATGAGCTCTGGTTTAATCAATGCAGATTCACAGAATATCTTGACCCTAGGGTATCTCCTCTGGGAGAACCATCCTATGAATATCCCCAGGTGTAAAACTTGTAAAGCTTATTAGAATTAAAAGGATACACTAGATTTTTTTTCTTTTTAAAGTTTAATCTGATAGTTGGTATTCCTATGTTTCTTTTGAAGTCATATATGCTGTTTTAAGATAATTTTCATATGATAGAGCACTCAAATATGGATATCTGCTCTACTACTGTGTCCATCGTGAATATAGAAGTTGGTATAGATGCTGAATGATTATGCTCTGTAATCTGCCTAGAGGCACAAAGGAGGTTGCTAGGGTAGCTACATACACTGGTTCTGCCATCAGAGGACATAAGTTCAAGTTCCACATCTTTGTACATGACCCTGAAATGAAGCAATTAGCCTCCCTGGGTCTCAGTTTTTTCATCTGTGAAATGATAGGGGTGGATTAGATTCTCCTCAATGTCCCTTTCAACTCTAAATCTGTGATCCTATGATCCTAATTCAAGGAGTGGCCATATTGAGAAATTCTGTGAGATACTGGAGAAGAGGTTACTAAATGATAAGAGGAGACAAAAACTTTGTACATTTTCTGTAAATTAGCTGAGCAAAAAATATAGTTCTAAAACTTCTAGTTAGATTAAAAAATATAAATTTAACTAAACCTAGAAATTGATCTTTAAGACTTTAACTGATCACAAGAGTATACTGCACAGAGTAAAAATTCAAATCACAGAGAAAATATACAAAGACAATTCATCAAGCTTGACTCTGGAGGAAAAGATTTCTTTGGGGTAAGGAGCAACTAAGGAAACTGATAGGCCTCTACATCCCCCGGTTTCATGGTGCTGGAACTGGAACTTCTACCTACAGAAGAATCATTAACAAACTACATTAAAAATCTTTGAAAAAATAAACTTCAATGTTTGATAAAAACTGCTGGCAAAAATTAGGTTTGGATCAGCACCTTCCACCTTATGCCAAAATAAGCTCCAAATTAATTTATCACCTAGATGTTAAAGATCACATCATAAACAAGAGATTCAAGGTAAAAAATACCTTTTAGATCTGAGGATAGCGGAAAGGTTTATGACTTGAAGACAGAGAGTATCAGAGAAGATAAATTCATTATATAAAATTTAAATGTTTTTCACAAACAAAATCAAATGAAATAATTGGGAGAAAGTTTGTATAGCAAATTTCTCAGATATAATTCTCATTTTTAAGACATATAAGGAACTAATTCAAATTTATAAGGATAATGATCATTCCTCAAATAGTAAATAGTTTACAGATATGAAAAGGTAATTCTCAGCCTTTGTTCCTGATCGAGGTTTCTCCTTCCCCGCTCAATTGCAGAACAAATAAAAAATTCTCAATTACACTAGATTTTTTTCTTAAGCAACCATACAACATTTTACAAGTTTTCTAAGAGCTATCATTCAATAGAGAGGTGAAGTTTCCCTTTCATGTCTATTCTTCCTCCTGTTTTAGGGAAAGTCAAGTTGTATACAACATACAGATTCCAGTTCAACTGTTTCTTAAATGTGTGATCAAGTCAAACTTTTTAACCTCTCTGGGTCTTAGTTTCATCATCTATAAAATGAGATGGTTGTATTAAACAACTATCCAGATCCCTTTCCAACTCTAAAGCCCTGACAACAATGAGTCTTTGCAAATATGAAAAATTCAGATATGATTCTTCTACATTTCAGAGAAAAATCCAGTGTAGGTGAGTCATCTGGATGCTTTATCACAACTAAGATGGGAGTTTTAGGGTGAAGATTTATATAAGAATTTCTTCAAGTAGAGGAGAATAAAGAAGTGAAGGAATATGACTCCTATGATCACTGGGGAAATAATAGCCATACCATCACCATCAAAATTAGTTCATCTAAGATTGGAAAATAGAGTAAAAACAAAAACAAAACTTTTCTCAAAGTCTTCCTTCACAGAGGGCTCAAAATTTTGAGCTAATTCTTCATTTCTCACCATTTTCCAAATCTCTTCTTGGTTTTAAGTCCATGAGCATCATATCCCACTCCACTTTGCCTCTTCAGCTTCCTTTTGTGTATTATCTTCCTTTGTTAGGTTTGTTAAGCTCCCTAAGAACAGAAACTATCTTTCTTTTTCTTATTTGCATCCTCAGAGGTACCTGGCACACAGTAGGTACTTAATAACATTCAATATTTGACTAATTGTATAGCACCTTAGGATTTACAATAGTTTACATGCATTATCACATCTGGACCTCTCACTAACCATGTGATATAGGTACAAACATTGTCTCCATTTTTCAGATGAGTGCTCACACTGACAGGAATTAAATGACTTGCTCATAGTCTGGCAAAGCCAGTGAGTGTCTTAGGCAGAAGTCAGCTCCAAGTTCAGAACTCTGCTCAATACACAATGCAGATTTTTAACAATGAGTCACAAAAACAAGGGAGGTGGGTGGTACTTGGTTGAGTGAGTTGAGTCTTGACAGAAATCAAAGGTTCTTAAAGACAGAGAAGATGATGATGTCCTTTAGGCATGAGGGATGGTTTGTGCCCAGAGCTGGCATTGAGGTGTCAATGTTTAGTCATCCAATTTGTCTGAAATCTAGAATTTTTGAAGGGAAATAGAATGAATGAGGTTGGAAAGGTAGGTAGTAACCAAATATCCAAAGAACTGAGTTAGGTCATATCTGTATCAGAGAAGGTTTCATGGTAAATACCTGAGATGCACCTTAAAACATGAAAAGTAACAAGAATTTATTTCTCTTCACAATTATGTAAAATTAGCTGATGCTTAAAACTTTCTCCATACTATGGGTAATCCAAATTCTGCACTGCAAACTATCCTCTATATGTTAAGGGCTTTCACAAATATCAAATTTAAACATTTGGAATTTTAATTAGGGATCAAATTTGGGTAGAAACAAGAGAATAGATATCACTACAGTATGTTATAATGAAAAGACCAGAAAACCAAAAGTAAGAAACTTGAGTTTCCTCAAATGTTAAATATTGGGAGTGAATTAAATGATCTCTAAATTCTCTTCTAATTCTATCATTTTATGATTCCATGATTGAATTTAGATAAAAACCATTCAGATAATCTAGTCACAAATGAGGTTTTTACCAAATTAACTGCATACTTTCTCTCATTCCTTAGCTTTCCCAATAGATACATCAGACTACATCAATAATTGGAAAATATGGACATAAAAATATGGGCATACAAGCCAGGGAGGCTCATTAACAGGTGCCCTGGAGTATGAAAACAAGCCTCAAGCAGATCTCAGTCCCAAGGTATATGTAACAAAGAAAAGTCTGTCTAGTGACCATCTCTGCTCTATTTATTTGTGTATGAGAGATTTTACTTCTGCTGCTCCTAAACTACTTTGATTACAGTCAGAATAGAAGACTCAACATACCAGGGCAGGTATTCTCTCATCCAACTAATCATTAGGGGGCTCTGCATTTTTGTTCCATTGCATATTCCTCCTGCCCTTCATTGCTTCAACTCAAGAATTAGGAGGGGACACTATAAGCACTTGGGAGGAATTCACTTTAACTGCTGGATAATTACATGTTCTGAAAGTCACTTCAGCCAATTGTAACACCTTGTGCTGTCAAAACATTGAAAATGAAAAGAATTTCTCAATCGGACCAGCCCACCAGAATCCTCCCCTCAACTCAATTGCCCTATATTCTGCTATTCATCATGATAACAGTCATCAAAGCTATGCCCTGTTCCTTAAAACTTGAGAATTCATTAAAGACAAATGTCTTCTTTCCACTAGAAAGGTTGAACCAGTTAATTTGCTTTATTTTCATCAGGATCAAGTATGTATGACAAGCTGTGTCAAATCATTGCTACTCAGGGGGTTGATGAAATGTAGTTCTTCCCACCCCAGATCACTTATTTTTCAGTTCATTAGGAAGCTCCCAGGAACAATGCATAGACACTCGGTGTTCTTTGCGTAAATCAGGGAATTAATGCTTCACTTTTCTTCAAGGTTGAGTAAAACAAATTTATACAGCCCTTTCTCCATACTCCCCATACTCCTTCTGTTCACATTGACTGCCCAAAACATAGCTCTCTACATCAGTCCAAGGCACTCTGCTGTCAAAATTAGTAAGAAAAAAATCTTAGAAGAAATGAAATCAAGTCCCAAAGACCAAACCAGGAAACAAGATCTCCATAAACACCTAAATCCAATGTGCAACAAAGTATATCAACAAGATTTTTTTAAGACAGTAGAATTAAATGATCTCCGTTCTTAAAAATAGAGCTGTTGAGAAGGGGTGAAATAATATAATAAGAATATCAGGATGAAGTTCAAACATTTTTATGCATCATTTATGTGCCAAAGACCATAAGGGTTGGGAGGAGTCCTTGTTATCAAATTATATATATTTTAAAGAGAGGGGCAATATGTATTTAACTATTTATATATAAGATATTTACAGAATAGATGGAAGGTAGTCCAAAAGAAGATAGTAGCAGCTGGGGAGACTAGGAGAAGCCTCTATGAGAAGATAGGTTTTGAATTAAGTCTTGGAGAGAGTCAAAGAAACAAAGGGCTAGAAGTGAGAGGGCAAAGCCTTCTATTCATAAAGGAGAGCTACAGTAGCAAAGCTGAGATATAGAATGTAATGTTCAAAGAATAGTAAGTAAACTAGTATAAATTGTTTAATCTGTATAGGAAATAAGGTATAAGAATATTTAAAAATTAGGAAGGGGCTAGATCGCCAAAAGTTTTTAAATAAATGTCAAATAAAGTTTATATTTGATTCTGCCTGTACTATGGAAGTAGGTAAATTCTGGTAGAGTTTGGAGTAAAGTGTAATTGAGTCAAGAAGATGAGTTAAAAGTCTCTTGCAAGGGGGCAGCTGGGTAGCTCAGTGGACTGAGAACCAGGCCCAGAGACGGGAAGTCCTAGGTTCAAATTTGGCCTCAGACACTTCCCAGCTGTGTGACCCTGGGCAAGTCACTTGACCCCCATTGCCTACCCTTACCACTCTTCCACCTATAAGTCAATACACAGAAGTTAAGGGTTTAAAAAAAAAAGCTAAAAAAAAAAAACTTCTCTTGCAAGATTCAGCTAAGAAGTAATAACTTAAACTAAGGTTATGGGTGTATTAATGGAAAGAAGAGGATTAATACAAGAAATGTAAATGTAGAAATATAAATAATTTATAGAAAATGGATAGGTGATAATCTTAGTAAAGCAGTTCATAGGGAAAAGCATTTTGAAGGAAAGAAGAGTTGAATTTGAGATACAAACTGAACAAAGTACAGTTTGAAATGTCCGAGATGATATAAGAGACATGTGACTATAGCTCAGGGACTGGACATAAAGGGCTTCTCATTTTTGGGAAATCCTACATAGATCTAGAAATTATCTTCATAGAAATGAAGACTGAACTCAAGGGAACCAATAAGATCACCAAGTGAAATAGCACATGGGAAAAAGAAGAGGGGATTAGAGCTGTCTTGAGGACACTAAATTTTGGAAGCATGATATGGAATAAGAACCAAAAAAGAAGCCTAAGAAGTGATCATAGAGATGAGAGGAGGATCAGGAAAGAACAGTATCATGAAAACTTGAAATGACAGAATCCAGAATGAGAAGTTGATCAATAATGACAAATATTTCAGAGAGATCCAGAGGATCGTTTTTTCTTTTAAAGCAGCCATTAGGCTTAGAAATTAAGAGATTACTGGTAAATTTTTAAAAGTCATTTTAAATGAGATTAGAATCCAGACTTACAGAGTTTAAAGGCAAATCAAAGGAGAAGTGGAAATACCTATTTATTTAACTCTCTCAACGAATTTAGCCATTAGGTGGAGGAATGTGAGACTACAACTAGAAGGATTGGTAAAATGAAATTAGAGTATTTTATTGTTTTGTTTTCTTTTTCTTTCTTTGTAGGATGGCAGAGGCATGAATATCTTTGTAGGCAGCAGAGAGGAAACAAATATATGTTGAGAGACTGAAGATAAGGGAAAGTGAAGGTGATAGTGGAGTCAATTTACTGGGAAAGCCAAGAGGGAACAGGATCAAGAGTGACTATAGAGGACTTTGCCTTGACAAGGAGAAGGACCTTCTATATATCTGCCATCAAATTGAAAGAAAGATAGTAGGAGAAAAAAAATATGAGTCAAGTAAAATAAAGAAAGAATATTTATTTGAATCGCCTCAATTTTATCAGTGAAGTATAGGCAGAGTTTTACTGAAGCCAGTTCCAAATCAGGAACAAGTTAAAAATGAGGAGGAAAGGTCACATTGTTTTAGCAAAATTGCAAGACACCTCACTGTCCTCAAGATTCCCTTAACAACAAAAGCCCATTTTTTTTTCAGTAAAATATTTTAGTGATGCTATGAGGCAGTGGGACCTATTAGACCACTGCTTGTGAAGAACTAAGGATTATAATTGAACAGAGAGCAATGGAAAAGCATATGATGGGTGTGAACAGGTGGCAATATATAAGCAGTGAGGAATTTCACAGAAGATTAGGAGTAAAAGATATCTTCCAAGAGCTGTGTAACAGTCAACGAAGAAATCTTGGTCACATGGTGAGAGCAAGGAAGAAAAAGGGAAAAGAGTATTTGTTCTTCTGGTATATTTGCAATCTTAAAAAAAGAAGGCCTCTACCATTTTAGATTAAACCTCTACAGTGAGTTTTTGTAATGTCACAGCAAAAGTTTCCAGGATGAGTAGACAAGAATAAGTTGCAATCTGAGTCAATGAAGGGAATTCCCAAATCTATGGGGTTGGAGTTGAGTTTATTTCTATTTTCAAGAAAAATATCAAATAAAAATATAAAGATCCATTGTATAAAGAGGTAAACTTTTATGTGCCTTCACTCATCTTCTTCCTTTTGTTCTTAGAGGATAATATGAGTTGACTCTCTACAATATCTCTCCATTTGGTCAATTAGTTAAGAAGTTTGCTAAAAAAGGAAATTTTCCTGGCTATTTGGCTTCCTAATTATGGAAATTGATCTATATATTTAAATTTCTACTTGAAATTGTTATCATTGCCATTGGATATCATTCCCTTCATCCAGATCCCATGTCTTGCATCAGTGATTTGTCTGTCAGGTTTAAGTTCTTAACTGAGCACCAAATCTTTTTTTTTTTTATTTTCTTCTAGCTTGGTAATAACCTTTTCTCTAACAAGTCAGTTTTCTAAGAAGACACAGATAATTGGCTTAAGAATATTTCCTACATCACTAATAAATTATTTTCTATCTGTTAAAATAATAAATTCAATTATTATTTGTTTTGATACTTAACAATTCAATGTCTTTTTATTCTTTTCTCAAATAAATTATTCCTGATATGTAGGCCTAAGACTTCAACAGAGTCTACAAAGTCTTTAGCCTTTCTCATTCGTTACTACCAAACTATCTTTTGCAACATGTTTTTCATTATGCTTAATACCACTTTCACATTGAATTTATTATCAAATATGTTGGTTGATTTGGAGGGTCTTAATTAAATATTTCAGTCTTCCTTAATCTCTTCACCCTGCAACAGACACTGGTCTATAAAATGAAATTATTTTTATAGTGGTCTTTTTGCAGATGCTTATCATGAATATTAAAATAAGAGATGGTCAAATGACAGATCAAGTGACATTTCTTTTTGTCTTTAGATATAGAATACCAGATCCTTCAACTCCTTTATTTGGCTCTCCAATGAGGACCAGTGAGCTGTCTTTTTTTCAGTGTTTTGGTTTTCTTCATAGTGAGGATGCCAAAATTATTACAAATGAGTTCCTATAATAATTTGTACTAGATCATCACAAAAGCTGAGTCTGCCTGTCTCTAATCTCTTCCCACTTCAATCCATACTCCATTTAGTCACCAAAGTGATTTTCCTAAAGCCTAGGTTTAATCATATTCAATAAACTCCAGTGGCTCCTTATTGCCCCCAAGATCAAATAAAAAGTCATTTGTTTAGTATTCAAAGTCCTTTATGAGTTAGCCCTCTCCTACCTTTCAAGTCTTCTTATGATTTACCCTCCATTATATACCACCATATACATCATATATATTGAACTAGTGACATTGGCCTCATGGCTGTTCCATGAAGAAGATGCTCCAACTCTCAGGTCTGGGAGTTTTCTTTGGCTTTCCCTCTTGCCCAGAACATTTTCTATCCTGAACTCCACTTACTCACTTTCCTAGTTTCCTTTAATTCCCAACTAAAATGTTATATTCTCCAAAAAAGCCTTTTCTAACCCCTCTTTTTAATTATTTTTAGGGATTACATGTCAGCACATTTTTAATAATCTTTTTTGACATTTTACAATCCATGTTGTCTCCCTCTCTCCTACCCCTCGCCCTGAAGGTAGATAATATTATAAAGTTTCTACATGTGCTATCTATCATGTAATGCATATTTCTATGTTCATCGTGTTGTAAGACAAGACACATATTGCTTGAACTAGAGAAAAAATGGAGGAAATAAAAGGAAAAATAGCATGCTTCAATATGCATTAAACTCCCTCAGTTTCTTCTATAGTGGTCTTTTCTGTCAGGATTCCCTTAGAGTTGTCCCAGATTCTTGCTTTGTTGATAATAGTTAAGTCATTCACAGTTCATTATCATCATACACTATTATTACTGTGGTCTGCTCACTTCATCTTGCATCACGTTATAGAAGTCTTTCCAGGTGTTTTTTGTGATCATCTTGTCATGTTTATGGCACAACAGTATTCCATTACAAGCATGTACCATACTGATTGCTTGACAATTCCCAGATTGATGAGCATCTCTTCAATTTCCAATTCTTTGCCACCATATATAGAGTGGCTATTTTTGAATCAGTAGGTCCTTTTCCCCTATCTTTAATCTCTTTAAGATTCAGAAGTATTAGTGGTGGAGTGGTATCACTGGCTCATTCCAATCCCTCTTAATTCCAGTGCCTTCTTTCTGTTAATTATTCCCTAGTTACACTATCCTTAGCTTACTTGTCTTCCCCATTCAAAGGGAAAGGCAACAGATGTGGAAGGAAATTCCATTGAATTCCCCATTGTCTGGAGTGAGGCTTTAGGATGAAGAGCTAAGCCATGGGTAGACGATGTCTAGAGTGGAAACTGGAGAGGAATAAGCTAAAAATAATCTAAAAATTTTGTGGTTCTTAGCACACTCCATTTTAAATTCTTTTTGGCTCTGCATCTGACTCTCTAAGCTCTTAACCATTCCTCAGTTGCCTTTTCCTCCCAGAGGTTCCTTGAGTATTCATGACCTCCTTATCTTGGAACATTCCTTCAGTCCTATGGCCTTCTCACTCTAAATATCCCTCCACCTTAAAACCCAATTCTCTCATTCTCATGGAACTTCCATTTTGAGGAAAAGCCTAGAACAGATATCCTTCAATCCTCAATGACTCTGTTACTGATTCTATGGGCTTCAACACCATGTTCCTATGCAGGTATCCTCCCTTCCTTCTTTTGTTCATCTCCTTTTTTATGTGCTGTCTTCCCTCCTTAGAATAGAAGCTCTTTGAAGGAAAGTATTGCCTTTTTTGTTGTTTTATACATATTCCCAATTTCCTAGTATAGTGCATCATCATAAGTATTTAATGAATGTTTGTTGACATTGATTTTACTTGTCTATTATTTGACTATTTTCTATCACTCAGATACTTTATAGAAATAGAAGGGGACCACAGAGGATTGGGAGCCATTTTCTATTTGGGTTGAGAAATATATTGAGAATTAATTTTTTTTTAAAAAAGGAGGTCATTATATCCACAATTTTGCCATTTACTACATATTCTTCCTCCTCCTTTCAACTCCTCTTCAGATCCTATCTTCCCTAGAATTTAAGTACTTTGAGGGTAGGAATGTCTCTCTTTGCTTGTACTTGTATCTTAAGTACTTAGCAGAGTATCTGGAATTTAGTAAGTGCTTAATGAATGTTTTCTCCATTATTTATTTATTTCTATTTCTACCCTCAAAGAAGGGAAACAGAGAGTAACAAGGCAGAATATCATATAAAATTTCAAAAGTGGTCACTATATTGAAAGATTTTGCTTACTAGGATATTTTTGGGTCTCAAAAGTTTAATCTTGATTAAGGAAGAGCTTTGTTTAGTTTTCCCAAAAATAAATTGCTATCATATAAAAGCAAGTAACATCAATGTAATAATTTTTAAATCTGCCCATCCTCCAAACATCCATATATATGTTGATAGCATCTATCATTCTTCCTATTTCCCAGGACTGAACTCCCCTAATTATCTATGACTTTGCTTTCCCTCTCCTCCAACCCAAACATAGATTGTCAAATCCTTTTCCTATCATTCTCTATATCTATAACTATAACTCTATAATATGTTTTTTCTGTATACATTGTTATTAATATAGTTCAACCATTAATCACTTTTCAATTAGGATACTCTAACAATGTTTTTTTTATAATTTTTACTTTATTTTTTACAGTTACATGTAGAAACAATTTTTTAAACCCTTACCTTCTATACATTTTTTGAGCTATGTGACCCTAGTAGAGTCACTTAATTAACTCCAATTGCCTAACTCTTAATTTACTGCTCTTCCGTCTAGGAACTAATATTCAGTACCCATTTTAAGACAGATGGTAAGAATTTTTAAAAAAAGACTCTCCACAGCTTGACTTCTATATCCAATTATAACTTTATTTCGCTCTACCTGTTTTTATATACTCTTCATCAAAGCCAAAATGTTATACTAGCTATTCTTATTTTGATTTATCTTATATGGACAGTTCCTCATACTTAAGATACATTTCCTGGGGCAGCTGGGTAGCTCAGTGGATTGAGAGTCAGGCCTAGAGACAGGAGGTCCTAGGTTCAAATCCGGCCTCAGACACTTCCCAGCTGTGTGACCCTGGGCAAGTCACTTGACCCCCATTGCCTACCCTTACCAATCTTCCACCTATAAGTCAATACACAGAAGTTAAGGGTTTAAAAAATTAAAAAAAAAGATACATTTCCTCAATAATTTCATTTATTCTTTCTCTTTCTTTAAAGGATAACTGAGTTGCCACTTGCTTTATGATGTCTTCCCATATTTCCAGGGCTCAGAAAGGGATACCCACTGTAGTCATAAATACTTGCCCCTCTTTTTGTTTTTTGCATCTCCAACCTCTCCATTTTTCCTTTCCTTTCTTCAGACATGTATGTTTCCATAGCTTTTTCTCAATGTATTCCCCTAAGACAAAAGTTTCTAACCATTTTTGTTTCATATACACACAGTAATCTAGTGAAGTCTATGAAAACCTTCCCAGAATAATGTTGTGTTCTCTACATTCATAATTGAATGAAGCATTATATTTCATTTAGAAGCTATTGAATATATTTATATGTATATATATATATATATATATATGTATTTGTATTTATTTATTCTCATACATGTTTGTGACATCCTCGAAACTATTCATAGACCCCACTACCTCCTGGGAGACACAAAACCTAGTTTAACAGTCCATGCCTTAAACTCATTCTCATCTATAATCTTATTTTTCTTTCTTTTCAAATTCCAGTTGAACAAGCAAAAAAGCTTTAGGGATTCCTGATTTCCTCTTATTGGTGAGTTCCTGCTCCGAAACTCTATTTGAAGAAGTGCCCAGACCAGCAATTCGAACTTCACTCCTAGTTCTATTCCTGACTCTGGTTTTTTACACTTTGCCCTTCTGTGGGTACTTCCCCCAATCTCACTTTTATAGGTTGTCTTCCCCCATTAAGCTCAATGAGGGTAGCTACTGTCTTTCTTTTATATCACATTTATTCCCAGCACAAAGCACAATTCAGCACATAAATAGTGTTTAATAAATATTCTATTAACTACCTGTCTGCCTGCCTCCAGTTCCAGAAATTAAGCTTCAGCCTCAATTTACAATAAAGAGTGAGGACCTGGTTCACTGTCTCTAACGCTTGGATATACTTCTGAAATTAGCTAAAAGTGATCTTTTCCTCTCCTATTTTGTCCAAGCTTGACCTTCATTTATATACCCTCCCATTTAACATACTTATATTTGTACTTAGATTGTTCTTCCATTTTACTCAAAAATTATGTGACCTTGAGCACATCATTTCTTTTTCTAGTCCTCAATTTCCTAACCTATAAAAAGAGAGGTAGAGTAAATGATCTTTAAGTGCCCTTCTAAGTAAACCAATCAATTCTTCAACAAGTATTTCTTAAATATCTACTTTGTAGCAGATGCTGTGCAAGGCACTAGGGATACAAAAGCACAAATGAAATACTTTCTGTCCCCATCCACCACCTCACTCTGGCAGGACAATACAAACTGAACCTTAGGCTGGTATGAGTACTCAACTCTACCCCCCTCCTCCCTCTTCCCGGGAAAAACAAAAGTTCTGCCAAAGAACTAAGGAACATAGGTCTTTAAGGTTTTTTTTTTCTTTTATATATCAGAAATCATACAACTGTAGCATTGGAGGATGACTAAATTAATAGTTGGACAATCAAAGAAATGCCAATCACTTTTCTGGCTAAAGACATTTAGTGAAAATGAACTATAGACAATTCTTTCCACTTTATCCTTTGAAAGGGTGATTAAATTAGGTATAAGAGGAAGGAGAAATGGATGAGCTTTCTTTAATAGAAAGCAAAATCAATAAGAATTTGTCTTTTTTTCTAAAGGTAATAGAGAAATCAGGCACACATTTCTATAACTCTCCAGATGAACCATTTGAGATGCTAATGGTCTCACAACTACCGAAAACTAGCATACTCTTGGAAAAGTCACAGGTGCAAACATTTAGAGATAAAGAATTAAATATTCAATGAGATTTTTCTTATTGGACTTGAATTCAAGAAATTACAAATGATTAGATACTACAATTTCAGAATATGCAACTCTAATTAAATAGTATACATCTTTCTCTTACCTATTTTCCCCTCTCTATTCAGTGATTAAGAATTATATATTTCATGATATTTTGTTTTAATAAAGAACAATTTAAATACAATTCAGAATCTTTTGTGTTAATATTCCTAAGACTGCATAATTTTTGCATACAAGTGGCTAGTATATGCTTTTCCTAAAATATAGAAAGAGTCATTATATAGCCTACCTAAAATGATTAAAGTTTATGAGCTCTTAAAAGGTTGGGGCTTTCCTTGTTCATTTTATGACTTGTGGCATTGAAACATAGCATGGTTAATAAAAAGTGAATGGCAGTAATGATACTCTATCATGACCTCTGAAGTCTCTTTGACTTTTAAGACTAGGATATTAAAATTTCTGGAGTTGTCTTCCTTCAGAAATAAAAAGATATCAGAAGGTTACATGGGTTCCTGCATCAGCATCAGTTTATTTTCAACTCGAATTATTTTTTTTAATTTCTTTAACATGAGTAACAAAAAAGAAAACTGAGCACTGGGGAGTTAATGACAACTTCTGATATATTAAGAAATCAGAAACTTCCTGATTTTTCTTGTTAATGTAAAAAAAATTAGATATGTGTGATTTTTCCCACTTGCTAATCTATAAACAGCAGCCACTTTTTTAATATAATTCTATTCTTTCCCTAAAGAGGTAAAAGTTATTTTTATGTCAAGGTGACAGTTCTGAAGTCATGAAGATTTTCTAAAATAATCTATTTATCACTAATATAGTTTAAAATAGAACCTGTATTTTCTAACTTCATAATATCATTGCAAGTATTCTAAATATGTTTTGAGTATAAAAAATTCTGAGAACAGTATGAGCTGCAGAAAATGATATGGTCTGAGAATCAAACTAGTTCTTTTTCATGGTTACACTAGCCCCATGACATGAATAATTCCATATGGCAAAAGCAACATGATGTTAAATATAGAAATAGCTTTTTTTCCTTAGGAAGATTCAGTTCTTCAAGGCAAAGTGAAGAAAGAGGTGTAGCAGGTTAGAAAAGAATCAGATGGCCCAGGTTCAAATACAGATTCTGTCATTTACTCTTTGTATGAATCAAGCAAATTATTTCAACCTCTCTAGATTATAATTTCCTCATTTGCAAAAAGGAAGGAAAGTTGGAGACTCAGTTCTAAATCTGTAGAACTCTGGAAAAAGTAGAAAAGAAAACTAAATCACTCAACTTCTGCTCTTTCTCCTCCCACACCTGGACAGTATGACTTAATCCTACAAGCAAATGCTTGGGCACTGCCCTGGGAGTCCTGCCCTGACTAACACAAATTTCATTGCCCATTATTTCAGAAATCCAGATATAGCCTTATTAATTTATTTAAATATTTAGATACTGCCCAACAATAACTCTTATTACTCATGGTTTAAGTCCTTTTTTTGTCATGTTTAAATATTTAAAAACTAACCAATAGTGAGAGTCATGGTTTTACTTTGCCCTGTCCTCATTAGAACAAGTCAGAGTCTGGAGTGTTGTCTATTGCAAATAAAACCCTACACTTGAATCAACTTAAATGTAGTCCTCATCAGTTTCCCTTACTAACAAATACTCATTTTTTACAGTTAGGTTAAATAGAAATTTACAGAGAAAAAACATATTACACACACACACACACACACACACACACACACACACACACACACACACACACACTGTCCACTTGTAATCATCTTTTTTCCTGAAAAAAGATATTAAACAAATATGAAAATTTGAAAGTATTCAGTAATGTCGTTTTTCAAATCCCTAGGCTACATCCTGGTAGTTTTAAAATTTTGTTGAAATTCAAAAAAAAATGTTCTGTTTCTTAAAAAGCAGATGAAATAATATCTTTAAAAATTAAGGTCTATTTTTCTGTCTCTGAAATAGCTACATAGGTAATACATAGAATACAGCACTGGACCCAGAATCAAGAAGACCTGTGTTTAATTAAATCTGGTCTTGATTTGTTACCTTGGAAAAGTAATTTAAAGTTTTGTCTGCCTCAGTTTTTCTATCTATAAAAGGAGTATATTAATAATACCAGATCCCTGGTTTGTTGGAAGGATCAAATGAAATATCTGTAAAGCAATTTGAAAAGTTTAAAGAATTATTTAAACATTAAGTTATGGTTTATATTTTTTAGAAATGATTCATTGTTTAGAAGGCCATAATTTGGGGGGAGGGAAGAGGACAGATTAATTTGAGATGGCTTGTTGGGAGAAATATGCAAAAAACAAATTTCAAATGCTTGAGAAATAAATTACAATGTAGATATTGAGATTAATTAATTATTCATTTTGGGTTGTTGGGGTGCCTTCTTGGAGGAATATGTGAAAAACAAATTGCAAATGCTTGAGAAATAGATTACAATGTAGATATTATAGATTTGAATTTAGAGAAGTGCTAGGAGTTATGACCATGTTTAACTAATATATGTCTTTTCCCCTCTAACAGTGGAGGCAACTGTATTTACTGAAGTCATATTATTGATTTCAGTCCCTACATTCATTTTTTTAATATTAGGTTTTTTTTTAACATTTCTTTTGCCATAGTTATTTTTAAACCCTTATCTTCTGTCTTAGAATCAATACTAAATATCAGTTCCAAGGCAGAAGAGTGGTAAAGGATAGGCAATTAGGGTAAAGAGACTAAGTATTTTTCAAGAAAGAAAGAAAAAGGGGGCAGCTGGGTAGCTCAGTGGAGTGAGAGTCAGGCCTAGAGACAGGAGGTCCTAGGTTCAAATCCAGCCTCAGACACTTCCCAGCTGTGTGACCCTGGGCAAGTCACTTGACCCTCATTGCCTACCCTTACCAATCTTCCACCTATGAGACAATACACCGAAGTACAAGGGTTTAAAAAAAAAAAAGGAAGAAAGAAAGAAAAAGAGAGAGAGGGAGGAAGAGGAAGGAAGGAAGGAAGGAAAGGAGGAGGAGAAGGGAAGGGAAGTGAAGGAAGAGAAGGAAGAGAAGGAAGAGAAGGGAAGGGAAGGAGGAGGAGAAGGGAAGGGAAGTGAAGGAAGAGAAGGAAGAGAAGGGAAGGGAAGGGAAGGGAAGGGAAGGGAAGGAAGGAAAGAAGGGAAGAAAGGGAAGAAGGGAGAGGACAGAGGGAGGGAGTGCCCCACAGCTAGGAAGTATCTGAGGCAAGATTAGATCCTAGGGCCTTCTGTCTCCTGATCTGGATTTCTAACCACTGAGACACCTAGCTTCCTCTGCCATAGTTATTGTTTGATTAATCTACTCATTATGTCATGACAATAGAAGCAAAGACATACAAAGAAATGTGGATCAAGTGTCTTTTCTTATTTTCAGTCCTCCAAAACTGAAAGAGTTAATCCTCTTTTTAATCTTTTCTTTGCGTTCTATGCACCAACAAAACTATCCTTTCTTCTTTTTTTATTCAATACTCCTCCAGTTTTTCTGACTATTTTATCAGTAAGTTTCTGATATATTCTTCTTTAAAGCTCTAGGCCTTTTTTACTGCTTTAATCATACCTCCTCCCCTTCCTTCATTTAAAAATATTAAGAAATCTTATTTTCTCAGTGTCTTATTCTGAGAGCCCTTGATCTCGCATATATAGACAACTTTGTCAGAACTTAGTGCTACAGTCTTAAAAAAACACTTTAACAGGCCTTGGAACTTGTTTCTAAAAGGGAAATGAAGTCAACATTTAGAGAAAAACTGAAGACAGAATTAATGTGGTGATGAAAAAAAACAACAACACACACAATAAAAGGCCCTTCATTAACCCATGGATTAACCTGATGAGGGTAATAATCAGTCAGCAAAAAGAAAGAAATTTTTGATTAATTCAATTAATAAAAATATCTCGAGTTCACCTTTGAGCTAGGTGAAAGAATTATTGTAAGAAATAGTTAAATGGGAACTAAATAGTTTTAGAACAATGATTCTCCAGGGTACACCAAAAATTAAGTGACGGTTGCTGTTTGATGAATCTAAAATGTTAAATGAACCATCGCATGAACTTGGTAACTATATTTTATCTTATTATGGAACTGAGGTTTAGAGAAAACTAAATTGCGAAAGGAAAGAGTTTGTGCAAGAGAGCTTTAGGCATGAGGAAATCCTTCCCTTTTTCAATCTGTGTCTGTGGATATATTGCTATAACTGGGGAGGGGTATATTGTGGGGGTTAACTCACAGGCTCAAGTAGGAGAAATTTGTCACACGGAAGAGGCTGAGGAACGTGTTATTATTACATATAATAGAATTGCCTTGGCAAGTCTCAGAGCACAGTTACATCTTGTCGGCGGTTCTTTTCTACTAGTTGAGTTGTTAGAAGCCGGTGGTGCCTTCAGAGGGTTTTATTCAGCCTCAGACATTCTCTTCCGAACAATTTATCCTTAATCTGACTCCTTCCTGGAGACGACGCGGTGGGAGTCAGTGCTGTGAGGGGCATTTTGGGAACTACACTGCCTGGTGAGATAGACTTCAGGTCCTCGGTCCTTCCTTTGTTCTCTCCCCATTTTAAGCGAAGGGTCAAGAGACTTTGATCTTAGGAACTTCAGAAGGCCAGAAGAGTGGGCGCCGCTAGCTATGGCAGTGTCTCTAGGTCTTGAAGCCAGTCTCGTGTTGATACCGCCATGAGTAAAAATCCCCTCTGACAACCCAGCCCAGCGGGAGCTTGACAAGAACTCATCCTGCAATGAATGAAGCCACCTCTAGAAAGGAACTCAAAGCCATCGATGCTTGATCGAAACTGAGCTAAAAGGGAGCCCAATGTCCCCAGAGATGGAGGGCAGCCAGGGCACGTGTTTGTACCCTCGGTGTTGGGGGCAAATGTTTGCACTCTCGTTACTGTTGTATCTTCAAAAGTAAAATATGCCTTTGTAAAACCCAATTTAGGTTTAGGTTAAGTGGTTAAGTGGAACTAGTTAGTATACTGCTGATGCCTAAGAATGAAGGAACACAACCAGTTGGGGCTTGAGCTAATAGAATTAGAGAAAAGATGTCCCAACCCATTGGGCTACCAACCACCAGAGCCTGTATTTTCTCTAGGAAAGTGAGTCAGGGCAGCTGTGTGGTTCATTCAATGGAGAGCCAGGCCCAGAGATGGGAGGTCCTGGGTTCAAATGTGCTCTCAAACACTTACTTCCTAGCTGTGTGACCCTGGGCAAGTTACTAAACTCCCATTGCCGAGCACTGACTGCTCTTCTGCCTTAGAACCAGGACATAGTATTGATTCAAAAATGGAAGAGAAGGGTTTAAAAGAAAAAAGAAAGTGAGAAACAAAGGAATACTCACAACACTTAGAATTAAATGTATTTAATTAATTTGATTCTTTCAGGTTTGTGTCCAAAATGCAGAACAGAGACTCTTTCTTCCATACCAGATTTGTCCCCTGAACTCACAATAGGGATCATTTTTATAGAACCCTAAAACAGCAGGATAATCCCAATTTTTTTTCTTTTTTATGGGTATATGTATTGGATATATCCATGTTTTTAATGACGAATTAAGCTATAACAGGATTGATTACTTTTAGCAAAGATTGACCATATTCAAAAATAGCAAATACAGGAAAAATCCAAATTTGACCAAAAAAATTTCAAAAAATCATATAATACATGGTGCAAAAAAGGAAGAAGGATATAATTACTTAAACATTTCAGGTTAAGATTACACTTCTCTTTGTTTTTGTCTACATTAGGGAATGATAGGAATGTGCCAACATCTGGTTAAAGGCAACTGGCAAAATATAATTTTCCTTGGAGTATAAAAAGTAGAGATCCTTCCCTCAATTAAATTTTGTTCAAGATCCCCTATACCTTAGTGCAAGAAACAGATATGACAAGTCAGCTGTATACCACATAAGTTAGTCACAGGTTTAACTAAGACCTAAAAAAAACAAAACAAAGGAATAAATATCTGACCTAGATCAAGTACAAAGAATGAAAAGATTTCATAGTTATTTGAAGAGTGTTCCCTATTTATGTTTCTGCCAATATTAAGTGGTATTAGTGTGGTTAAGAACCCAAAAGCTTAAGAAGGTGAACCAGGAGTGCTAAGATAACCTTGCTAACTAAGCTGACCCAGTTCTGCAATCAGATCTGGAAGGAATTTATTTGCTAAAACAGGATGATATTCTTTTCACTTACTTTCTGGTTAACTATAACTCCTAACATCTCAGATCCTGGGAGGAAACCTCTTAAAACTTTTTAGGTTCAGAGGAACTCCCTGTAAAGGATTATAAAGGTTAATTCTAGAAATCAGTCACAAGAAGTAGACTAGGTATAGGAAAGCTTTTTTATTTCCTCCACCACAAATGAATGCTTAAAACACAAAAGACTTCTGCAGTAAGCAAGCAGTTATGAATATAAAGCATGATACAATAACCCATCGTATATTATACTTTCCTTTGAGGTTGAATCCAATGAAATACCTTGTGGGACTGATGAACAGATACTTCACTTTCACCTCAACTCAGCATTGTCTATTTTTCCCTCTTTTAAAAATCCATACACTTACTTTTGTCTAATCCAACAGAACATATATAACTCTCCATAATTTTTTAATTTGACTCACTATTCAAAAACTATGTATCTAGAATTTAAAAAAAAGATCATCCCAAGAATTATAAAATCTGACATCTACTGCATATCTTCAATGGCTTGCATCAGAGGGAAATGATACTACCAGGAGGAACAAAGAATGCTGAGAGGTATGAAATCATGAAAAAAAAAAAACAACAGACATGTGAGTATGCACATTGCATATAAACATTCACATAGGATATAAGCTGGAGTTTTCACCACTTTTATAGATCAAAAGGATGAAAGTCAAGAAGGAAAGGGGAAATGTATAAAGTAGATGATGGCTGACGAAGAAGATGGGATTGCAATTTATCAATCTTAAATGAAATATGAGAAAAACGTGTTCTTGATCAGAAATGGGATATTCCTAATAGAACTGGTAAAGAACATATTTTCCTAGATTCCTGAGAATCTAATCAGGAGGGTTTTAAAGCTGAAAAGGTATGAGGAAGGAAAACATTGTTGACAGAGATCTATTACTTCTAGGGAGAATAGCAGGCACAACATATAAGAAGATTAACAGAAGAGAAGATGAGTAATTCATGAGATAAATTGTCTATGAAGTGAACAAGAAATAAAACTAGCTCATCTCCAACCTCAAATGTTTATATACAAAATATAGACAATAAACAAGATGAGCTAGACATCTTCAAACAAGGTGGCAATTCTTGCCTCATAGGAATTACAGAAGGAAAAACAGTATAATGAATGTGCCTCAGAAAATGTTTACATTGTTAAGAAAAAGCAGAATGGGGAAGAAAGATATTGGAATGGCATTATATAGTTAGGAAATATATCTATTATTATTATTATTATTATTATTCCTGTTGACTCCTTAGGAGCATAGGGCCGCAACCATCTCACGCCAGCGTACTCTGTTCTGGGCAACGTCCCCCAGCTGGGCCCATGTCATTCTGACTGTTTTTGTTTCATTTTCGGCAGATCTTCGCCAGGTCTGTTTTGGTCTTCCGACTTTCCTCCTCCCTGAAGGGTTCCAGCTCAATGCTTGTCTGGCTACGTTGTCTTCCGGTTTTCATAGCGTATGTCCTATCCATCTCCACTTACGTTTCTTTATGTCCTGACTGATGGGATACTGGATTGTTCTTTCCCAGAGTCTGGCATTGGAGATCTTTTCAGGCCATCTGATGTTCAAGATGTAGCGTAGACATCTATTAACAAAGACCTGGAGTTTGTTGGTGTTAGCGCTCATCACTCTCCAGCTTTCTGATCCAAAGGACTGCCTTTACATTGGTATTGAAGATTCGGAGCTTAATGACGAGGGACAGTGCTTTGGAGAACCAGACAGACCGCAGGGTGTTAAATGCCTGTCGGCTTTGTTGATTCGGTTTCTGATGTCCTCATCTGCCCCGCCGTCCTGTCCTTGCTGACTATGCTACCCAAATAGGTGAAGTGTTCCGTCTCCTTGAGGTTTTCTCCCTGTAGTTGGATTGGCAGGTCCTGTTTGCTGTTGACTGTGATCACCTCGGTCTTCTTGTTGATCTTCAGACCTGTCTTCTCCGCTTCTTCAGAGAGACGTGCAAGTTTGGCTTGCGCATCCTGCTGCTTGTGAGAAAGGAGACAGATGTCATCTGTGAAGTCAAGGTCCTCAAGCTGCTTGGTATGAGTCCATTGAATGCCCGTATTGTTGTCCTTGGTAATTCTTCTCATGGTCCAATCCATGAAAACAGAAGTTCTCAAACATATTTTCCCTATCACATCTGATGGGGAAAATATGTTTGAGAACTTCTGTGATAAGATAAATGAAGGGAAAAATAGAATTGAGATTGTCCAGATCTCCTGAACATAAAGAATTAGAGGGGGTGTTAGGAAAGCATTTTTTTTCATAGAAGCATGATACTGCAGGGATTGTCAGAAACCTTAGTTGTCAGATGGCTACATTCTAACAAAGGGAGACAAACTAAGAATTTGTTATTCTTTTGCTATTCTTTTTATCCTCAGGACACTGTCTGACAGACACATAGTATGTGCTTAATAAATGCTTGGTGACTAACAACATGATAATAATTTTTAAGATGTAGAGAGACCAACATGGGAAAATCCTATTCTAAACCAAGTTTTGACCAATGGTGAGCAACTGGTTGCCGAAAAAGAAATAACAGAAATCTTGGAAACACATCACTAAACAATCATAGAACCCATGATAGGAAAAGAGAAAAAAAGATATGCATTTTTGAAGCGAAGTAATATTTTCTATTTTCCCAATTACATGTGAAAATAATTTTAACATGTTTTTGAATATTTTGAGTTCCAAATTTTCTTCCTCTCTTCTTCTCCACCTTCCTTGAGAAGGTAAGCAACTGATATAGGTTATACATGTGCTATCACATAAAATATGTTTCTATATTAGTCATGAAGACTCATATAAAAAAGTGAAGAAATAAAGTAGAAAATAAAGTAGAAAATGGTATGCTTTGATCTGTATTCAGATTTCATTGGTTCTTTTCATCATGAGTCCTTTGGAATTGTCTTGGATCATTGTATTCCTGAGAATAGCTAAGGCATTCACAGTTGGTTGTCACACAATGTTGCTTTTTTGTATATGATGTTCTCCTGGTTCTGCACACTTCACTCTACATTCATTCATATAAGTCTTTCCAGTTTTTTTTCTGACAGCATCCTGCTCATAGTTTCTTATATTTCTTATCTCACACTAGTACTCCATCACAATTATAAACTACAACTTTTTCAACCATTCTCTAATTGATGGACATCCCTTCAGTTTTAAATTTTTTGCTACTACAAAAGAAGATGCTATAAATGTTTTTGTACAAATAGTCCTTTTCTTTTCTTTTTTTAAATTTCTTTAGGATGCAGACATGTTAGTGGTATTTGCTACCTCAAAGTATATGCACAGTTTTATAACCTTTTGTGCACAGTTCCAAATTGCTCTCCAAAATGGTTGGATCAGTTCACAATTCCACCAACAGTGTATTATTATTCCAATTTTCCCACACCCCCCGCAAAATTTATCATTTTCCATTTCTGTCAGAATAGCCAATCAGATAGGTATGATTTTAATTTGTATTTATTTTATTTTGTATTTCCCTAATCAATAGTGATTTGAAAAGAAATGATGAACAAAATGACTAAAAAACCTGGAAAGACTTACATGAACTGATGCAAAGTGAAGTGAGCAGATCCAGAAGAACATTATACAAAGTAACAACAATATTTTTGATGAACAACTGTGAATGACTTTGTTATTCTCAGCAATACAATGATCCCAAATAATCCCAGAGATTCTTTTTTTAAAACATTTATTAATAATCATTTTTAACATGGTTACATGATTCATGCTCCACCATTCCCCTTCACCCCCCACACTCCGCCCACCCATGGCCGATGCACATTTCCACTGGTTTTGTCATGTGTCCTTGATCAAGACCTATTTCCATATTGTTGGTGGTTGCATTGGTGTGGTACTTCCGAGTCCACATCCCCAATCATGTCCACCCCGACCCATACGTTCAAGCAGTTGCTTTTCTTATGTGTTTCCTCTCCTGCAGTCCTTCCTCTGAATGTGGGTAGTTTTCTTTACCATAAATCCCTCAGAGCTGTCCTGGGTCATTGCATTGTTGCTGGTACAGAAGTCCATTACATTCGATTTTACCACAGTATATCAGTCTCTGTGTACAATGTTCTTCTGGCTCTGCTCCTTTCACTCTGCATCAGTTCCCGGAGGTCTCTCCAGTTCGCCTGGAACTTCTCCAGTTTGTTATTCCTTTTAGCACAATAGTATTCCATCACCCGCATATACCACAGTTTATTCAGCCATTCCCCAATTGAAGGACATACCCTCCTTTTCCAGTTTGTTGCTACCACATAAAGCGCAGCTATAAATATTTTCATACAAGTCTGTTTATCTATGATCTCTTTGGGGTACAAACCCAGCAATGTTATGGCTGGATCAAAGGGCAGGCATTCTTTTATAGCCCCTTGAGCATGATTCCAAATTGCCAGCCAGAATGGCTGGATCAGTTGACAACTCCACCAGCAATGCATTAATGTCCCAATTTTGCCACATCTCCTCCGACATTCATTACTCTCCGCTTCTTTCATTTTAGCCAATCTGCTGGGTGTGAGGTGATACCTCAGAGTTGTTTTGATTTGCATTTCTCTAATTATTAGAGATTTGGAACACTTTCTCATGT
>NC_058133.1:92387091-92421712 GCF_016433145.1 Gracilinanus agilis | reverse complement strand
TATATAATGTATATATATATATATGTATATATGTATATATATATTTATATTCATATGCATATACACACATATATAATATACCACGTGTGTGTGTAGAGAGTGATTATATATATATATATATATATATATACTATTAATACTATTAACTTCCTTCTCTTTCTAGATACAGATATCAGTGTATTTCTACTCATTGGTGTCATTCTCAACTCCTCTTTCTCACTTAGTCTACAGAGCCAATCGTCCACCACTTGTAACTTCACAACATTGCACATATGCAATACTTTCTCTCAACATAGACAGTCACCACTGTAGTTCAAGCCTCCATCTCTTTCCTACACCACTACAAAAGTCTTTGGGATTCCTCCTTGCCTCTTGCCTCTCCCCATTCCAATATCCTCCACAGCTGCCACAGTGATGTTCTTAAAATACAAGACTGACCATGTTATTCCTCTCCTTCTCAGTGCAGCTAAGATCCCGTGAGTTTTGGGTTTGTATTTTTATTTTTTAATCATGTTCATTAAAATAATAAAATCTTTCCCAGACAAATCATGCCTATTCCATCTTATATTTATGAAGTTGACTTTAGCTGACTTTTTCAACCCAAATATAATGCTTTACATTTATACTTGTTGAATTTCATTATATTAGAGTTCACCCAGTGATCTACTGTCTTGAACTCTTTGAATCTTGACTCTGTTATACAGTATGGTAGCTTGTTTGCAAATCTCATGAGTATACCACTGGTGCTTTTATCAAAGTCATTGATAAATGTTAAACAGCACCAGACTAACCATGGTTAATTGGTATACTACACTAAGTTCCTTCTATTCCATTGATATCGAACTATTTACAATCATTCTTTGTGTCCAACCATTCAAATAGCTCTCAATTTATCTAACTACATTATCATCTAGTCCAGAGGTGTCAAAGACAAATGTGGTTTTCTAAGTCAATACACAAGCCACAAAGATCCTTATGTATAATTTAGTGGCCCCCATTTCTATTTGAGTTTAGCATCATTGATCTATTCCACCTCTTTCCTTATTCAGATCAACATCAGTTAATTTATTAAGTGCTTTGCTAAAATTAAGCCATAACCATAGCAGGTCCCTTGTTTACCAGTTTAGTAGCTGTTTTTAAAAAAGGAAATAAGATTATCAAAAAAGGTGTTGCCGATCTTACTTTATCTCTTTTTCCTTTTTTTTTTTTTCTGGGTGAGGGGAAGTACTTAAGGACAGTGAAGTTAGATTAATAGATCAATATAGATACAACATACCTCTATCTCAAAAAGTCAATTGCTAATTTCTCATTCTCTCCTTGTAGACAATAAAAGAAACATGGATTCATTGGTAGTATAGTTAGTTAGCTAAATAATTAGTTGAATAATCATTCATTGGTTGATACAAACTTAAATGGTGGATGCTACTGAAGAGCCTCAAGGATAAGTACTTGGCTCCATATTATTTAACAATTTTAATTCTTTTTTTAATTTTTTTAAACCCTAATATCTTTTATATATATCCTTCTGTATTAATTTTTTTTTATTTTTTTATAGGGCTAGGCAATGGGGGTTAAGTGACTTGCCCAGGGTCACACAGCTGGGAAGTCTGAGGCCGGATTTGAACCTAGGACCTCCTGTCTTTAGGCCTGGCTCTCAATCCACTGAGCCATCCAGCTGCCCCCTATTTAACAATTTTAATCAGTGACTGTGATGAAGACATACATAGTATGCTTGTCCAATTTATTGATTTATACAAACCCAGCTAAGGCATTGGATGATGGATCCAGGAACCAAAGAAGATCTCACTAACCTATAACTAATAGAAGAAAATGAAATTTATTTGGGACAGCTATACTTCTAGACTGCTTCTAAAATCACCTTTGTGATTATAGAACAAAGGAGACATAGCTGGACAATATCTGGGTGGAGGAGAGGGTCAATGGATCTTGGTGGATTATAAACCCAATATGAGTTAACAATGTAAAATGTCATTTGGAAAACCTCCCTTCTTTTGTTATAGAATAGGTGGAGGAACAAGGATACTGTGGTATGCATTGATTATCAAAGAGTTGATAAGTTAGTTGTAGTTTAGAATGTACAATTTTCTCAAAAAAGGCATACAATTATTTTTTTTGTATAACCACCTGGATTTTTTGAAACACCACCTTTCTTTTCTTTGTTTCACACAATGTTACTGAAAAATGTTTAGCTTATGAGTGCTACATTAAAAATTTATATTCGAGGAAATTCTGTCAGGTCCAGCTTAGACGTCTTCCATCTTGGTGTCTAACTTAATCAGAATAAATGGCTACTTGGCTTCACTCATAATTCATTCCTTACTGCTGTTATCTGTCCCCAACATCAAGAATTCAGACTAGAGAGTAACAATCCTCGAGTTCCCCTCCAAATTTCACTACATGAGCATCATACTAGGTCCTGGTAATACAAAGTCAAAACCAAAAAAGCTTCTAACTTCAAGGAGCTTACATTATAGTAGCAGGAAAAAAACACATAAACAGATCAATAAATACCATTTAATTTTTAGGATGGAGAATTACTAGGTTCCCCATTATAGGAGGTGATGTTATAGAAGAGATTTTCATTCAGATATAGGCTGAAATCCATATCATCTGAGATCACCTCCAAATAAGAGGTCCTGTCTCTCTCTCTCTCTCATCTCTCAGTTCCAGGAATTTTCCCTGGCTGCCCCTGAGGCCTGGAATGCTCTCCCTCCTTAATTCCACTTACCCCCTTCCCTGGCTTCCTCTAAATCCCAACTAAAATGTAATTTTCCACAGGAAATCTTTCTCAAGTCTTCTTAATTCTAGTGCTTTATCTCTTAATGATTTCCTGTTTATCCTCCATATAACTTGTTTGTGCGTATTTGTTTGCTTGTTGTCTCCATTAGACTGTGAACTCCTTGAAGGCAGGTGCTATCTTTTGCCTTTTTTTGTATCCCAACCACAGTTCCTGGCATATAATAAGTGTTTAATGTGTTTATTAACTAACTGATTGATTAATTGTGATAGTACCTTGTTAATCTGGTTTCAAAATGATCCAGAAATTTTAAGAAATCGAGTATTTATGGATTGTTTCCCATACTCCTTACTTAGGTCCAGTTTGTTTTTCATTTACTTTTCACTATCCTCCATCCTTTGGTCCTGCAAACCAAGAATGTTATTTCTAGGAGTGTTCTTATTATAACAAATTCCCACCACTCCAATATGATTTGCATGCCTGGTATAGTTCTTTATGATGAGATTTTTGCCAACAGCTTAGGAAAAATAGTTAGAGCTTCCTAAGCTGTGTTAAGTAGTATGGTGTTGCTGTCTTCAGAGAATTTAAATTTTAAAAGGATTAGAAAGAGCTAGTATTTCCCTTGAAATTCAAATCATTTTATGGTTATTTTTCATTTCTAATACTTGTTCTCCCTTCTGTAATAACTTACCTGGAAGAGGTAATTACAAGGTATTGGCAAAACTGTCTAAAGGTGCCCTTAACTGTTTTAATAATCATACAATATTAGTGTACCATTATAGTCCATATGTGAACCTTACCTCCTGTCATCTGGGCACTGCACTTCTATTAAGGTAGCCTCAGATTAAATTGGAATTTTTAGCCACTGCATCACATGAATGGGTCAATTGTGTTTGTGGTCAACTGAAATCCCCAAGATTTTTTTCATATAAATTGCTACAAAACTAAGTCTTCCCCTACATTAAAGAAAAAAAAGAAAAAAAGCAATTAAATATTGCAGTTTAGATTTAACTCTGTCAAATTCTGTTGGTTTCAGTCCAGTAGTTTAACTGTTCCAAGCAGCAACATAGATAATTGTTTCTGGCATCAGAGAATTCGGGTTCAAGTTCTGCCTTCCTATCTTATTGCCTATGTGGATGAGGACAAGTTAGTTCACCTCTCAGACTTCAGCTTTCTCCTCTGTAAAATGAAGAGGATAGACAAGATGATCTCAAATTTTCCTTCTAGCTTTAGGTCCTATTGTTTACAAACATGTACCTCTTTGGGTTAATTCAGGATTCAGGCAAGTCTTATTTCAAATATAATCTTTCCCTCATTTGTCAAGAATTCTAAGAACAGCTGGAGGACCTTCCTGATCTGAATGAATATTTCTCTGTTTCAAGTTTAAATAAGAGAAGTATTTAATACGATTTTCTCAGGCTAAGCAAATTTATACTGTGCTTGACTAGAAGACTCCAGACAAGCACAAAGATTTTACCAAATAAATTACACTTTTATTTCCAGTTACTATCTCAGTTTCCTGACCCACTCCCTCACCCTTTCATCTACAGCTGCCTCAAATGTTCTGTAACTGGGTCAGGGAACACTGGCTGAGGGGAAGAAGGCATATTAAAGAACATTCAATTATGTCCTGGACATAAGGAACAAGTGAAACAAATGTAATACACTGTCACAAGATTTGAATCTAATTTTCTGCTGTGCTCTCCAGCCTTCATCTTCCATTGTGAACATGTGCCTATCCTCACTGCCACTCATCAGGATTGATTTGCCTAAATCTGCAGAACTGCCTTTCCTTCAATATTTGTCTTTGTTCTATGCCTCATATTTGTCTTCCATATGAATCCTGCTTTCGTGTAGGACTGGCATGATCCCTCTATATTAAACACCTTTTTTCCTATCCACTCCCTCATATCATTGCTATTGCTCAAGATTAGAGCTTGATTTTTCTCTCCAGCTCCCTAAATGACACACTCGTGTGCAGCACCTGCCAGATTTAGGGTATCATCAAAGGTCATAACAAGGGCAGTGCTGAGGACTCAGCAGGTACATGTTAAATTGCCCCCTCGCAGCTTTGAACTTCCTCAAGGTCACCAAGAAAAGGAACACCCGGCACAACTTTGGCAAGCCCGGCTTCATCACTCATCATACTTCTGCCTTATCATTAACTCCACACCGGCACAATCAGGTGGCTCCCTGTGTCAGATGCCCCAGTGCTCACTGTCTGTTAACTCACACACAGATGGATGCTGGGCATCCAGGATCCTGATTAGATACCGGAGCTGGCAGACGACTCAGGTAGTCAGGTCAGATTGAAAAGTGTGAATATCAAGTAATGAGACTTTTTACATAAACCCCATACTTAAATCATCCCTACCTGCATAGGTTATGAGTCAGTTCAACATTAAGACAGGTAATGGGGTGTAATTGAAAGAGTGTGAGATTCAGAATCGGGAAGACCAGGGTTTGAGGCTAGATCACAGCTAGTAGGTGACTATTTGGTACAGTAGAGCACTGAGCCTGGAGTTAGGAAGAGCTGAGTTCTTAATCTTAAAATATTTTTGATCTTTTAAAAAAAAACTTTAGGGGCAGCTGGGTAGCTCAGTGGAGTGAGAGTCAGGCCTAGAGACAGGAGGTCCTAGGTTCAAACCCGGCCTCAGCCACTTCCCAGCTGTGTGACCCTGGGCAAGTCACTTGACCCCCATTGCCCACCCTTACCAATCTTCCACCTATGAGACAATACACCAAAGTACAAGGGTTAAAAAAAAATTTAAAAAAAATTAAAAAAAAACTTTAAATCTACCCTTACTGGCTATGTGACCTTGGACAAGTCACTTAATCTTGATTCATTTCATTTTCCTCTATTATAAAATGAAGATAATAAAGCACTTTCCTTCTAGAGCTATTGTGAGCATCAAATGAGATCTTATGTGTGAAGCGTTGAGCTAAAGTGTCATGCTTGAAGATGCTTAATAAATATTTTTTTCCTTCCTATAGGAACTTAGGCAAATCAATTGAATATTCTGGGACCTCAGTTTCTTCATCTGTTAAATAGGATTAGTGTGGAGAATATGTTTTATAAGTCTTACAGGATATTATTTAAATGTGAGCTATTGTTATTATCACCATTAATTTATCCACAAAACTAGTCTGTGATTTTTATTGATTTAAACTATTTATATATAAGATCATAGAATTTTAGAACTGGAAAAGGCCTCAGAAATTATCAACAATAAACAAGTATTTTAAAGTGCCTAGTACATTGCAGGTGGCCAAGTGTCTACAAAGATAAAAGGAAAAGGGTCCCCTGCCCTTGAGAAGCTTACTTTGTAAAAGAGCTAACAATAGGCATATACATGTATATTTGTAAATGTTGTAAACAAAAACACAAAGAAAGCAGATGAGGTAGCCTCTGAGGAAAGGGACTATCAGCTAAAGGGACCAGGAAAGTTGTCATGCAGAAAATGAGGTTTAATTTTGGATGAAAAGCAGGAATTCCGAGAAGGGGAGGAGGGAATACATATCAAGCCTGAAAGATGATCCTATTGAATGTAGAATATAGTTTGTGAGCAATAGCAAGGTCAGCTTGACCAGATCACAAAGAAAGTGGGGGAATGCAATGTGTAATAAGTCAGGAAAGTTAGGTTAGGGCTTCATTTCAGAAAAGAGGTTGTTAAATTTTTTTTTGCTCATGAACAGTTTTGGCAGCCTTAAGAAACCTAGACTCCTCTTTAGAATGTTTTCAAAAGTATAAAATATATAGAATTACAGTAATTATTTAACGTATTTTTGAAAAACAAGTTACTGAACCCCAGGTTAAGAATCCTTATCCTAGAGATAACTGAAGGACATGATGTCCAAAACATGACAATAGTTAATGTTGAAGTGATTATGGAAAAACAAGCATAACAATATATTATTAGTGGATCTGTGAAATGGTATAATCATTTTGAAAAGAAATTTAATGACTAAAAGTTCTATATCCATTGAGCCAGAAATTCCATTATTCTTTCTCCATTCTTGAAAAGATCTAATGATTTTGTTGGTACTTCATGATTTCAGACCATAATCTCTTGATGCAAAAACATTTAGACTCAGGGGCCAAATTTTTGGTAATGAGTCTACCAAAACATGTGAATGGTCCTCAATAATAGGAAGATGTCATAAGTGCATGCTTCTGGTGTGGTCCAACATACCAGATTTTGAGATCTACAATTATAGCCTCTGAGAACTATGGGTGTGACTACAATGCAGGGGAGTATCGGAACTTAGCAGTAGAAAAGAAAGCAGATATTTAGTATGAATAATTGTTGATATAATTATAGCAAAAGAATTTCCCATCAAAAGTAAATATATATATATATATATGTATGTGTGTGTATATATATGCATATATATTACATTATTATAGCTTATATGACATTGATGGCAAATCTTTTAAAGACCAAATGCCCAAATTGCAACCTTCACCCCGCATGTGAGCCCCCTGCCTTATCCCAGATAGGGGAGCGGGGGAAGTGCTCCCATTGGGCTGCTGGGCAAAGGGGCAGCTAATAAGAAAAATGTCCTCAGGTGTACATGGAGAAGGGGAGGGGAGTGGCCCCTTCTGGCATGCATGCCATAGGTTCACCAACATGGATATATGATATAACAAGATATCACTGAAGAGAGGTTGACTATAAAGAGAAATGGATTGATAATGCAAGAGGTGATGGATCACCAATATGGCGGTCTTTACCTCAGAACACCAAAGATTGCCTCTGGCAAAGACCACAGTATGACTTCAGACTCAAAGTTGGTTGTTGTTACAGCTGGAGTACATCAGCAGGAAGGGGAAAGTTTGGTCCAGCATAATATATAGAATTTTACATTCATCCATACTGCCAAATACAGCCCTGATTACAAGTTGTTTATTATTTTCAATCCAGTGGTTATAACCTGGATTCTACCTGCCATTCTTATTATTTTAAATATAAATATTATACCTAATAGGGGACATCCTTAGTGTCCACTCCTCAAGTTCTCATGGGAGGGTCCTTAGAGAACATGACGATTCTAGTGCCCCATTGTGGAGTGGTGTGGGTGTTACAGATAAAAACTTCATCCTGCCTTAGGAACTGATGCCAATTCATAATAATGGAAACATTTATAAATAGATGGTCAGACATGCATATGAGGTAAGCAAGATAAAAAGCTGCACTTCCTGGACCCATAGACAGATCTGTGACAGATTTGGCAGAAAACATAATGAAGAATTTTAGGAGGGTTCATCAAATGTCCACCATGTTTGAGAGCCTCTGAGGAATTGGGGATTGATGGCTTCTTAGTACCTCATATATCTTGAGGTAGAATGGCACTTTGGAATGGTGTGAAGATGAACCTGACTCCTGAAGAGAAGATCCATTTAAAGAAGAGAGAAGATACACTTTGGAGAATCCAGAACAAGCTTTAATTTTACAGTCATTCAATGTTCTGTCACTTACTGTCTAGGGACCAGGGCAATGATTAAGGGATTATATACTCTTCTCAAGTAGGTCAAGAAGGATTCCTTCATCTGATTAGTGATTCAATGCCAACTATAAAGCAGAAATGTAAAACCTATGGAGACATTCTAGTCTCCTCCAAAAGTTAGAAAGAGAAATATTAAGATGGCTCCCTTCTCTTTATTAAACCCTGTGGTTTACATAATGGTGCTAAATACTACTTATCCTGTGCAGTCATTAAGTAGTTGCTATAAAGAAGAGCACAGATATCATTTATCACCACCTGCCATGTAGGTATTGAAATTTTCCTGAAGTTCTGAGAATTTTTGATTCCTTAACACAAAATACCATGTAGCAACTCTTTGCCCATGGATTCCTATTTCCAACCCTCTCCATTAGGCCCCCAAAGCCTGTCTCCTTGAATAACCTTCCAAGAGGGACTTATTTTATCTCATATATAGATTTATATTCATATATTTTATATATATGTATGCATACATATATGTGTGTGTATTCTATATTATGAAGCAGCTAGATGACTCAGTGGATGGAGCATTGGCAGGAAGACCTGAGTTCAAATCCAGGCTCATATACTTATTAGCTGTATGACCCTAGGTAAGTCACTTAAGCTTGCTTGCCTTAATCCACTGTGAGAGAGAGAAAGAAACCCTCTTTGAAAAGTTTCACATTGAATCTCTTATGCACAAACTTTTCTTCTTTCTTTCTCTCTCTCTCAACTGGAAAAGGAAATGGCAAATCAATCCAGAATCTTTGTCAGGAAAGACCAATGAACAGTTGTTCCATGGGATCATGAAGAATGTGACTAAACCACTGAACTACCGAACAACAAAAAATCATATTAATGAATTTAATGTATCCTATGCAATACATAAGTGATAGTTATAAATTTCTAAATCATATAAAAAGATCTACATGTACAACAATGCATGAATGTCATACAAACCCAAGTACAGAATAAATCACAAACTATTGATGTTTTTGTATAGGGAGGGATCACCAACAGGTAACTCCAAGTGTTCCAATGGGACCTTCCAAATGTCAAAG
This sequence comes from Gracilinanus agilis, assembly GCF_016433145.1. Taxonomy (NCBI): domain Eukaryota; kingdom Metazoa; phylum Chordata; class Mammalia; order Didelphimorphia; family Didelphidae; genus Gracilinanus; species Gracilinanus agilis. Next base: position 92,412,409 of record NC_058133.1, on the reverse strand, counting down.
GACTTAGAGGAAATCTTGGTTCAATATCAGATAAAGAAAATGCCAAATTCTCTAGTAGCCATATTACATGCTCAAGGTAGACCCCTAACTTGATAGAAACAGCAAAGCCGCCAGAGTACTCTCTGAGTGCAGCAAGTCTTATTTCATATTTCAAAACCAAAATTATATTTGACACTTCCTTTTAAAATATCAAGGTAACTTAATGTAAGCCAAACTCTCTCCATCATGTTAGAAAGATGTATTTAAAGAGAATGAAGTCTGTCCCCTTTACTATTTAGAAAATTGTGTGTTTCTTGTTGTTAGTGGGTTTTTTTTTCTTTACGCTCCAAAATTTCACAAGGGCTTTGAAGAACCTTTACCTATCCATGTATATTTACTGCTACATTAATTATAATAAATATTGTATTAAAACTATAACTTCTGGCATGTTCTACAACATTGCTTATATTGGAGAACTTTTTTACTAGGAGAATTACATGTGCAGGGCAGCTGGGTAGCTCAGTGGATTGAGAGTCAGGCCTAGAGACGGGAGGTCCTAGGCTCGAATCCGGCCTCAGACACTTCCCAGCTATGTGACCCTGGGCAAGTCACTTGACCCCCATTGCCCATCCTTTCCACTCTTCCACCAAGGAGCCAATATACAGAAGTTAAGGGTTAAAAAAAAAAGAATTACATGTGGAAGGCAAATGTAAGGGATAGAGACTATATACTTAGATATTAATGACAGTTCCTTACAGATAAACATGTACATTAAACATTCTTCTGGCCATATCAATGTGCTTTAGAGATTCTTCCTTTGAAACTGTGAGGGGGTGAAAGTGAAGGGAGGAAGGTAGAAGGATTGGAGGAATGGGAGAGGAAGGCAGAGAAAGGGAAAGGAAGGCAGCATCCCCAGTTCCGACATGGGGAAATCAATCAGAGCCCTTCAGGGGCTCAAATAAATGATCATAGAGCAACTTTGGGGTTTTGAATAGCTAGGTTTTATTTAGATTAGGAAAGGGAAGGTCTAGGGAAAACTAGGAGGTAGGAAAAAAGGGAAAAAGGCGGGGGGGGGGAGAGAGAGAGAGAGAGAGAGAGAGAGAGAGAGAGAGAGAGAGAGAGAGAGATCAGTGTCCAAGAGCCTCAGGGCTCAAGAGAGCAGCAAGAGACTCCAAGGTAGAGAGAGCTGCAGGGTAGAGAGAGCTAGTGAGAGCTCAGGGTGGAGAGCAGAGCTTCCAGCATAGAGAGAAAAGGTGCCAAACTTTCTCTTTTATACTCTCTGACACCTCCCACAAAGGAAGTGGGAGTTGTCAGAAGTTGTAGCAGAGAGAGTCCTGGGAGTTGTAGTCTTCCAGGGCTCATAACAATTTCAAATGACACACTATCCCACTAAGCCAAGATCCATTTACCACCTGAGGATCTTGGGCCAGCTTATCAGGCCCAGCTTATAGAAGTACCTTCCTGTCTATCCTTCTTTCTAGTTATCCCACCACCTTTGAGCATAATAACAATACCCAACCTAATCCTTTGTACTACTTTCTTTGTAATGTATTTTTAAAATTTTCTTAGTAAACAAAGAAGAAGAANTCCTGGGAGTTGTAGTCGGCCAGGGCTCATGACAATTTCAAATGACACAGCACTGTAATAACAGAGTTTAAAAGCTATTAGATTTTTAATATAAATATAATATAAATAAATAAAATAATGATATAATATAAATATAATATATAAATATGACATATTATATATAATATAAAATAATATAAATAAATATGATATAAATATTAATAAAAACTAGATTAAAATCAATTAGATTTTATTTCTTTCCCCCTTTTTACTTCTCCTAATTCAGCTTCTCTTAATTCTATGGAACCAAAAGGTTACCCAAATTTCAAGTTCTTTCATCAAATTTAATGAACAATTATTAATTGATCATTCAGGATACACAAGATGATGTCCATAACAGGTACAAATGAAGTACATTCAATGTCGTAGGTAGGATTTGACCAGTTCTCCTCACAATAATCCAGCCTCTCAACTATGTCATCAGACAACATACCTAGACTGAATGCATTTTTTTTTCTTTTCACCTAAATTTCTGGCATACTGCTGCAAGACAACAGTAAATCAAATTGATAGTTTCAGGATAGACATGAGTGGGTCAGAGCCAAGATGGAGGCTTAGTAGCAGTGAAGTCTGAAACCACTCTGAATATATTCTTCCAACCCAATTTTTAAAAGGCACCTTAAAAGGACAAGAGTCAAAGCAGGAAGAGTGAACTAAGAATAATGTGAAAGGTGGGCAGAGAGTGGATTTCTACAACATAAGAGGGAACTGGAAGAAATTGAGAGTTTCGAAGTGATACTTTATATCTAGAGAATACCCAGTGAATAATTCCTATTATCTCTAGGTAAAGTGAAGCTCATTATGATAGCCACATGCCTTCTCACCAAAAAGAAGAAAATGTGATGAAGAGATTCTTTCATCTCAAAGTTATTCAGTAGGTAATAAAAACTCTTGGCCTACCACCCTCAAGTTCTGGGCTTCAACAGCATCTTGGGAGTTTGTGCCTAAAATTATTCTTTGGATCACATTATCCTCATGCAAGATCCCAAGGAACCTCAACATTTAGCTTGTATCTAGAACCTCGTAGTTGTGGGTAAAAGGGCCCTCATTCCTGTGCAAGGAACTAACTAAAGGAATGTTACTTAATGTAATATTACATACTGGATGGCCTTAATGCAGAAAATGGAGAGAAATCAGAGGAGACTGTGAAAATTAAGAAATTCTCCTTTTCTCTCCTAAGTCACATTTTCTACCCCAGGTGTCAATATAGACCTCCAGCTTTGTATCTTTTATAATGGCTTTCATAACCCCTAGGACAGAATTTAATTTGATATTGCTAGAGAAACAACTCAATTATTATCAGATCTGCACTTTTTAAATAAAATTTTAATATAGAAGGAAATGTTTAAGTTTTGTTCCCAGATACTGTAGCCAATTTTCCTGCTAATTCTCTTCTCTAAGGTCATATTATTGATGCTTTTATTTGGAAATTCTAGTCCTCTAGAAAGCCAGAGTTTACAAACTTCCAGCACTTGACCCAAGATCCATTTCTCTGTGTTACAGTCTGTTATTGGAAGGATTTGGCATGATTTCCCATAGCTTATATCAGGAATTAGGATTCCAAGAATTCTTGGCATTGCTCCATTAGCCCAGGGTTACTACATTACTAATTATTAGATAAAATAATAATTCTATTATGATTCCATTTTGTGACAGCGAAATGTATATATGTGGGCTTCTACTAGGCTGATTCAAAAAGTCAAACGTTGACCCAATGAAAGCATATTAAGTTGGTTATCCTGCCTTGTAGTTAGTCCTCTCCCTATTAATTGCTGGAATTCATGCCATACCCATATTTTGTTGTTCCATTTTATTTTGTTTTTTAATTCTTTAGTTTTTAAGCATAATTTTACTCCAAGAAAATTGTCAAAAGTTTGCTTAAATAGCATTTCATTGACTATTAGAGGTATTGTAGGAGCTGTTGATATAGAGAAGGTCAAGGGTTTCAAAGACACTAATCACAAAGAATCTAATCACACAATGAAACAGAATTCAGTTGCACTGAAATACAGAAGGAAATGTAGGCAAAAATGGAAAAAAACACCAATTACTAATAAACTCCTGTTGCAAAATTACTTAATTAGTACTCAAAAACAAGCAAAGTCCTTGAGGGACCTGGCTAAAAGAGGAGTTGTTAATAATTTCCTACAATGTGGTGAAGGCATCTAGAAGTTCAAAGATCAAAGAGACCACTAGAGAGGAAAAAAAAGTTGCTATAGTGGGAAAAAAATTCTTATGGGCAAAATAACATAATTGATCAATTGATCAATATACATTACAATTTTGCTACATGCTAGGTTCTGTACTAAGCTTTGGGAATATAAGGAAAAAAACACAAATAATTCCTGCCTTCAAGGAGCTTACATTTAGGAAGGGAGACAGTTTACATAAATCAGAACATTCAAGATAAATATAGAATATATTTACATTTGTAGAATTCTTTGTGCATTGGCACTGACTGTCCTTCATGCCTAGAATGTACTTTCTCCCCAATCCCACATCTTGATCTTGATTTCCTTTAAACCTCAGAGACTCTTCCATCATAAGGCATTTTTGGTTCCCCATCTACCATCCTTGTCTCATCTTCCCCAGGTTACCTTTTAACCATTATACATTTATATATACACATATATTAGTATATATAGTCTTCAACTTTACAATGTAAGCTCCTTCAGGAAGAACTGTTTTTTCTCTTTGTAATTCAAGCACCTGGCATAGTAACTGACACAAAGTAGGCATGTACGAATTGCTCATTGATTGATTCAAAGCACTATCATATCATATATATTATTTATTTCTAGGAATATTCATTAGATACCATTTAACAAACAATGTTTATTGCCTATGTATAAGAAACAAAACTAGAGACTAAAGTACATTTCACTATATCTTCTAAATACCATTTTACAGTAATGTATTTTGCATTTTCATCATTTCCCCAAACAAAATCAATCCTGAAATCTGCCCATTGTAAGGCATTAACATGTAAATATAGAGGGGGAATTCATTTGCCAATGCAGATCTCTGCAGAACTACTTTAACCATCTAAAATATAGGTGAGATGATTTCAGCAGTAAAAGAACCAGTGGGGACAGGAAAATGCCAACTCTGATTAGAACCCTTGAAAGCACTAACTGTGGCATCTCAAGGTAAAATCGGATTTCCAATAACTCATCCTGCATCACAGCCCTTGGCAGTGGTGAGAGGTGGTTGGAGGGAGAAACACAATTTGACCTTTTCTTAGTGAAATAAAAGAAGTTCATTCCATTGAACTGGAAGCTTTTAGTGGAGTTACTGGAAGACAGTTACATGCTTGAAAGCGACAGAAAGTGCAGAGCATCACAGTTTTATCAGAGATGGTACTTCAATCAATTTACATTTGATTTAAACCCAGAGAGTTCTCTGGGCTTTAAAAGCAATTGAACCACTGAACATCCACCTTTAAGACTCAAAGCTTCTTGTAAATTATGTTTATATGAAGTTGCAAAATGAATTAACTGCTGAGGAAAACACCATCGCATTGTGCAGAATATCAAAGCTTATTCGCATTTATCTATGTGCCAGGAAACACAAAAATGGAGCCTGTGAAATGTTAAATCAGAAATAAATCTGTCATGAACTTAGCTGTATACCAAATACAATTCTATTCCTCTTCCCATACAACATTAATGCTTTCATTTCATTTAAGAATAGCTATATTAGAACTTCTCAAGTCTGATTTCCTACAGAGAGCCTCGGATATTTCTCTATCAATTTCAAAATCAATGCAGTCACTACAAATGTAGTATACTGTAAATGTAAAATGAGATTTTAGATTTTTAATGAAACAAATTGTATTTCCTTCCTTGGAAAAAGTTTTAATGTCTTTCCAAGTTGTGTGTCCTTTTGCCATTTCAAGTAGCATGACTTCAGAGGTCAAAATTACTAAAGGAAATTGGCCAAGTTACCGTTGATGCCTCACTGCTATTTCAAATGTTCAATACTAACGCATTGGTCTATGAAGTCCTCAAAAATTGGTTTTATCCATTACTAATTTGTTTCTTTTCAACCAGTTATATTCTGTAAATGGTTGGAAAGGTGACTGACCAAATCAAATTCATCACAATTTTCAATGACCTAAGGTTCCCACTAAGCAGTGTCAGACAATTTCATTGGATAAATGTCAGAAATAAAATAAATTAACTCTCAGTGGAAGGAAGGTAAGGTGTGGGAAAGCATATTAGGAAAAACAAGGTTGAGCCATAAGAAAGAAAAAGAGAAAAACTCCAAGCAAATATAGTAATTTACTTTGACATTGATGACTTTTTTCTTTTGGATAGAGGTGGAGAGAGCAATGAAAAAGAGGAGATAATTTAGAGATCAAAAAATAAATAGAAGAATTAGAAGATAATACTCATTCTGTCCATTTAATATCTTTAATAAAATCTCCTTCACTCAATAAAATATCCAACTAGGAATCACTACATGGGCATTTAAATTAAGATGAGAAACTATCCTTCTCTGATTTTTAACTCAATTCCAATCAAGCTGAAAATGTCATCTTAAAAGGTTCTTTCCTCTTACTAAAAATGAATTTGGTTGGTAAGACAAAGAATCTCTATGATTTTTAATTTAGAACTACTGCATTTACTCCTTCCTTCCCCAATCCCAATGAGCAAAGGAGTTAATAATTTAAATTAACTCCAAATCTTTAGAGTCAGAATTCTGATGTTCCATATAAAATATGCAAATTTCCTTTATGATTCTTGAAATGAGTCTGCTTTCTCCAGGTGGCAAAAGTATCTGGTTGTATCAATGACCTTTCTATTATTATTAACCATGATTTTTTTTTCAAATCTCAAATAAATACCTGACTGCTGGTTAAGAAAATCTTCATGAGAGGCAATGGCTGTTAAATGGTGTTTGTTTCTATAAACACAGAATATGTCATTAATCCAGTTCTATCCCATGGAGGATGGTTGTTTACATGCATTATGGTGATTTTATTGTATCTTATTAAGGAATAATGGCGAAGTAAAGCAACTGCATTTGCACGGTCTTGCAATAAAAAGTAACGTTTTTGCTGTTCTAATTAGTTACACTCATTTTATGAGCCAAAGTAACCAGATATGTTTGGTTATACATTTGGGATCCAAGGTCCTTAAGAACGAGAGATTTCCATGATTCTAACACAGGTGTGCTACACTACTGTGTCTGAATGGCTGTTCCAAAAAAAAAAGAGGCCAAATTTTAGCTTAATATCTAGTAGTGTTGGGTATACTCTAAGGTCTTTTCCGGGCCCCAAATTCTGTGATTATATTCTCTTTTTCTGTGATTCTATTATTATAGGATAGTGAAGTCTTAAGATGTTTCACACCAGTTTTAATGTGTAAAGAAAATTCAAATTTTCAAAGATTGTGTATTAAACAAAGTTCCTTCAAGCAACTAATGGTAAAACAATTGGCTCCTTGCCCCACTGAAGGATCAAACAGAGACACAATTAGTTGCACATGAGTACTTTTGGCACCTGTAGATTTTCATGTATAAAAACAGGAAGTCATTTGAAATATATTCCCTTGGAGAAAGTCTCAGCTTCTCCCTCCAAACAGAGCAGAACAAAAAAATAAAAACTTTTTCCCCCCAAACATTGCAGGTGCTTTAGTAAACACAGTTGGCATATCAGAATTGCTCTGTCTTTCCTTTTGTACCTGCTTGTCTTTTCAACACCATTCTCCAGAGCTCAACTCAAGAGCTGTTCTATCTCTGGAGACTTTTTCCATGCTCAGTAATATGAAAAAAGACATTTGCATGGAGATTGATTCTCTTCTCATTATAAATGTCAAATTTCTGCTCAAAAAAAGCTTAAAAGATCAAATATGATTTATGTTTTCAGTTATGAAATGTTATTTTTATTTCAGTCTAAGTAACTAGCATGAAAAAAAACAGTTTAGAGTTAGAAGCCATCTCTTTCAAACCATATCTGAACCAATTAACCCAAAGGTTAGCCAACTAAGAAGATGGCTCATGATTACTCTGTTCCATCATTAACCCTGGGAAATCTCCAAATAAAGTTCATGTATAGTTCATCTTTATTCTTCCACAAATATGGATACAAGAGTTCCTAGATCTTATACAATCTCAAATGCATCTTGATTAGAGGACTGTCTTTATTTCAAAGCACAGACAAATGGACAAGATACAAGAAGGAAACTAACAAAAGTTTATAATCACTCCCTTCAAAAAGAATTAAATGGGATCTGTAGAGCTGTTATTCATCCTTCATTTTTTGAAGAGGACCAATGACATCACAAGGATGATGTCTTCATTTGTGTATGAATTGAATTTAAGTGAGGCAGAATTGCACAAAGACTTCAGCCACACTCTCCTTTCAAGAGTCATCAAAGTCCAGTGGCAAGACAAAACTCAAGATGACAGGAGATGACCCCAGATGCGTTAAATGACCTTGGCATCTTCTCCATCTGACTAAGCTCTAAGTACTCTAGCATTAGTCACCTTCATGGCCTTGAAACATGTTGTTCTCATCTGTCGATTTCACTGGGGGGGGGGGAAGTCTTCACATATTTTGAGGAGACATTTCCTTAACACATTTATGGGTTTGAGGTCTGTCAGCTCCCCTCAACCAGGTTTAGCCTACCTGCTGAAATGGATTTATTGGGGTGTGACCACTGCACATGTTTCAGCTTCTTGGAATCACAGATGAGAGTTGAGTGAAGGGAAGACGCCAAAGATGGCTGAGCATCCCTGAAAAGAACTTGGGAAAATTTCACACCAGAGACATTAGTCTTCCCTGAACACTCCACTCTAGACAAGTAAATATGACCATGTGGTAAAATACATTTTTCCTAGAGTCTTACAAGATCACTCTGAGACTGATAGTACCAACCTATAGTTTGGACTGCTACTAGAAGGAAAACACTTTGAGTTCCTTGGCAGAAAATACCTTTCTACCAAATTTATGTTGTCCAAATAACACAGTAGAGGAGTGGTCTCCTCTTATCCTATAACTTCAATTCTTATTCTGTCAATCTTATTTCTCCAAGAAGCATGCTACTCAGGAATTGTACATTCTCTCATCAGCTCCCATGGCTTCAAATATTATTTTTATTGCTATTGATACTTTAAATCTACACCATTTCTAGAATTATATACTAATCATGTGACTCATCCCATCAAGTCCCAATGAAATCTATTAAAACTGAATTTTTCTCCTTATGTTAAGATCTCCAGTTCATATTTCTTGCTTCCTGAAATTATTTCTATCTAAAACATATATTTACATATATGTATGTAGAGAAAGAGAGGGACAAGGACAGGGAATGGGAAAAGTTTATCCAAAATTCACAAGAAAGCAAACAAAGAAGTCTTGAATTTCAGAGATTCTCAAGTTTTATTGGTTACTCCTTTCTTGGATTAACTCTCCTATGAATTTCTGGGATTTTCTCCTACTAGTCTTTTGCCTATTTTACCACCACTTTCTATGGTAACTAGCTTGATTTGTATGTGTATATATGAACATTTATACACATACATGAGAACCCAGAAAGCTTTCTTTCTTTTACTTTTCAGTTTATAAGACATTGTCATTGCACTCATGAAATTTATAATCCTATTGATTATACACCTTATTAGTGACAAAGTTTAAATTGGAGCATAGTTTTGTATAGAGTTGGTGACTAGCTGTGCTAAACATCACGGCTTTGATGGCTTCCTGCATATTCCCCCTTTTCTTTTTAATTGCAGTGACTTCAATTCAATCTGGACTTGATTTATATTAGAGTTTAGGGATCTGAAAATAACTGGGAAACAGAAAAAAACAACAAGGAATAAGGCAAGGGCAAATCCACAGACACTAAGGATATGTAGGAAATCATTACTGGAAATGAAGGATGAGACACTATTGTAAAAGGAGGATGCTATAGAGTAGGCCAAATAGAGGGAGGAACTTTTCCTAATCAAATCTGCAATAAGTATTTGGTGTAAGGTGTCTGTGCTAAGTGTGGATCTATTATGCTATGTTATCTTCTGGTGTAAATGAGAGGTTAGGTAGCTAATGGAAGGGGGAAAGCACCTTGAAATTTTATATTTGTTACAGAAATAGTTATACCCAATGTCAGAATGTAAGGGTGTACATCATTATGTTAAATTTTTCAAAGTAGTTGAATTATAACAATAATAGTAATTGGGCTGGGGTTAAGTTAAGATTGTTCAGTCTTAAGGGGGCTTGCCCTCTTCAGGGATTATTCTGCCATGTGAATAGTTCCTCTGGCTTGACTTCAAATCATGGGCTTCAGTGGCTGGAGTCTTTAATATTGTCATCTGGGTTGTTTCATGAGTCCAGCTGTTCCTGAGAAGTTCTCTTCTGTAGGTGTTCATTTCCTATGTAAGTAAAAGCAAAACCTCTACCCACATGTCATAATTCTGGAGTTTTTGTTTGATACTCCAATTTATCTTCAGTGATTATACAAATTAATTAATTTATAAGAGATTCATTATAACCTTCATTGAAACAAGAACTTGGGATAGGGTACAGTCTCTTACATAAGTAGTGAAACATATTTGTTTGCTACACACATTCAAAATTCTGGAGTTTCAATTATTACTTCACTTTGCTTTGATTATAACAATTTGCTTTAAGAGGAAAAAGCATGGAAAGTATTAAACACTGTTTGACTTCAGGTAAGAGTCTTAGCTATTAATCAGTCATCTCCTTCTTTTGAATGGTAGATATAGTTCAATGAGTTCTCAGACAAATATACCTGAATTCAAAACTCAAAATTAATATTGGTTGCAATTCCAATGGCTTTTACCTTAAACAACAATTTTTACTAATTGTATCTGAAAAGTTTCTAAGATTTACATATACAATGAAAAGTTTTGATTTTACAAGTCATGAATACCCATGTTTTTTTCTTTTTGCATACATACTTCATTTTTATACATAATTACTTGGTTAACAAGTTGTGTTTTAATGCATGTTAAATTTTCAGTGGCATTTCACAATAATATTTCCATAATATTTGAACTTCTTTTTTCCTTAATAGCTTTAATTTTTGCATTTTGATCTCAATTCCAATCTACTCAATTAACCTTTAAGGGATAGTCAGTCAGTAAATAAGGAGTCATAATTTGACTAAGATCTATCATCTTAAGGTTTAATTTTAAGTTGTCACAATAGATTTTATTATTTGCTTTTTGTAATTTTTTTTGAAATAAAGATAACCACTTAAATTAAACCAATTCTTTGTATAGAATGTATCATCATTTTTAACTTTGAAATTTGATAAAATGGTAATTTTAGAAAGTAGCTTTAGGAAATTTCTAAACAATATTTTCTTTGTATTAACTGTCTTTTTTCCTCTGTATTTCTTTTTTGTTTTATAAGTATAATTAACCTGCTTAATTTAAACCAAATTTTTTAAACCAATTCTTTTTGATGCTTTATATTTTAACTATTTATTAGTAATATCTGCTGTTTCCCTTTTTTATTTTAAATTTACACTCCAATTGTGGTGAATTAGGGAAACCTAAATTTTTGAACAATACTATAGATGTTATAAATTTGATATTAGCTTCTTGTTCATTTTTTCACTTTACAGAGCCAAGTTGGCAAGTCATGCTTAATTGGTCACTGTACCTCTCTGAGTCTGTTCACATGAGGCTATTCTACATGCTTGTTCTTACCCATAATAATAATTTTTTAAAACAAATTGCATGTTATTCCTTAAATAACAAATTTCTTTTCATACATTGCACTTGCTTTAAAAATAATTTTTATATCTTAATAAATTACAATGCTGTCCAAATTTCTATATTCATAATATACTAGATTCTTAATGCATATATTATTTTTGAATTACCAAATTTTGACATACTAATGTTAATTATATTTTTAACTATTGCTTAATATGATGGTACATATCTTAGAGTAACAATTTTACATGCTCACATGTTTGCCAAAATTTTTTGATCATATAAAATCTTCTTTATGTCATATCTTTTAATAAGTTGATATTAAATTAGTATATGCTTTATACTTATATTTTGCAATCCTCAAATTCAGTCTGATAAGCATTTTTGGTAAGTCTGGTCATTAAAATTTGTATTTCCCACACTGTAAGTCCTAATAGATAGATTTTCAATATAAGTTTTGTGCATTCTTAAATTTAACTGAAATTCCATTTTTTAACTAGTAGTCAATGAATTTACACTATACCATCAGCACCTATTAACTTCCTTAGCAAATATATATTCTAATGGGTAGAGAAAGGTCCATGAGTTTTTGGGAAAGTGGGTGATGTTTTTTAGCTTCTCATAACTACTTCCTGCTGAATTGGGGCAGCATGGATGATTTGCTCTCAACATATAATTTTCTCATGGACCAGTCTCTTCCTAAAGGGGTCTAATTTTGAAATGTAAGCCAATTGTATTGTTCTAATAATCTTTAAGTTAAATTTTCACTAACATCAGTTTGATTAATAGTAGGTCATATTCACGGTTGTTTAAAGAAGCTTCTTCACTCTTGGTTAAGCATTGAGTAAGACGGATGGTTTTTGGCTAGCTAGGAAAGTTAAGCTGCACTTCTATACTTCTGTACACAACTCAGAATCATTGCTTTCTGTCTGAATAAGTTTTTTCTTAGATTGCATTTTAGAATCTTTTGTAATTTTCATTAGATATATATCTCAGTACTTAACATGTTGATAGAATTTGGTGATGGGATCAAATTTGTCCTTTTTTCTGTCTTTTGATTTCTACATTCCCTTTCTCATGGCCAGTGAGAAATGAAAGGAGAAATGTTTGACAGAGTAGTTTGTTTAACTCTTGCCTTAATAAGAGCAGAGAATAAGATTTCTTTTAACCAATTAAATTATCTTAGAGTTGGAGTAAATTAAATTAAATTATCTTAGAGTTTAAGAGATTCAGAAATTAAGATGTTATTTTCTGAATTTCTCAAACACCTCTGTCTGTCTTCCCCATTCTTCTGGAACTAAGGAAGAAGAGAGAGAGAGATTTATTTTTCCCAACATGTAACTCTCCCATTGTGATCACAGACAAACAACACGTAACACACAAACTAATTAAGGACACATTTCCCGGGCATATCACACACACTCTGACAAATATAAAATATAAATTAGATAAGCTAGATTCTACTTTTCATCCTGGCAAAAGATAAATTGTTATGATTCATATCTCCATGACTAAAGAATTCTGTGAAAAAGAATGAGTCAGAAAAGGGTTAACTCTTAGCAAGGAGCTGGCTGACATAAGATGAATTTCATTTCTTAATTACCTTTTTTCATGCTTCAATAGATATTCTAAAATAAATACACTTTTGCTTTTGCACTTTTCTATGAATTGGGACTCTGATACCTGCCTGAATAACTCCTGTGCATGCCACATTGCTGGAAAGATTGATTTAACTAAGTGTAAATTGTTAAAACTTTTTACATTGTCTAGGGTTATTACTAATTGGGCTCTTTCCAAAGGGAAAAGAAAAAACTATGACAGAACTGGTTTTTCTTGCTGAAACAAAGAGAGAGAGAGAGAGAGAGAGAGAGAGAGAGAGAGAGAGAGAGAGAGAGAGAGAGAGAGAGAGAGAGAGAGAGTAGCCAGCCACTTCTGAAAAGGGCTGGGGGGGCAATGGAGAGGAAAAATTTCTGGTCACTTTAAATTTGCTGTTTCTGAGAGATTGCCTTATCTATGAAGTAGTCTTAAATCTATGTTCCTAGAGAGAGAAAAATACCTAGAGGGAGGGGGGGGGCCACTGGGGGCCACTCAACCCAAACCAGAACGTCCCAGCCAGGATCACTATATCTCTGAATAATAATTAGCTGCTGTTTACTGTGCTTAATCATTTCAATAATTAGTTTTCCTTCCTTTGATTCACTATGTTCCATAGCTTCTATTTATCTTGGTATGCTATTTGTCTTAGTATGCTATTTATCTTAGTGTGCTATTTATCTTAGTGTATTTTTGTGTAAGTGTTCTTGAAAGTTCTGACCTTCTTGCCCTTCTGACCCACTTGACCTAGTGGGGGATAGCTAATCCTGGGACAACGGCCTTTGCCATCCGAATTTGGGAGCGTCCTCAGTTTACTGGGGGATTGGTAGTCTCACCTGTCCACAAATCCTGGATGCTGGTCTGCAAAGAGCCCGCTCTTTGCTTGGGAGGGTCTCTGGAGGTGGGATTGCATGGCGAAAATGAAATGAAAACGAGCCAGAATGCAAGTGGAATTGCAGAGCTGTTCTCTCTTGCCATTTGCTGATATTTATTTTTATACCCTTTTTTTCTTTATGATCTCATACAGGTTTTGATTTTCCCATACATTCAAAATCACATATTAACTTTTGAAACATCATATGATTGGCATTTACTAATTATCTTACTGTGGTTAAAAAAAGAAGCAAGCTTGTCAAAAATTATTCATTACAGAAGGCTTAGTTAGAACTTATTATTTTCAGCCATCCGTAAGGTACAAGAACATCATTTCCTAGTTAAGCATAATAGTTAATTATATTTTAACTAATTAAATCATGTATATTGTTATTTTATACTATTCATTCTCATCATCAATCAAGGATTTAGTTATGGTAGTTGATCACATCAAATAAGATACAATAATATCAGTCTGGTCCAAATTTTGTTCCCATTATGTTCTTTAATTTTTCACTATTTTTTAAAAAGTATGTTTGCTGTTTTTTCTGCTATAGGGTCTATAAGAATGCAGTTCTGGAAGGGTGATTCTGTGCTACTTTGTCATCCCCTTGTTTTCCTTGTGTTTCACTGTTTCTTTGGTCTGTGGGAGTTTGGGGACAAACTCAGGCCAGGTATTTTCTTGCTGGGAACTTTAGAAACTTGTATTAACTCACTAACTGCTGGTTTTTTGCTGGGCTGATTCTAGGGGAAATTTCTATACTCTGGGGGTTTGTACGGGGGTTTATTTTGGGATAGTGGGTAGTCTGTGACTGATTGTTCTTGCCATGAACCTGTATTGTTTTTCTAAGTCTCCTTGGAGCCAAATAAGGATATTGATTGCAATAATTTCAATGCAAGTGAATGTCACTGTAAAAATAATCAAGTAGGGGAAACTGAGTGTGGATTTTCCATCCTCCCGACAACCTGTCATTCTGGATTGTCAGAGCTGGTGACTAGCTGTGCTAAACATCACGGCTTTAATGGTTTCCTGCATTGTATCTTTTGATGATTCCTGGTTCAGTGGTCTTTCTACTACACTAGGCCATCTGAAATGATGACAGATTTGGTAACAAACATGAATTTTTACAGAACATAATTCTTAGGGGAAAAAAGAAAATTGGGAATCATGAAATTATTTTAATCAATGAATATTGCCAAATCAAAATATTCAGAATTTGCAAAAGAAGTTTTGGGCTTAATCAGTTTTATTATAGAAACTAAACAATCTAGATTAGTGGGCAAATCCCTACAACAGTATGTAAATGAATATATATATATATATATATGCATATATATATATATCAAGAAAGATTTTTGTCAATCTTTTTCATGGGAATCTAAGCATATTCCTTAAAAAAATGTTGTCTTATGTAAATGCACTCAGTTCCAAAGCTGTTTTCTTTCTTTAAATATCATCTTTACACAGTCTTATAATTCAGTCTATGCTAAGATTTGTCTTTTTAGGACTGGAAGACTTCCTCATGAGTTTCTCCAATGAATGAACTGCCAGTGCTCAATAAATGTGAAGTAATAATTATTAAGTGTTTGGTTGTATTTTAAATGGAGAATGCTATATAAAGCCTAATTGGTGAGTAGCAATTTTAAAGTGCCTTTTACAATATAAATGATATAGCCACAGAGTAGATTTTATGTGCTCCTATGGGCCCATTACACTTAATATGCATTGTTAGAGTAGTATCTCGGCCTCCAAATTACTCGTTTGCTGATAGGTGCCCCCATTCTTGGTATCCTAATGCCAAAACCCAAGGGACAATAATTTAATGAATATTCATCTGTGATGAATATTTATTCATGCCATGTCTTTACAAGAAATTTCACAATAGACCTGTCAGTAATGCATGCTTTTTACTATGTCAGCTTTAACTCTGGATTCATTTGCTTTTCCCATTAACGTGACTTGAGACAAATGTAATTTTCATATGTGTTTACTGTTGTGAGGAGGATTACTTAGTTATTGTTTAGGAGACCTAACAGGAAGGGCTGGAGAATTCCAAATGGAAAGGGGCAGCAGGAAGTGTGGCTGGCTCTCTGAGACGGACTCCATGGTGGTTGGGACAAGCTGTACCTGACCCTGGGAGACCTCAGAGCTAGTGGAGTTGTACCCTGATTCCCTGGGATCTTGGAGAGTGATGAAGGCTGAAAAGGCAGAAGACCTCAATCTTGCAAGTCAACTCTGTGTTGGGAAGTGGCCTGTGATCCGGTGGACACCTTGCAGACATCTCTCCCTACCTGGTTACTTTGGATCATCGGCTGTGGAGGAGTTGGTTCCTGGCATCCTGAAAACATCTCTGGAACAGTTGTGAGACTCCAAATTCAAGCCCTCTTCTTCAGGTCCTTAGCCAAGCTGTCAAAACCTGGCAGTAGCCAGGTTGGCTGAGGATCTTACCCCTTTTGACTCCAGTCCTGGGTTGTTAGTCATAGTTTACCTAACCCCCTTTCTAATCCCCTCATATTATAATTAAACTGATTCCCTGTGTGTTTTTAGTAATTTAAAGTCCTCATTGTGTGTATGTAATGCTCTGTAGTTATTCCAGGCTGGGTGGGGCAGAGTGACAGTTGGTCAGGCTTAACTGCCATTTCAGTCAATGGTCATTTCCTTATAGTTAAACCTGGTTCCCTGGCTTGTAAAGTCTTACCCATTGTCCCTTCCTGTCTCCTATCCACCCCACTGAGCCCACATTTAATATTTAAGTCAACTTCCCTGGTCTTCCCCGTAATATTACAGAGCACTGGTCTTTGGTATTTGATTAGGAAACCTGTAGCCTGATATGTGTCCTAAATTAACCTCTTTAACATATGAAAAACAAGTCTTTTAACATGATTGATTAAAATCACCATTAGAACTTCCTCCCTGTAAAGGGAGAGTTAAACACTTTGGATTAAGGTAGAATGCACAAAATGAGGTTTCCCCATTTTTACTATCCTTTGAGAGGGTGAAATTACCCTTATTCTTGAGAATAAGGTTTATATGGAATTAAATGTCATTTCTATACATATAGTCAGAGAAAGCTAAAGTTAGAAAGAACTTCTAAGATCATTTCTTTGAAACTACTCATTTTATAGATGAGAAAACAAAGTCTTAACAAGACAAAGTGAGATGCCCAGTTACATACCTAGTCAATGCTGGATTGAGAATTTGATTCAAATAATTTCTTTATATGAAAGCTTGTAATTCTTATATTTTGCAACCTTTCCCCTATCCCCAGTGATGGGCAAACTACAGCTTGTGGGCCACATGTAGCCCCCCTGAATTGTTCTATCTAGCTGCATCACATTATTCCTAATCTGAGGAATACAATGAGTAGGATACAATACAATGAAACTTCTAAAGAGTTGCCTTAGAAACAGACTGGCAGATGAGTATTTCCTTTCCTTTGGCTCCCTCTTTAAAAAGTTTGACCATCACTGCTCTATCCCATTAACCAAAATATTTTATTAGCAAATGAACCTTTTTCAAATGGAGAATCCTTTATAAAACCTAATTGGTGAGTCTCAGTTTTAAAATGCTTTTTACACTCATCCTTAGAGAAAATATTTGATTCAATTTCAAGATGGGGACTGTTTTGCTGTTGTTGTTTTGCTTCTGTAGCTGATCATCTGCCTTGACTTATGCCCAAGAATGTCTCAGTGGTCAACCCTAATCTGAACCAAAGAAACAAAAGCTAAGATCTCGAGTGGGGTTTCCAAGAATCAGTTAGTCCTTCTATATAGTAGATAACTAATACAGGATTATTGAACTCAACTCTTAGATTAGTTCAAGCTCCTCGTGATCTGTAGAGGTTCTTAAACATAGTTACTTGTGCTCAAGCAGTAGTGAGCTCCTCACTCTGTAATCAGTCTCAGATTCTCAGATCCTCACCACATCTGCTGGTCAGTGGTGATCCCTAGGCAATCCAGTGACCAACCTAAAGCAAGAGCTCAGACTGGAAATTGTTTTATTGGAGCCTTAAACTTTATTATAACAATTTCTGAAGAGCCAACCGCTGGCACTGGACTATCTCTAAAATTCTTTCTGAACTTGTGGACTAGAACCTTCATGCTCTCACCTTGGGTTTGTCTTCAATTGCCCAATATCAACTACCTGCTCCAGATTTACCCTTACCTGACCATATTGAATTTTTACAGCTGATTGTCTATCTTGACCTATGCCTTTACTATGTATTAGCTCATACCTAATCTGACTTCTGCTTTGACATGACCCAACCCAAATGCAGAGCTCTCTAGTGAGGTTTCCCTGAACAAGTTCCAATAAATGACAGCGTCCTACTTAAAACTTCAAATTAACAGAAAGAAAGGCCTTTGTCTTATTTGTTGCTTCACTGTACCCATAGCACTCAGCATGGTGTCATGTATCCTAGGCAATGCTCCATAAACATTAATTGAATGGGTAGAGTGAGAAAGCATTTTAGCATTCAAATAGAAGTAACATTTGCTGTCAGTATTACTTAGAATCCAGATAGAAGCAAATAATTTTACAGCTAACCATAGTGCACTTGAGAAAGTCTTGTCCACATTTAAATTTTCTATTAGTTGATTGAATTTTCACAGTCGGAGTGTCATTGTGGGGAAAGAGGAAGTGACCCAAAGGCTATAAATAAGAAATAAGTAAAAAAAAGAAAAAGTAAGATCATAATTACAGAAAATTCTAGTGTATAAAAAAGTAAAAACAAGAACAAAAAATGATGAGAAGGAAATCAAATCATTGGTAAATACAAGAAAAGATCATGTCAGTACACACACACACACACACACACACACACACACACACACACACACACACAAAGGGAAGGTATAAAGAATCAAGATGAAATCCAACAGAGCTCCCTCCAAAGAGATCTCGGGAGTTCTTTCATTGGTTTCCACCTATCCCATACCAACTATGAGAGTATTTAGAAAAGAACATTTTAATCTCTTAGTCCATGTGGGGGTGTCCAAGAACAATTCATGCCAAATAGAACCCATTTTTATAAGGTTATTGGATTAATAAGCTAAGGGAAAAATCAGACTTAGTCAATGACTAATCATAGAAGTTCTTAACAGGAAGAAACCTTAGAAATTACCTAATCCAACTCCCTCTATACATGAAGGGAACAATTATAAAAGTTAGCAAGTTTGCCCAAGACTACCCAGCAAATTAGTGGCAGAGCTAAATTTAGGGCCACAGTTCAAAAACACTTTTTGAAGTGCCCATTGTGCTAGGTGTTGGAGATATAAAGGTTACAAAAGAGGCAGACTTTTACCTCAAGGAACTTACAGTCTACTTTGTAGAATAAATTAGGTACTCAACTAAGTACTGTGAGAAATCACATCCTAAATCACTGATTTTATCCCCATGTTAATTACCAGTCAGTATTAACTAGTTTAATATGATTCCATAGGAGTTCCTGGTCATTTCTTTTGCACTAACAATCTACTTTTAGTGAAGTTAAGGAAAATCAAGATCCAGATTATACAATACAATGATGAGTAATTAAATAAGACTAACTAGTTGGGTAAATTCTCTTTATTGTTGACTATAGAGCCTTTTAGGACATGTCCCTACTTGACCATAGCTAAAGGTGTCCCCACCCTAGTTTTGACCACCCAAGTTGCTCATGGACTAGGATGTCACAAGGTTATTCCTCATGGCACAAGATGATATAAAATTATTCTTCATGGCACAAGATGTCACAAAGTTAGGTGAAAAGTTCTGGGCTATTTTGGAAGACCTAAACCCTTCACCTGATTGACCAATGTTAGACCCAACACAACCTTCTCAACCTTTCGACAAGAGTCTTTTACTACATGGTTTGACTACCTTCCTCTCCCCGCCACCCAGGGCCCTGTCTCATTTCCAGAGAAATAAGCTTGTGGCAGTCATACCTGCTTCTGTCTAATTTTAATCCACCAATGAAAATGTATATTTTGAGTTTTACCTGTCTAGAAGAGACTACAGTAATAGATTGTTGCTTGAATTTAAGGACTATAAATATTAAGCCTTGGAACAAGAGGGTGTCTCAGATCATGAGGAGGGTTTGGGATCCTATATGTTAAAGAGTCAGTTAAATTAATCTCTTTAATAGTTTTTGGCTTGGAGCTCTGCTTCAATCATTTTATTACAGATTGAACAAATTTCTGGAATTACAGTATATAGGATGTGATAGGGCAAAGATTTCAGAAGATTCATTTTAAGAAAAAAAATTAGAAGAAAATGAGGCTGCTTTCAGCTTGAGGGATTAGGGAAGGTTTTATGAAATAGTTGAACTGAAGAAAAGGATTTCAACAAGCAGAAAGGATAGGATAATGTATTGTTGGATAAAGGGATAACATTTTTTTAACTCACTGAGTTAAGAGAGTGAACAAATGAGATCAAGAAAGAGGTGGTTGCATACCTTTTCTCTTAGAGATTCCTATTCTAGGAATGTACCCTAAAAAAGCCATTGACAAAAGGAATGCTACCCTTCCCTACCAAAGTATTTCTAGCAGCATTTCTTTATGGTAACAAGTAACTAGGGAAATATTAGATGCTGATTTGTTTGGGGAATGGATAAACAAAATGTGGTAAATAATGGAATATTACTATGCCATAAGAAAAAATATGACAAATACAGAGAGGTATGGGAATATTTGCACAAATTTATGAAAAATGTAATAAGTAGGATCAACAAACAATAAATAATGGCTACAAAAATATAAATGCAAGGAATAACCAACATAAAAAATGAATACTTTTCATATTTTATTTATTCTACATTCATTTATATGTTCCTTCCACTTCCTCCCCTTACTACACCAGAATAAAAATCAAATAAAACTCTTATCATAAGAACATCATCTGGCAAAACAAATTCTCATAATGATTAGACGTAAAAACATATGAATCTCTCTGAATATTAAGTTCATCATCACTCTAGATGGAAAGGTTATGTTTCATCACTTGTTTTCTATACTCCTAGTTTGTTATTACCTTGATAAATATTCCAAAGTCTTTCAAAAAATTTTTCTCTATAATTTTGTTGTCATTGTATATAAAATGATTCTCCTAGTTTTTCTTGCCTTACTCTACATTAGTTAATAAAGGTATTTCAAGTTTCCTCTGATACTGTCCATTTAATCATTTTTATAACACAACAATATGCCATAAAAGAGAAAGATATATCCAGGTGAATGCAGTATTCTGAGAATAGTAAGGAGAGATAAGATTTTTTTAAATGAGAAATGCAAAGAAATAGAAGAAAACAACAGAATGGGAAAGACAAGAGATTGATTCAAGAAAACTGGAGATATACAAAAATGAGCATAATAAAAGAGAAAAATTGTAAAGACTTAACAAAAGCAGAAGAGATTAAGAAGAGATGACTAGAATATACAGAAGAACTATACAAGAAAGACTTTAACATCACTGATAACCATGATGGTATTGCTGCTGAATGAAGTTAAATGGGGCTTAGGAGGCATTACTAACAATAAGGTTGGGGGGATAACAGAATACCAGCTGAGCTATTTAGAATCTTAAAAGGTAAAGCTGTTAAAGTGCCGCCTTCAATATGGCAGCAAATTTGGAAAACACAGTGGCCACTGGATTGGAAGAGAACAAATTACATCTCAATCCTAAAGAAGGACAATGCAAAAGAATATCCAATTTGCCAAATGATTGTGCTTATTTCACATGCCAGCAAGATTATAGTTAAGGTTCTAAAAGCTAGTCTTCAGCAGTATGTGAACTGAGAATTACCAGAAGAGTAGGTTAGTTTTCAAAGAAGCAGAACTAAAGACCAAATTGACAACATCCACTAGATAATGGGGAAAAGACGAAGGGAATTCTAAAGAAATCATTTACCTCTGCTTCACTGACTATTCTAATGTCTTTGAGAGTGTAAATCACAACAAAATGTGGCAAATCCTCAGAGAGTACCAGATCATCTTACATGTCTCCTAATGAACCTGTATTCAGGCAAAGAAGCAACAATTATAACTGAACATGGGACAACTGAATGGTTTAAGATTGGGAAAAGAATATAACAAGATTGTATAATATCACCATATTTATTTAATTTAATTGCAAAGTACATCATATAAAATGCCAGCCTAGATAAATTGAAAGCCATAATTTTGGTTGTCAGGAGAAATAACAATCACATATATACAACTAATACCACTCTTGTGTTGAAAAGTGAATAAGAATTAAGAATCCTTTTCATGATGTGAAAGAAGAAAACGTAAAAGTTGGACTAAAGTTGCACGTCAGAAAAATAAAAAAAGGTCTTGGCAATTGTTCTCATCCCTTTCTGGCAAATAGAGAAGATAAGGAAGCAGTGTCAAGATTTTTATATACTTGGGCTCAAGATCACTCAGATGTCAAAACTGCAGCCATGAAATTAAAAGATGCTTATTCCTTGGAAGAAAAAACATGGCAAATCTGAAGAGCATACTAAAAAAAAGAGATATCACCTTGCTGACAAAGTTCCAGATAGTCAAAGTTATATTTTTTCCAATAGGAACTTATGGCTATGAGAATTAGGCTGTAAAGAAATCTGAGCACTACGGAATAGACATTTCCAAGCTGTGCTTTAGAGAAAACTTTTGAGAATTCCTTGGACAGCAAGGAGATCAAATCAGTTAATCCATAAGAAATTAATTCAAATTATTGGCTGAAAGGTCACATACTGAAGCTGTAGCTTAAAAACTTTGGGCACATGATGAGAAGTCAGGACTCACTGGACTAGACCCTGATGGAAAAGGCTGAAGTCAAAAGGAAAAGGATAGAAGATGATGAGATGAATATGGTCACAAAGCAACAAACATGAGTTTGGACAGACTTCGGGAAATAGTAGAGGATAGAAGAGTCTGGCATGCTATGATCCATGGGGTTCCAAAGAGTCAGACGTGGCTGAATAATTGAACAACAACAAATCCAATTGCCAAAATTTATTTAGACACTACCCAAAGGAGTTTCACCCTGTACTGCTTGTTTTAAGCAACTATGAAAAATATGCTATAAATATTTTTGTATACAGAAGATCTTTTTCTCATTTGAATATAAGGATATGCCCAGAAATGGTAGAAGGCCTTAAATGCTGGGCTAAGGCTTTAGTGTTTTATTCTCAAGGATTACATTTCTAAAGGTTTTTTTTTAACTAGACGGTGACATATCTAGATTTATGCATTAGGAATATTATTTTGGTCTGGAGATGGAAAAAGTTGGAGTTAGGAAGACCATTTGGAGGGTATTGCAATAGATAAGGATCATGGCGATGAGGTCTTGAATAAGGAGAATAGACTTTTATCTACAAGGTTTTGGATTTTTATACTACTATGTCTTAATTTTTGTCATATATTTGACAAAAACTTCTGAGTCTTTAGAAATTACTTCTGAGATAACTATCACTATAGATAGATAGACAGATACAGAGACAGAAAGATACTCAGTTACTTGTTCACAAAGTAATTTAAGCATGCATTGTCTCAATCAATTCTCATGATGATCTTGTGGAAATCACCATAGATATTATTTTCTCCATTTTACATATAAGGAAACTGAGTCTCAGAGAAGTCAATGAGTCTAATAAATATTTATTGAGTACTGATTAATGCAAGGAACTATGAAAGATGCTAGAGATTCAAGAACAAAAACTATACAGTCCCCTTCCTTACAAAACTTACATTCTAATGTGCACTTAATTCAATGTACACAGTGAGGTATAAGTCACTTCCTGCTCAAAAACTTGAAGGTACAAATGCTAGTGATGGGGGGTGGGGTGGAGAAGGGGGTGTAAATACTACATCAAAAGATTCAGGTGCACAAAAAATATTTGTAGGAATATTTTTTGTTATAGCAAAGAATTAGAAACAAAATGAATTATAGAGGAGGTGAACAAATTGTGGGATATTATTGCATTGTAATAAATGTCAAATCTGATTAATTCAGAGATACTTAAAAATACTTGAATAGACTCAATCCAGAGTAAAATGAGCAAAACCAAGAAAAGAATGTATATAATGACCATAATAATATGAAGGAAAACAATCTGCAAAGACTAAAGGTTTCTCTAATCTATACAGTGTCTAATTATAATTCTAGAAGACTGATAATGAAGCATGTGACTCACTTCTTAGCAGAGAAGGGAAGGACTACAGGTACAAAATAAGATAGATTTTCAGATGTGGCTAATATGTGAAATTATTTTGCTTTTCTTTTTTAATTTGTCCTCAGGAAGGACATTTTTGAAAGGGTTACTTAGTGTTTAGTAATAGAGATGTAAAAATAAAGAAAATAAATAGCATCAATAAATCATTAAAAATACACAGAAGAAAACAAAAATGTTCAGAAGAGGAAACAAACAAATGTTGCAATTTATTTCTCCTCTGTTAAATTTAATGTGCACCTAATTACAAAGTATTTTTCATATAAAGTCAGATCTAAACAATTGGAAAAATATTAATTGCTCATTGATAGGCCAAGGAAATGTAATAAAAATCACAATTTCCTTAAATTAATCTACATATGCAGCACTATACCAATCAAAATGCCCCAAAATAATTTTATACTGCTAGAAAAAATATAACAAAATTTATTTCTAATAATAAGACCAAGAATATCAAGGAAACCAATGAAAAAATGTGAAAGAAAGTGACCAACAATGCCAGATCTCAAAAAAAAAAAAAGTAGTAATCATCAAACCAATCTGTATTTGACTAAGGAAGAAGGTGAAATATATCAAGTACACAAAAAGATTTTTTTTAAATTTTTTAACATTTATTAATAATCATTTTTGACATGGTTACATGTTTCATGCTCCTACTTTCCCCTTCACCCCCCGCACTCCCCCCACCCATGGCCGACGCACATTTCCACTGGTTTTGTCATGTGTCCTTGATCAAGACCAATTTCCCAATTGTTGGTGGTTGCATTGGTGTGGTAGTTTCGAGTCCACAACCTCAATCATGTCCGCCCCGACCCATGCGTTCAAGCAGTTGCTTTTCTTATATGTTTCCTCTCCTGCAGTCCTTCCTCTGAATGTGGGTAGCATCTTTACCATAAATCCCTCAGAGCTGTCTTGTGTCATTGCAGTGCTGCTGGAACAGAGGTCCGTTACATTCAATTTTACCACAGTATATCAGTCTCTGTGTACAATGTTCTTTTGGCTCTGCTCCTTTCGCTCTGCATCAGATCCCGGAGGTCTCTCCAGTTCGCCTGGAACTCCTCCAGTTTATTATTCCTTTTAGCACAATAGTATTCCATCACCCGCATATACCACAGTTTGTTCAGCCATTCCCCAATTGAAGGACATACCCTCCTTTTCCAGTTTTTTGCCACCACAAAAAGCGCAGCTATAAATATTTTCGTACAAGTCTGTTTATCTATGATCTCTTTGGGGTACAAACCCAACAATGGTATGGCTGGGTCAAAGGGCAGCCATTCTTTTATAGCCCTTTGAGCATGATTCCAAATTGCCAGCCAGAATGGCTGGATCAGTTCACAACTCCACCAGCAATGCATTAATGTCCCAATTTT
>NC_058133.1:92367405-92382091 GCF_016433145.1 Gracilinanus agilis | reverse complement strand
ATGGCTTGTTCAATTTCTATTTCTGATATGGGATTATTTAGGTATTCTATTTCTTCTGCTATTAATCTAGGCAGTTTATATTTTTGTAAATATTCATCCATATCTCCTAAATTGTTATATTTGTTGCCATATAATTGGGCGAAATAGTTCTTAATGATTGCCTTAATTTCCCCTTCATTAGAGGTGAGGACTCCCTTTTCATCTCTAATACTGTCAATTTGGTTTTCTTCTTTCCTTTTTCTTATTAGATTGACTAGTACTTTGTCTATTTTATCTGTTTTTTCAAAATACCAGCTTCTAGTCTTATTTATTAATTCAATAGTTCTTTTACTTTTGATTTTATTAATTTCTCCCTTAATTTTTAGTATTTCTAATTTAGTTTTCATCTGGGGGTTTTTTATTTGTTCGCTTTCTAATTTTTTGAGTTGCATGCCCAATTCGTTAATCTCTGCCCTCCTTAATTTGTTAATATATGCACTCAGGGATATAAATTTCCCCCTGAGTACTGCCTTGGCTGCATCCCACAGAGTTTGGTAGGATGTCTTATCATTGTCATTCTCTTCAGTGAAATTGTTGATTGTTTCTATGATTTCTTCTTTGACAATTTGGTTTTGAAGAATCATATTGTTTAATTTCCAATTGGTTTTTGACTTGCCTGTCCAGGTGCCCTTACTTATTATTATTTTTATCGCATTATGATCTGAGAAGGTTACATTTATTATATCTGCTCTTTTGCATTTGTTTGCCATGATTCTCTGCCCTATTACATGGTCAATCTTTGTAAATGTACCATGTGCAGCTGAAAAGAAGGTGTATTCCTTTTTGTCCCTATTTATTTTTCTCCACATATCAATTAGATCTAATTTTTCTAGGACTTCATTCATCTCTCTTACCTCTTTCTTATTTATTTTTTGGTTTGATTTATCTAGATCTGAAAGAGGAATATTTAGATCTCCCACTATTATGGTTTTACTATCTATTTCCTTCTTGTGCTCTGCCAGTTTCTCCTTTATGAATTTGGATGCTATACCACTTGGTGCATATATATTGAGCAGTGTTATTTCCTCATTGTTTATACTGCCTTTAATCAGGATGTAATGACCTTCCCTGTCTTTTTTAATCATATCTATTTTTACTTTGGCTTTGTCAGAGATCATGATAGCCACTCCTGCCTTCTTTTTCTCATTTGATGCCCAAAAGATTTTGCTCATAACCTTAACCTTGAACTTGTGTGTGTCTACCCGCCTCATACGTGTTTCTTGTAGACAACCTATGGTAGGATTTTGGTTTCTGAACCACTCTGCTCTTTGCTTCTGTTTTATGAGTGAGTTCATCCCGTTCACATTCAGAGTTACAATTGTTAGTTGTGTATTCACTGACATTTTTTGTATCCTCCCCTAGACCCACTCCTTCTTATTGCACTATTTTCTTTTACACCAGTGGTTTGCTTTCAGCCAGTATCCCTTATCCCCTCCCTTGATTGACTTCCCTTTCTGTCCCCTCCCTTGTTGTTCCCTTATTTTTGTTTTTTTAAAGACCGAATGAATTCCCTCCCCCTTCTTCTTCCCTCCCTTTTTGG
This sequence comes from Gracilinanus agilis, assembly GCF_016433145.1. NCBI lineage: Eukaryota > Metazoa > Chordata > Mammalia > Didelphimorphia > Didelphidae > Gracilinanus > Gracilinanus agilis. The sequence continues at coordinate 92,380,512 of NC_058133.1, read as the reverse complement.
CCTCCCCACTCCCCTGCTCCCTTTGGTTTATCCCTTCTGACTTTCTCAGTAGGGTTAGATGGAGTTTTTTATCCAGATGGATAATAAAGCTACTCTTCCTTCTCCGGGTTGATTACACTGAGAGTAAGGTTTGATTATTACCTCTTAATGCTCTCTTCCTCTCCTTCTTATGGTAGTAATTATCCCCTCCCCTTCCCATGCCCTCTTTGTGTGTAATAGAATATCTTATTTTTCTTATTTACTCGGATTTTTCTTGGTGTCCCCTACTACTCCTCCCCTCTTTCCCACCCCCCATGTCATCTTAGACCATTTAGTATCCTGTCCTCTCCCTATGAATTATTCTTCTGGTTGCTATAATAGTGAATATTATAATAGTGTATAGAGTTCACTACAGAGAATTATACATAGCATTTCTCCACCTAGTAATACAGATAATTAGATCTTATTTATGCCCTTAAAGAGTCAAGCTTAAAAGACTATGTGTTTTCTTTCTTTTCCCTCTGTTTCTTATTTACCTTTTCATCTTTCTCTTGATATCTGTGGTTGAGTGTCAAACTTTCCAATTAGTCCCGGTCTCTTTTGTGCAAAAACTTGGAATTCTTCAATTTTGTTGAATGCCCATAGTTTCCCCTGAAAGTATATGGTTAGTTTCGCTGGGTAGTTGATTCATGGCTGAAGGCCCAGCTCTCTTGCCTTTCTGAATATTGTATTCCAAGCCTTGCGTTCTTTTAGTGTTGAGGCTGCCAGATCCTGTGTGATCCTTATTGGTGCTCCTTGATATTTGAATTGTCTCTTTCTGGCTTCTTGTAAGATTTTTTCTTTGACTCGAAAGCTCTTCAATTTCGCTATTATATTTCTGGGTGTTGACTTTTCTGGGTCCAGTGTAGAGGGTGTTCTATGGATCCTTTCAGTGTCTATATTGCCCTCTTGTTGTAGAACTTCAGGGCAATTTTGCTGAATAATTTCTTTAAGTATGGAGTCCAATTTTTTATTAATTTCTGCCTTTTCTGGAATACCAATGATTCTTAAGTTATCTCTTCTAGACCGGTTTTCTTGGTCTGTCACTCTCTCATTGAGATATTTCATGTTTCCTTCTATTTTATCAGTCTTTTGACTTTGTTTTATTTGTTCTTGTTGTCTTGAGAGATCATTGGTTTCTAAATGTTCGATTCTAGCCTTTAAGGACTGGTTTTCGGCTCTAATGTTTTGGTTTTCCTTTTCAATCTGGTCATTTTTGGTCTTCAGTTGTCTTGTCTCACTTTCCAATTGCGAAATTCTGCCTTTTAAACTGTTATTTTCTTGCCAGATTTCTTCCATCTTCCTCAGCATTTCATTTTTAAACTCTTCCATAACTTGTGACCAGCTTTCATTTTTTTGGGGAGGTTTGGATTTTTGTTTTCCCTCCTCTGTTGTCTGGATTTTCTCTGTGTAGAAGTTGTCGAGTGTTCCAGAGTTTCTCTTGATGGTCTTTTTCTTCTGGACTTCCTTATTGCTGGCCATTGTTAGCCCCGCCCCTTTTCTGCTTTATCTTTGCACTCCAGGTCTGCCTGGGCTTTGCAAGCTTGGGGGAGGGGGGGGCTCCGGTATCCTTGTCCTTGGGGTCAGGCCTCCTGGTAGTTCCCGGTCTGCCCCTCTGCCTGAGGTTCCTTCAGCAGTCTTTGGGGCTGCTTCCACAGCCGCACTCAGGTCTGCACAGGGTCCTCACTGGAGATCCAAGCCTGGGCTGGAGATCATTATTCAAGCCTAGGGCACTGCCTTTGCCTGCACTGCTGCTCTTAGCGCCCTGCTTTCACCCCCGCAGAAGGTAGTGAAAGTCCTTGGGCTGGAGATCTTTATTTGCCCCTGAGGCGATGCCTTCAGTGCTTGGGAAAGGCCGTGTTTTAGGGGCCTTTGTCCCGGCTGGAGGCGGTGCCTTCACCCACGTGGTGGCTCAGGGAGAGTCCCAGCCACCTGGGGTCCCTCGTCTTGCAGCGCACAGGTATGGGCTCAGGGGCTGCCAGTGATTATCTGGTTGCCCCAGTCCTGTTTACCGGCTTGTGCAGTGTGTGGGGTGGGGGACGGGCTTCTTCCTCTCGTGTTTTAGTCAGGGGTGTTTCACCCCTTTAAAGTGTGGAAATGCCCCAATTCTGCGTACCTTCAATGCTGCGCCCTGTTGTGGGGTTCCTTCATTCCTCTGGACTCGTTTTTATTTCCCCTTGAGGGGTGCTGTGTGGTTCGGTCAGGAGAGATCGAGCAGCTGCTCCTTACTCTCCACAAAAAGATTTTTAAGAGAAGGAAAAGACCTATCTGTACAAAAATAGTTATTGTTATTCTATTTTGTGATAGCAAAGAATTAGAAATTAGGGGTTGTCCATCATTTGGGGAATGGCTGAACAAGTTGTAGTGTATGTCTTTGACAGAATAGTATTGTATTATAAGAAATGAGGAACATGATGACTTTGGAAAAATCTAAAAAGACCTATATTAATTGATGCAAAGGGAATTGAGCAGAACCAGAAGAACAGTGTACATGGTGACAGAGATATTTCTTGATGAACAACTGTGGAAGACCTAGTTATTTTCAGCAATGCAGTAATTCAAGACAATCTTAGAGACTCATGATGAAAAATGCCATCTGTCCTCTGTGAAAGATGGAAACATACTATATTTCACTTTCTTTCTTCTGTTTTTTTAAGATCTCTTCTACAAAATGACTAAAATGGAAAACAAATGTTTTACATAATTGTACCTGAAAAACCTATATTAGACTACTCACCATCTTAGAGAGAGGGCAAGTAAATGGGAGTAAGGAAGTGAGTGGGATAAGGAGGGAGAGAATTTGTAACAATTTTTTAAACAAATGTTTAAAAATGTATAGATTACACATACAATGCCATTTTTGTTCCTACCATATTGTAATATTCAAGTGTGTTGCTGATTGTTAATTTCATTACATAAAACATGTAAGAAATATATTCATATGATCTTGGACTGAATTAATAAAATACAGTATAAAGATCATAGAACAGAAATGTTGAAAAATAACAATTGATACAGAAAAGAGTGAAAATTAAAACATGTTATATGATGAATGATTTAAAAAGCTAAAGATTCTCAGGATGAATTAATAGACTAGGAAGAGAGATGAACTGTTCAGATAAAGAGCTGTCATGAGAAGAGGGGATGGATTTTTCCTGTGTTGTTATAGAGAAAGAAGTAGGGCCAATGGGTGGAAAGAATAAAGTATATTCTGGCTCAGAATAAGGGATACTTTTCTAACTACAAATGTCAGAAAATGAAACGAACTGTCCCTTAAAATAGTAAAAGATTTGCTGTTATAAATATTGAAATGGACTAAATGACCACAGAAATCCTGTAGAAAGAAATCTGCAAAGCAGATTGGACTGGACATTGTGTAGTAGTCACTGAAAATCTAATTGGCCTGATTTCATAATGGGCAGAGAATGTTGCATAGTGAATTATGAGGACAAAATCTATTATTTGAAGAGGAAAAAAGATAACTGACATTTGGCCTTTCTCACTAAGTTTGGAAATTCTTTTCAGAAGGAGATGGATTTTTTCAAGTAAAGTAATAAAAGGATTAAATACTTTAATTAAATATGGTGTACTTTCCATATAGGAAGTATATATTGAATTTGTTCTTTTTTATTATCTGATAAGGGACAAATAAAAATTTAATTCAATTAATTCAATTTTCAACAATTAAATTAAATATCGCTATATCTGGGTAGATGAAATAGCCTCTGAAATTTTCTCCAATCCTGAGATTCTGTGATTCTAACATGCCTTACTCTTAGTCAAATACTTGTGAAACAGAATATAGTATTAGATTAACTCAAAAGAAAGATAAAAATTCCATTTCATTTATTCAGAGAAGTATAATATAATTAATCCTTTACTCTGTTATTAAGCACCCAATTTGAATGAATTTAGCAATAGAACAAATTAAATTCAGATTTTTTTTGCATAGATGTTCACATTGATGAGTTTGAGTAATTTACTTTCTGAACAACTGCTTGGGCATTCTATCTTGTAAGTTTCAAGATTCAATGTGGATTGGAGAATATTTTTTAATATGATGAACTTGTCTCATCATTCCTCAATAAACCTGCCTTCCGCCATAATTGTGACAAATAGCAAAGTGATGGAAAATGATAGAAAAGATACATGGTGGTTCTCTAAAACAGTCATTTCTCTTTTCTGTTTTTTCTGGTTTTGAACAGTCTTTTTTTTAAGTAGTTCTATTATTTAAAATAAAATAAATATAAATAATAAAAAACATGTAAGAGAATGTTAGCCTTTTTTGGGTTATGCTATACAGGAAAGTAGTAATAATGATTACAACAACAGCAGCAGCAACTAATACTCATGTAGTGCTTCCTTTGTCCCATTTAATAAGTCTTCAAAATCACATAATTATACTGATATCCTAGAGATGGAATGGACTGCCTCAGGATGTAATAGGTTTCTTCTCATTAAGCGGACATTGTGAACTTAATTGATAGGTGACAACCACTGTTCTGGGATGTTGTAAAAATAATTCCTAGTTAGGGATGAACTTGAAGTAGAGAGACTCTGAGGTCTCTCAACTCTGAGAACCTGTCAATATCCCTAGAGAAATATTAAGTACTTAAAATTAACCCAGGCAACTAGAATCTTCCAGTAGTTGTTTCTGAGATACTAATATAAATCCAAAAGGAATTTTGAGAGACAGAAAAAAGAGAGACAATGCAATGCTTTGTAACCCTTAATGTCAATTGGCATTATTATTATTAATAATGCTAAAATACTTGCACTGCTAAGATATATTTCCTTTGAAGTCTTCTGATAAAAAAAGACTATTGCACAAGTGACTTTGAAGGGTTTTCCTTACATCAATTTTGATTAGCAAGAACCATAAAAATAAACTTACAGAATATAAATGCTTAAACCTATACTAGTACTTTCACTGCCCCCACTGGTTTTCAGAGCCGTCTCCCTCTTTCTACATTCCTAATTAAACTTCACTTTTGATTCCCCTTCATTTAGCACGTTTGTGAAGCTTCCCATTCACTAGCTGTGGAGAATTTTTAGAGAAAGATTTGTTTCTACCTTTTGGTTTTTTTCTCTGCTTAAAGTTATAGAGTTTCAGAATTTTAGAGACTTAAAGCTGGAATGGACATTCACGTTCATTTAGTCAAACTTCCTCATTTTACATATGAAGAAATTGAAGCTATAGAGGTTAGTTAGGTTGCCTAAGATTGGGAGACTCAGGACTTGAACCCAGGTCCTCTGATTTCAAACATCACAATCTAGTCCAATGAACAATGATTAGAAACAACCCCAACTTAATGCAGTCAGATCAGTTTCAAAGTGTAATGACTCTGGGAATGCTACCCACATTCAGAGGAAGCACTGCAGGAGAGGAAACACATAAGAAAAACAACTGCTTGAACACATGGGTTGAGGCGGACATGATTGGGGATGTAGACTCGAAACTACCACACCAATGCAAATACCAACAATTTGGAAATAAGTCTTGATCAATGACACATGTTAAAACCAGTGGAAATGTGCATCGGCCATGGGTGGGGGAGTGCGGGGGGTGAAGGGGAAAGTAGGAGCATGAATCATGTAACCATGTTAAAAACAAATATTAATAAATGTTTTTTAAAAAAGTGTAATGACTCTGTAGTTGATGGTTTGATGTGTAGTTGATAAAAATTCTATATTCCCTTTTTTTAAAACATTGAGCACATACATTTGCAAATGGGTTCTATAGTTTCAACTGTATATTTCCTCAATGAGCTACATGATGTCTTTACTCACATTGAGATAGCCAGTGTCTGCTGCAACTTAGATAATTTCCAGAATGAAATAGATTTTCTTCCCATGACAAAAGGATAAAATAGATGAAAAAGGCCAATTCAGGCAGGTGGGGAAACAGCTGAACCTTCACAGTCATGATAAAAATCAGCGAGGGAGAGGCTAAAAGGATAAATCCAGGTTTTTCAAGTACTACTTGAGAGAAGTACTACCACTCAAATGCAGATGCTCTGATTAAATTAAATGATTCCCTTTTTTAAGGCTCTGTTTAAAGCTGAGTCATCCAATTCACATCAAATATATAAAAGCCTTATCTAACACACAATTTAGAAAGCTTAGTACCACCACAGGAAATGTCAGGAAATGTAAGTAATGACTCATGCATTGTCAATTAATACCATGTCAATCATATTAAAGGTGTTTTAGAGAAATCACAGAGTAATCAATAAAACTGTTTCATAATCAATAAGATATTGGTTAAAAAGAAAAAAAGAGTCAAGATAAGTGGGCTAATGTTTAACAGGCATTTGCCCAAGGAGGTGGTAATCAGTCATCATGGCAGCCAAAGATTCCTAGTCAATTGGACAATGATCAAACGTACTCCATTGTTTATTATTCAGCATGATACTTTTCAGTCTGAAATGAAACTGTCTCCTACAATAGGTAATGGCTTCTTGAGGCCAAATGGCCTTAATAGCCACTAAACAGTGACTTTCTGTAAAGAGATAGGCATCATTAATCCCTTTTTATCTTAGAGACTGCTTTAACTTGTCTACATACATTATGCCAAATTTATAGTAATTTAGTAATAATGGTAAAGCAAAAGAATTATGTTAATGCACAGTTGCATTCAAATGTGATTACTTATTCCAGTTGGTTTTGCTTATGTCACAGGAGAAAGAAAAAAAAAAACAAAACCTATTCTTTTAGCTGAATTGTGGAAGCTTCATTTCAATGACCTAAATTCCCAAATGACTTTGAAAGTTGTACTTAAATCTTTTTCCTCAAGTCATTCTGGAACTTAACCATTATAATACAACAATAAGCACTAATAAATTAATGCTGCCCTTGTCACTCTTAATAGGCAATTTTGAAATGAACATGAATTTGTTGTTATGAAAATGAGATTTAGATATTGTCATTTTAGAAATAATTAGCATTTCAGAAATGCTTGAATATTTTAATGTGTTTTACAGAATGAGAGCATACACTTAAAATATATGAAGCTAGATTAAAAAATATGTGATCACATTATTTAATATTAAACTCTCATATTTTAACAATGATATTTAATAAATCCACTATCAGGGTCACACAGCCCTAAATGCTTTCTTCCATAGAACAAAAAAGTTGTAAGTATTCAACAGAGGGAAGTACAATCAAGATTAGAATTCCATTCTTTAATTTTAACTTCTTAATCTACAATCCCCTATTTAATCAGTTTGAGACTTTAAATACAAATGATTTTGTCTCGATTCCAAAAAAAAGAAATCTAATTCAACAAAAGAACCATTTTCATTTTTACTTTGGTCCAATAAAACAGCTTGGTTACTTTTTTGACTTTTCAATTTGGGAGGCATCATGTATCTTAAACTATTATTATTATTCACGCAAATTAAAGTAGTGAATTAGTTATTTCACAGATGATTTACTTCCTTCCATACATCAAAAATAGCATGATTTAATGGGGGGGGGGAGGGAAAAGGGGTGTTGTGTAAATGGTTCTGGATTTGGAGTTGGATGATCTTGGTTTGATTGTTAAATCTGTCACTATCTGTTTGAGTTTGAGCAATTCACTTAAATTTACTTCGCCTGAGTTGCCTCACCTGTAAAATGGAAGAACTGGACTGATTACCTCTCTAAAGTTCCTTCCAATATGAGATCTACAAACAAATGAAATTTGATTCCTTTATTATGAGCATTTTTTTCATGGTGTTGAATAAAACTATTCCAGGTCATGATATATGGTCATCATAGAGTTCAACTAAAAAACAAAAACAAGCTCATCAGCCTTTGATCAGTCTTCTGGTGAAGATTCTCAAACTTAATTGGTGGTATACAGTATGAATTTGGTGATTAGTTGTATGAGATTTAAAAGTTCTTTTAAGAAAAATAGGACCTACCAGAATGTGTGCCCCACGAGCATAGGCTTTAAGAAGTCAGTTATCACCATACCTTAATGAATCTTGTAAAGTCTTACACCAATCTAGCTAATTTGTCAGGAAGTTATTTCACATGAATTATTTAAATGAGTGAGACAATAAAATGTGTTAATCATTTGAATAACCTAAAGAATTTTCTCCATTTCTAACTTCATACTGTATGTATAGACATACTCTCAATGTAAAATTGATGATGTTCATTTTGATAAAGGCAGTCACAAATTTTTCTTTTTGTCTTAAGGGACTTTCCATTTCCCTCCTCACCCAAGACTAGCCTTTTCATATATTATTTCTTCCACTATCACTCTAGATCCATTGGCAATGAAAAACGTTCTCATAACTTTTTAGTTAACACCTCATATCTCAAAGCTCTAGAAAGTACCTATTTGTTTTATGCCTGGATTCTTGCAAGAGAGGGGGGGAAATTGAGTGTCTAGCACCTGAGGCAGAATGTAGGGGAAAAAACACTTCAACATGATTTAACTCGTGCCATAAATCTCTTCTGTCAGATCCTTGACAGACATGTTCTTGCTGACCTCTCTCTGGTTGGAGAGAGAGGAAAGAAAATAGTGCTGATTGAAGGTCACTATAGCATAAGTAATAAATTTAAATCCAAAATATTGATATGAATTTGTCCAAACATTTAAGACTATTTGTTATCGTAGTCTATTATATTTTTGGAAGCAAACTCCAAAATGTTCTCCTCCATCATCTCTGAGACTTATAATGGTAATAGAGATGAGGGATAGGGGATAAAAATTATTGCATCTTTAGAAACACTATGGAAGCAAGAAAATGCTAATACTGTCAACATTTTAATTCACATTTTCCATTGTCTTAGTTTTCAAAGTTTATATATTTTTAATGCAAATAAAAGCAGGTCCTTAGTAAATGAATGTATCCATCACCTTTTATACCACACTTAGGGTTTAGCAATGAAAGATACTTCAGAGATAATCTTAACCAATCCCTTTGCTTGTGTTATGGAAGAAACTGAGGGCTAGCAAGGTTAATCGACTTAGGATGATAGGATCATAGATCTTGAGCTGGAATGGACCTCACAGGTCATTTGGGCCAATCTCTTCGGTTTATAGCTAAGGAAATTCAGGTCACAACAAGATTAAGTAAGCCATTTCCCCAAGGTCAAACAGGTAATAAGCATTAAAGGCAGGATAACTCAGATCTTCTGATTTTGGAGCAAGGACTATTTCATATCTATACACGCACACGTGTGTGTATATATTATATACATATATGTATATATTATATATTTATATGTTGAATACATGCATTATGTATGTTCAAACTCTGCCTTCCTGATTCCCAATCCAAAGCTTTTCCTATGTCTCCATGCCCCAAATTCTCGGTAGATATCATACTTATCTATCCATTTGATTAAAAAATCCAAGTCTTGATCTTAAAGGTAACTTTCTTTAATTTAATTAACGGAGCTAGGAAGACTGCTTTTAAATTTACTTGGTGTTCCTGCCTACGTTTGTAGTTCTAGTTTGTTTATAATTATAAGAATTTAAAAATATAAAATATTATTCTTACTATCATGTATACTCTTTGGGACAAATTGAAATCCTTTCCTTCTCTACTCTAGAATTCTTCCTCAGTCTTCTTATCATGGTAATGAAAGCAGGTTTATGTAAAAATGACCAAAATTCCCAAAGCTGCTTTATAATGATGCAAAAATCTCTGTAGAAGGATCTGAAGTTAATGAGAATTTGGCATAAAAAAATGTACTTCATCCAAAGATCACTCCAAATTTGACACATCGAATGACATTTCTAAATTCTCTTACCTAAAGGAAGTGCTTGTTACTATCTTGTTTTATATACTGGAAAAATATAAAAGTAGAGGCTAGTGTCAGTGGAGGGGTCAGAGAGATGTCACTAATGATCAAAGTGACCACATCTCTGAATATCAGCTCTGAACCAGTAAATGCATGCTGTCCCTCAGCAAATACATGTGGCTAACAATACTGAGACCCACTATTTTTTCATTTAGGGGTGCTAGAATCTAAAGTTCTCCAAAAAAAGTGCAGTGTCCCCTATCTCTTTAAACAGAAGGAAGTTGTGAAGAAGTTAAAATGTATTATTGATCCCTCCCATCTCCCCTTAAATTATTCCAAACTGATCCTATTCCTCCCTTGTGTTTTTATTCTTATTTCTATTCTTGTTCTCTGTTCCTGTAGAACTTTAATAGTATCTAATGTTTATACAACAGTATGAAGATTTGCCCAACTCATATCTTCTTTGCTATATTCACAATACTTTGGGAACTGGATGATATAATTATCCTCATTTTCCAGTGAAGAAACTGAGGCTAAGGGAGATTAAATAATATGGGTTCCAACTGCATCATTGAAATCCATTCCTTTGAATGTTTGAGCCTTGAAAGGTTTAGAGTCCTAAAGTGTCTTCTAATCATTTTAGTACAGATATTAATTTAGCCAAGGTCAAAGTAACTTGGTGTAGTAGAAAGAGCACTGAACTTGAGTTTGACTCCAATCCTAATGCTACTTTTGTGATCCTAGAAAACTTATAAGATTACAAATAAGATTTTAGACATTCACAACCCTGATTTTATGGAAAAGGAAATTAAGTGATTAGAAAAAGATTCAAAAGGGAATAAGTAGTAGAACTGAGACTTGTTCTCAGTTCCTCTAACTATGATCTGTCTACTATATTGTGCTATTTTGACTTTAACTCATAGTGAAGAAATGACCCAATAAGGTATTAATAATGATATGAAATGATTTTCCTTCCAGGACCATTTCCTTTGCATTATGAGGCTCTATGGGACCAAAAGTTCTTCTAGATTCAAAATCATAAAGGAAGGAATTTTCATAGTGCAATTCTGTAGGAAGGGGTTGCTATGGATGTAGTTTACCAAAGTGTCTCCTAATATTCTTGTGGGGGAAATGGGCTATTATAGGTGTGATCAAATTTGTAGAGAATCAATGGAGACTTGAAGAACTAAATCACTTAGCAGAAGATGAGTTCTCAGCTCTTCCTGTACAGACCAAGCATACCTATAAAGAGCAAAAAACAATGCAGGACAAGCCACAGATTCCATGAGGCCAGGCAATGGACATGGAGAATAGAAAGGAATGTACTGAAATCTGAGAACAAATGGCAGAATAGACAGAAGAAGAGGGCAGTGTTGCAGATCTCCGTGGTCAGAGGCAATATGCTGTTAGATTTGAAATCTCTAAAAAAAGAAAACTTTCTCCAGGATCTGTGGCACAAGAAAATGTTTATTAGACAGATGTTTCATTCTGGGAACTTTGACTACTACGCTTTGTCTTTTGTTCAAAATACTTTGCTAAAAATGGTTCTACTTCTTACTAGCTTTATGAGTCTGGGCAAGTCATTTCACCATTCAAAGACTTGGTTTCCTCATTTGTAGAGTGGGGATGGAGAAGGTAGGCAGGATTTGGGGAAGGTTGTAGTAAATGATCCTATGACTTTATGATTGACTTTAACTAGAAGGAATTTAAAGGTGGAGAAGCTGAGGGCAACAGTCTACTGGGTACATGCAATGCAAGGATTTCCCCAGGCTTCCAGGAAAGGACTAGAGCCAATAAAAATATGATATTCTTAAAGGATAATTCAAACATTTTTTCTCATGGTCATCTCTGATCCAGGAAATATTTATAACTACATTATATGAATTCATATTCTATTTTCAGACAGAATTATTGATCAAAACATTATAAATCCCAATGTTGTCTACAGGCTCTTTCTTCCTATGTACTTTTTTCCATTGAGTTTCTCAGTAGTTAATACATTTCTGGCATTAAAAAATAAATGAACATTTTTAAAATGTTATAGCTTATCATATCTCTGGAGCTTGAAAGAACAGAGAATACCACCAAAAGCAAAGGTTTGCTTTTAAAAATGAGACAAATCATTTTTTTCCATAGATCTGCTTATAACACCAGAGCTCAAGAATAAGCAGTTAAATCAGAATTCAGTTCTTTGGCAATAAAATAACAGATAAGAATCTCAATTTGTTGTTGGTGCATTAGAAAAAATTATAAAGGACTTGGGTTCAAATCCTGCCTCTGTCACTCATGACCTATGTTACCTTCAGCAAATCAATTCACTTCTCCGGTCTTAACTATAAAATGAGTGGATTACACTAAATGACCCTTAAGGATCTTTCCATCATTGAACCCATGATCTTACTGTAACAGGGCTTCTACCAAACTGGACAGAGTAGACCATGCCTAGGAACCTACAACTGCAACTATAAAGAAAAATGTGATTCCAGATCAACAAAAAATAAAAAAAAAAAATGCAGAGCTCCATGATGCATACCTGAGTAGAGCTTACTGAATAGAGTCCAGAGATTTGGGGGAAATATAAATGAAGAGTCTTTACCGCTTTCAAGGAAACACTAAAGAGAGAAAGACTTTGGAATGATTTCCATTAAGCTGATCTAATCATATTCCTGGATTTTATTAAAATTCTAGAGAATGTTAAGAATGTAATTCCTCTGAACTAAGGTTGTTTCTTATTCTTAGTTGAGCAGAGATTTTTGTTCACATCCAGTGAAAGATATTTACTCTTGAACATTCTTTGACATATTCTAATCCGTATAATTTCTATTTCTATTTGCAATTTTGCATGAAATGGGTTAATTCGATATTTGGCCTTTGTCATGGGCTTTTGTGTAACTAATATTTAGAAGGAAGGAGTGAAACTGATGAGTGTAAGCTAAGGGCTACACTCCCCCTTAAGAGCTATCTAGCTTTTATTTTGAACCTATTATTCCTAGTCTACCAGTGTTTGAAAGGTAGCAAATAGATATAATTGTAGTCAAGTAGCCCTATTTGAGACTTGAAGAAAAAATATCTACCCTGGATAATATTCCTGTAGCTTTTCTTCTTCTGTCCCTTGGCTAGCTTTTTGGAGGTAAAGGTAAGACCCTTGTCTTTGTCTCTTCAGATCTTATCTATTCATGCCAGATATCCATAAAAAGGGCAAGAAGGAAGGAAATGAAAAGGGAAAGGGAAGGGGAAAGAGGGAAGGGGAAGGGAAAAGGGGATGCAGGAAGGGGAAGGGGAAGGAGGAAGTGGAAAGGGGAAGGAAAGGGAAGGGAAGGGAAGGGAAGGGAAGGGAAGGGA
>NC_058133.1:92342776-92367007 GCF_016433145.1 Gracilinanus agilis | reverse complement strand
AAGGGAAGGATGGCAGGTTTAGGTGGAAACCAGATTAAATTATAAAAAGTTTATTTTATTTTGTTTCTTAATTCCAAATACCATGGAGTCTCCTCTGAGGAATAAATACATGGGAAAATAGCAATAACCGATGGCAACTGCTATATTAGCAGCCCCATTCCTCTTTGGCTTTTATTATTCTTTGATTTCCATAATGCTGTTGCTCACTATGGTCAAGTCATCTTCCTAACACTTGATTTATTTACCACTATATTAAAGACACAGGCTAACACTCCCTCTTGCTGGGCTTCAGGATTAAAGTAGAAGAATTTAACTTTAAAGGCCCATTGCAACAGAACCTGCAGGGCCACTACCAAGAGCAAATACAAATTCCCTCCCCACACCTTTTTCATGCTGAGCAATATAACAATTCCAGCAACTGAACAAAATGAGGAAGTTATCATCATCATCATCATCATCATCATCATCATCATCATTATCATCATCATCATCATCTTCTTCTTCTTCTTCTTCTTCTTCTCTTCCTCCTCCTCCTCCTCCTCCTCCTCCTCCTCCTCCTCTTCCTCCTCTCCTCCTTCTTCTTTTATTAAACCCTTACCTTCCATCTTGGAGTCAATACTGTATATTGGCTCCAAGGCAGAAGATTGGTAAGGGTAGGCAATGGGGGTCAAGTGGCTTGCCCAGGGCCACACAGCTGAGAAGTATCTAAAGTCACATTTGAACCTAGGACCTCCCTTCTCTAGGCCTGGCTCTCAATCCACTGAGTTACCCAGCTGCCCCCTGACTTTCTTCTTTATGCTCAGTGGGCAGTCTAACATAGTGAAAGGAATGCTGGCCCTTAGAGCCAAGAGAAGGGGGTTCAAATCCCAGCTCTACAAACCAGTAACTATGTGTGAAATTTAACTCATCACTTCATCCTGCTATGAGCCTTCTGTAAAATGAGGCTCCCTACTTTGCTTACCTCTAGAACTATTATGAAGATGAAATAAAATCACTTATCAGCATGTAGATAAAGAATTTAGCAAGGTTTTAGGATTATCAACCATGTTTTGACCCAGGTGTTTGAAAACTTTAGATTCTTATGTCTTTTAAGTGCCAAAGACTCTTCTGTTCCAAATGATATTTCCCATGTGGCTCATATTTGATAAACATTTAAATAGGAGACTTTCATTAGGTAAACTTGGCTGTTCACAAATGTAATTGGTATTCAGGAAAAAAACAGTCTTAATTGGTTTAGGTGAAAACAAACACAACTGGAAATTCAAGTTATTTCATTACAACCCATGAAAATGAAGGCTTCTTTTTGATGAGCCTTTGATCTCCTTATATAGTATTGATTCAATTGCATGAATCATTAGAAGATTTCCAAATCATACCTAGGGCAAAATCATAACTGAATTGTTCCTTTAATATTTTCTTTGGGTCCCATTTTGGCAGGCTTAGTTTGTCAGCATATGAATCATCAGGCAACAGGTTTCAAAGTTCTCAATAAAAATCAATGTTTTCCACAATGGCCAGAGGATGAATATTTTTCACAGGAAAGAGGAAAAAATAATCAGATTTCATCCTTTTATCCAAACGGACAAAAAATAAACTTTCATTCTGAACATGAACTTTTGTACTGGAAATTAAGATAATCGTGATCTGCAAATGAAATGGAAGTTAGGGTTCTTCCCTTAAAAACTTTCATAATGTATGTACTTTCCTCATAGAAGGAGAATTTTGCAAATCACATATACATATACACATAAATAGATTGACAGACAGACACAGAGAGAGATGGAGAGATAGATGGGGAGATAGATGGATGCATAAGCGGATCGATGTGTACATAGATATGGTCATATAAATATATGCATACATCTATATATGTGTGCACATATATACATATATGAAGCAATATGCACAGATGTATATATCATGTCTATATCTATAGTCTTGCAGAAAACCAGGGAATATATCCGAGTGATATAGCAAAGACATGCTGCTACCTTCACGGGTCACTAGCCCTAAAGGGTGAATCATTCACCAAAGGCATTACAGACACTTAACTCTGAACACCCACTAAATATGTCAACAAGCAGTAGGATTAGAGTTATGGGACTTTATTTTAGGTGGTACATTTCATTTAAAATACCTTACTGCAACCTTGTTAACGCTATTCACTTTTTATTAATGGGATCTTAAATAGTGTATAAGATAATAAGAAACACAATGCATTTTAAATATTTAATGAAGGCATTTATTGTCATCTATTTATCACTAAAATGTGTTGCAAATACTCTATAAAAGACTTATTAAAATGTATAAAAGATATGCCATCATAAGAGTGAGTTTATAAGTGCATTATTCATCTTTTCTAAACTGTTCGGTTTTGTGTGGATTTATGAAGATACAATGAACCAAACACATACAATAGCCAGGAGCTCTCTGGACCCACCAGGCC
This sequence comes from Gracilinanus agilis, assembly GCF_016433145.1. Classification (NCBI taxonomy): domain Eukaryota; kingdom Metazoa; phylum Chordata; class Mammalia; order Didelphimorphia; family Didelphidae; genus Gracilinanus; species Gracilinanus agilis. Next base: position 92,364,561 of record NC_058133.1, on the reverse strand, counting down.
GTGCTGATTCATTTTAGAAGTCCTGAAATTATATGTTCAAATACTGAAATAATCTTCAAGGATTTGGGTTCTAAAATTTTGTTGTCTGATGTTTACCATTCCCCTCTTTCGTCACTAGAAATCATTGATGTCCTCCTTGTAGTCCTTCCTCTAAAACTTAAAATTCTTTTCTAATATATTTGACACACACATGCATGTATACTCTCACAGGCACACGTAAAGATGTTAGGATATTCATATGGTTGATAATTAAGAACTACAGGGTGGATTCTGGAAGTATTAAGGTGTAATAAATAGAATAGTCACAAGAGAGACACAGAAATGCAGGGTTTTGGTAGTGAATGGTAGAAGAAAGTGAGAATTGAACAATATCAAGAGGGGAAGACACTAAAATACACTCTTCTCATTTCACAATTCTGCATAGGGCCAACGGTGATTGACATCACTGTTAGATGACTGAGGAAACTGATCTGGATCTAGAACCAGAAAGACTTGAGTTCAAATACAACCTCGGATAAAGGCTTTATGATCCTGAGAAAGTCATTTAACCTGTTTGCTTTAGTTTCCTCATCTATAAAATGGGAATAATAACATCTACTTCTTAAGATTGTTGTGAGGATAAAAATAAGATTTTATATGATACTTTGCAAGTCTTAAATTGCTATATAGATGCTAGCTATTATCATTATTATTGCTATTGTTAAAAACTCCCCAACAGTGTCTCTATTCAGGCAAGAAAGATTCTGGAAGAGTAACAGGAAATATTAGTGGTTGAAACCTTTAATTTTTAATTAGGATAATTGATAACTAGAGTAATTGATACTTGGCTATATGTAAATTTTGAGGTATTTGAGGCAAGTCATTTCAATTTTTCTGTTTCAATTTCCTAAATTAAAAAGTAGGATAAAAATACCTTTTCCTACTTGCCCATTTCACTAGAATACTATAGAGCTTCTTTAATAATACATATGTCACTACTTTTAGTTCTCTAAATAAAAAAGCAATATATGAATTCCTAATATTATCTTCAAGGTGACTTATGACTAGAAAATAGCCTGTGAATAGGATTACCATGTGCTCCATTCATAATCACAAAATGTCAGAAACTAAAGAAAACTATCCAGGATGCTGAGCAGACCCCGCAAAGGATTTATGGAGGACATGAGCAAAAGTCACACAAGATGGGCAGATACAAATTGTCTTCCGAGCTGCATCACTTAAGAAAACACCCACATTCAAGATGCTAATAAATGTTTAACAATAGGCTCTATAGAAAAAAATTATACACAATATACTGTTAAGTTTAATTTGCATTTTAACAGTTTCTCCATCACTTTCTTAAGTCTAAATAATCAACAAAACAATAAGTCAACCCCTGATTTGTAGTATTTCTGTGGTATAAATGCTGACACTGATAACTTAACATATAAGGACCTTGTAGGTCTGATTGAGCTGATTCTTGTACCCCCTTGGCCACATTGATAAGATAACAGATCAATTTTACAACATACAGGGAGTGACAATGGGTATATAAATAATTTGTCTAGAGTCTTGATTTGAAATCTATTTTGAAGCTTAATTGAGAATTGAATAATTAAATTTAGTTCAATTCCCATTCACAATTTGAGTCCTCCCTTGAGGAGCCAAATAAGGGGCACAACAATTTTCACAGGATTCTTGGTTCATGCTGCCCAAAGAATGGGCCATCAGGGACAGACAGACACAGAAACCCTGGAGTCAAGGTCTCAGCTTACATGAATAGGAAATGAGGTCTCCAGAACAAATTTGAATTCAGGAGAATTAGTGGTTTATATGATCGCTGGTGGGGGCCTCTGACCTCTTCTAGCTTCAGCTAATCCGCTGTGGAGTTGTTAGTAAGAAAGACCACCATCAATCCCACCAAAGATGCTTCTGTCTCTTTTCCCTCTGACGGAGGCATTTAGCTGCCGTGTCACTTCTAGCCTTGGTCCCTCAGGTCGACCCTCCCACTGTCCACCGCTCCTAACAGAGACGAGGGGCCAGTTATGGAGTTAAGGGGCTTTCGATGATTTCAAAGTAATGCTTGAAACTCATGGGCAAGTTTTGTTTACTGTAGAGGGGTAGATAAAATATTTTTAAAACAGGATTAAAAATTCTCCAAGATGAAAAATTACCTGAGGACTCCATCCTCTTGGCAATTTTCCTTGGAAACAAATAGAAAATAAGACATGACACCAAGTGAAATTATATAATCCCCTTTCAGATGTCATGTCACATTTAGCATTTTCTGATCCACTCCCCCTGTTTCACACCCTCTTTTTCAGTAGATACCTAAAAATATGTTTTAAAGCAAAGAACTTCCCAGTTATAAAAAAAAACAACTGTGATTTTCTTTATGAGGTTGCCAGTTTCCAAGGCACCGTATGCTAGAGAGGCTGCCATGGCTATCAGCACCACTTAGATAGCAGAGTAAATTCTTGATGAGCTAAAATAGACCAACCTTGAGTCCACCATAATTATTCTTCATATTCAATATCCCTTCCTTTCTTTCAATGAGCAAGTAACAAAAGATGGTCTAATTGACTGAATTTCTAAATGCAATGTTAATATGAAATATCCATTAACTGATAGGGGACCTACTTCTAATGCTGTTAAAACTGTCAGCAGAACTTAAATTCTTCGTGTCAAATGACAAGCTTAAGTATAAAACTGCTTTCAAATGATGATACTTTAACCGACTACAACCATGAAACCCAACCTCCCAGATGTATTGTTTTACCTTAGAAGCTGCCCCCACCACTGTCACCTAAGGTGGTGACACCATAGAGCTTCTTCTATTATTAGTTCAGAACCCTGCAAAGATTTTCCCCTGGGAAATCCATCTAGAAAGCATATAATTAAGATCCTCTGCCTTGCTACCCTGATTTTTCTTTCCTCACTTTGGTGTTAATAATCTACAACAAAAAAGCACAATGCTTCAGTGTAAAATAGGTCTTTCTTCTTAAAGAAGATCAAGGCATTTTGAAAGAGAATTGAATAGGAAAATATACCTTGAGCTACTCCATGTCCCTATTCAGCTTTCCTCAGCAATTATACAAATTATACTTTAATGGTCCCCTCCATATATAATGACTTGTGTTTAATAATTCACTGACGGCAAGATACCCAAATAGGATCTTCCTTTAAACCTGTTAAAGGTTTTACTCACACCATCTCCTACTGGAATATACTGCCCTGTCTCTGCTACCTTCTGGGACCAGTTCAGGATCCAGCTTCTTCATGAAGGCTTATCATTCAGAAATTCTCTTTCTAGGATCACTCATATAATTACTTATTATTTTTCCTATGCATTTACAATATTTGGATTTGTAATATATTCATTTCTATATATATATATTATTTCATGGCTAAATTGCAAACTTTTTGAGAACAAGAAATTTTGCCTCTTTTTCTTTTTTAATTCCTAAAGAGTATCACAGTATCTTGCTAAAAGGAACAGGAAATTGGTCTATGACTGTGAACAGACTAACTACCATAAGGGACCAAATTCATAACTTTGGCCTCTAGATAATTTGACTAATGAATGTGGTCTACAAAAGAAGAAGTACTACCTTATGCATAGTGATTAGGTCCAAAAAAAAACTGAGAAGTTAACACTTCAAAAATTGAGTGATCCCTAACCAAGTAAGGGAGTTAGTGAAGTGAATGAACATAAAAGAAGGGAGATAAAAAAATGGGATGATTGTATATACCTTTGCATCTCATCCATCCTGGGAAACTTGCCATTTATCCCACCACTGTCTATCCCTTCTCCCAATTTAGAATAGAACCCTCTGGACTAATCTCAGCCCATAATCCCCCCCCCCAAGAGGACTCAATGAACTCAGTTATGGAATTCTGCCTCTGGGCTAAGGTATCCAGATTGATGAGTGAATGAGTGACTAATCATCTAGTTCACTCTATCTAGCTGGCCTCCGACCATGCTTTACCTTGCATCCAGTCATCCACTCAGGCTTTCTTGCCAGCTTCCCTGTTATCATGCATAATTTGTTATTCCCCTTGTTCTGGAAATGGTTCTCAAATGAATATTACCATTGTTTCTGGAAGGAGGCAGTCTCTCTCCATTGGACATTCCTATGACTTTCAAGACCAAGATTCTCTACCCTGGCCACCACTACCCTATATATTTCATCTCCTTCTTTTACAAGACAAGAATAGTTCATTTTTTTTACTTCTGTCTCCAGACCATACCATATTCTCTACAATAATAGGCAATTAATAAGCATTTTTTCACATTCATTTAACCAAACAACTATCAAGTACTATTGAACATCTGTCCTGGAGCCAGCATTGTACTGTTCTGATATGTTATGTTAAAAGAAAATATTATTTTTTGTTGCTAATAACTAAATTTGACCCTAGTAACAGAATCTCAAATAGGTAAATAAACTACAGAGTGACAAATAGGAGTAGGGGGACTGTCCAGGTAGTTGTCCCCTGGGATGGCTTTTACAATGTTAGTTATAAGATCAGAATAAGCATCCAGTACTGACTGTATTCAGATATCTTGTCATTTTGCTTAAGCACAGCAACAGATTAGGACTAGTAGGAAAGAGGTCCAGTATATGATTGACCCAAACAGGGACTAAGAGACATTATCAAGGAGGTCAATGAAGAACTGAGGATCTGAAAAAAAATCGTAGTTTAAGAGTAATGATAGTAACTCAAGGAATCAGTGATTTACCAAGGGCAAAAGCAAGATAAAGATAATGGAGTCAGTGGTTCATCAAAGACACAAAGAGGATCTAGTTCTCTAACATTAAAGCAAGAAAGGGTTAAAAAAAAAAGTCTAGAAAGTCAAGAAGTTGGCAAAAGTAATGCCAATGAACAAAAAATACTGAAATGAGTGGGTTCCCTGTGACCCTCTGATGTTTTGTTGCTTTATTATTTCTTAGATTCTTAAAGCTAGAGAGGATTTTGAAAATTATCTAGTCCAATTCCCTTATTTTATGTATGAGAAATGTGATGTCCTGAGAAATGGATTGTACAAAGTCTAATGATATATCAGGTAAAGAGTCTGGACTAGAATCCAAGCGTTCTAGCAGCCTTCCTGTTATGCTACAAAGCTTCTTTTTACTGATTGAGAAGGAACTGCACCCTGAGAGAGTCAGAAACTTCAGATGTGCCTTAATCCTGACTGGAGCAGAAACAGAAGAGAGAGGAAGGTTCTCATATAGCCTTGCAACACCAGGTCTCAAGATAAATCCCAGAAATTCTGTCTCTTCTGTGTGACAAAGGAGGCCAAACAGAACACTTTGGTTTGGAAGTTATTTATTTAGGATGACAGGGGGTCATTGTTATCTTTCTGCCTATAAGATGACAAACTGTCATTGATGGCTAGCAAAGGTTGTCACTCCCTCCTTCTGCTTGCAGACCATTAGAGAGACAAGAGCAACAAAGGCTGCCTGAGGCTCTTAAAGAAATGGGGATGCTCTTTTCTGTGCACATTTTTAAGAGGTTCAGCTCCAAAGTGTTGAGCTGCATTCAGATGTCAAAACCCAAAGTACAAATCTAGAATTGGTGAGCACTTTGCCATCAGCTGTGACTTTTATAAACTACACATGATCAAATGAATTCACTACTTGGGAAGGACCATATAGACCTTGGAGTTGATAATTAAATTTCTGACATTTCTCTAAAAATAGATAAGTAACAGTCAAAGAATGGAAAAGTTACTTTGTTTTTTAAACATAAACTCACAAAAAATGCCCATCTATATGGCCAAAGATAATAGTACAGCACTAGTATTATTCAGCTATTTAAAGATCCTGTTGTGTTTTAAGAATAGTGGAAGGGGAAGCTGGGTAGCTCAGTGGATTGAGAGCCAGGCCTAGAGACTAGAGGTCCTAGGTTCAAATCTGGCCTCAGACACTTCCCAGCTGTGTGACTCTGGGCAAGTCACTTGATCCCCATTGCCCACCCTTACCACTCTTCTACCTATGAGCCAATACACAGAAGTTAAGGGTTTTAAAAAAAAGAATGGTGGAAGTATGAAAGTCATTCTTCTTTTCTAATTATATTATCAGTAGCCACTAAACTAATTGTGATAATGGTGTTCATCCTTCATTTTTGAAGAGGAGTAACATCATAAAGGTAATATTTTGACTTGTGAATGAATTGGATTTAAATGAGGTAGAGTTTACACAAAATCATCATCCTTACTCTCCCTTCCAGAATCATTCAAGTCCAATGGCCAGACAAAAGTCAAGATGCCCAGCAATGGACCAAAATATAGTGGATGACCTTGGTTTCTCCACTGTTTGATCAAGCTCTAAGAAATCCACAGTACCTGTTTCAGTCACCTTCATGGACTTAGAAATTATTCTTAACTACTTCTTCCACTTGGAGTAGTCTTCACATCCTTGGGCTAGATATTCCCCAAAATCACTTATAGGTTTGAGGTCTATGAGTTAATCTCAACCTACCTGCTCAGATGATTTTACCAGAGTGCAGCCACTTTACATGCTACTGCTTCTTGGAGTCACAAGTGAAAATTGGGTGACAGGTTAGACCCCAAAGGTTCACTTGAACAGCCCTGAAGACGACTCATCAGGCTCTCATACCAGAGATATTAATCCTCCCAAAATAGCTCATACACCCCAAGTATGTTAATATACCTTCCCTATAGTTTTTATAGCAGAGCCAAGTTGGAATCCTCACCAGTACCAGAAAATGGTGATGGCTTTTTGGCCTCTGCCTCTGCCTTTGCTGGTATTCATCTCTAATCTTAGAATGTCAATCATTCAATAATCTTTTATTAAGCATCTACTGTGTACCTGAAATTGTCTTCCTCCAACGGCATCTCTGCTCACTGAAAGTATAAGTAGAGTTAGATGATAACTCATACATAAACTAGACTATTTCATTTTCAAGTGCCTATTCTACACCAGATACTACACTGTAAATATCTCATTTGATCCTCATCAAGACAGCCTGTGGGGTAGGTACTGCATGTTTTAAAATGTTGTGGCCCTGGGAACTGCATCCCCCAGTGTGCCTCAGGGGTCCCTCCTTCCTACTTCCTGGTGTGGGATTAGTCTTGAATGGACCAATTCCGTGCTGAGGGTGGGACCAAGCCCCTACTTCCTGGCTGTGGAATTGGTCTTGAATTGGACCAATCCCGTGCTAGGGAGGGGCCACGCCCACCTACTTCCAGGTGTACGATTGGTCTATATAAGGACCAATCCTGCGCCTACGAGAAAACTTTGACTCAACAGTCTAAGAGAAACTAGTCAGTTTCAGGCTGCTGGAGTTCCAGTTTCTTTCAATTAAAGTTTTACAGTTTAAAAAAAGAAAGAGTTTTTATTTTCCTCACTTCAGTACTCTCATGATTTTCATTTTACAGTTGAGGAAACCGAGTCAGACAGAGGTTGTAACTCATCTAAGGACACAAAGTTATATCTGAGGCTGGATTTAAACTCAGGACTTCTATCTATACAACCATTTACCTATATTCCTCTCAAGTGGTTATCCAGTCTCTGTTTGAAGATAACCAGTGAGCCTAATGCTTCCTAGAACAGGCCATTGAATGTCTAAATAACTATAATTGTCTAATCGAGCCCAAACTCAACACTTTTAAATTTCTACACGTTTATAGGTTCTCTTCTCTCTGGCAAAATTAGTCTCTATGTAATATTCTTTCCATAGCTATTATGCTTCCTGAATATAAACAATACCCTACACCATCCCCACCCTCACCCCCACCTTGAGTCTTCCAATATCCAAGCTAAATATCCACAGCTCTTTCAATAGATCTCCTTATGATATGGACTCAAGGTCCTTCATAGTTCTAATTGCCTTCTGGATATTCTTCAGTTTAACAGCATCCTCTCTAAAAAGTGTTGCCAGAAAGGAAAAAATATGGGGCATGCCATGTTTATATCAAAGGTTAAGAACCCTTGATATAAATGTACTATGCTTTCTAATTTGGGGGTCTCCATTTTTTCAAAAGAATAGCATAATATATATTTTTAAATGCTTTCCTAAAATCTTAGTAAAATATGTCTTCCCTTCATACACTAGTTTAGGAACTTTGCCAATGAATGACATAAGGTTAGTCTGACTTGACTAGTTATATTTTTTAAAATAACTTTTTTCTGACATCTTTAATGTACATCACCAAAATTTCTCCCATTATTCATCCTTTGACAACACATAGAGAGTCTTCCCATTCAACAAAGAAAATTTTTAAATTTAAAAAAAGACAGAGGAAAAAATACAACAAAATCTAATCAATACATGAAAAAGATCTGAAAATATATGCAATGTTCCACACCTGAGGACTTTCCACCTCTTCCAAAGAATGCGGAAAGTTGTCTTCTTAAATATCTTCTCTGAAGCCATGCTAGATATTTATAACTTAATTCAATTTAATTCAATTAGTAAACATTTATTAAGTGCCTACAATGTTCCAGACACCATATTCTAAAATTCTTTTGATTTTGTTGTGATATTTTTACATTCATTTTGTTAGCAGTATTATAAATATTGTTTTCTTGCATCTCCTTTCTTCATTCTCCATCAGTGCATGTAAGCCTTGTCATAATCATCATTTCTTATTTACAGCACAGTAATAATTGATTACATTTATTGACCATAATTTATTGAGCTGAATCCTAGTAAATGGTCATCTATTTTTTCCAGTTCTTTTCAACACAAAAGAGTATTGCTATTGCTATTTCAGTGTATATTGAAACTTTCTTCTTATCATTGGCTTTTCTGAGGCTAGTATATCAGTATTATAACTTTATTTGCATATTTCCAAATTGCTTTCCAAAAAGAATGCACTGATTCAAAGTTTCACCAACAGCATAACAATGTCTACCTTCCCACAATTCCTCCAACCCTATTTCTATCTTTTTAAAATTATTTTTCCATATTACATTGATACAATTTTTAATATTTATTTTCTGACACTTTGTAATCGATATTTTCTCCCTCCTTCTGATTCTTTTTCCCTCCCCAAGAAGGCAGGTAATAATATATGACATAGTACATATTTCCATTTTCTTCATGTTGTGAAACAAGACACGTATTGCTTTTACCAGAGAAAAATTAATAGAGGAAATAATGTGAAAAATGGCCTGTTTCAATCGGCATTCAGATCCCCATCAGTTCCGTCTAAGATGGTGGATATTCTTTTTTTGTCATGAATCCCTGATTATTTCTATCTTTACTAATTTTCTGGAGATAAAATAAAACTTCTCAGTTGTTTTGATTTGCATTTCTTTTATGATTAGTAATTTGAAGCATCCTTTCCTCTGGTTATATCAATTTATAATTCTGATTTTGAGAACTGTTCTTATTCTTTGACCAGTTATCACTGGGGGGATGGTTTCTGGATACATCCATATATATGTGTGTATATCTACTGCTTTGTGTAGATGTATATACACATATATGTATTTACACTCACATATACTACATACATTCAAGTGTCTGTACATGTGTATATAAGATATTCACACACATATATACATGTGTAAATATAAATATATGCATCTATAGCTTTAGGTAATTTTGTTATTTATATGTTGGTAGTTTCATTAAGATTACCATCTTTTTTTTCATCTTTGTATCCAAAATATCTTGTATGTAGTAGTTACTATATTAGTTTTTGTTTAATTAAATTGGAGATGGAAAAGGAGAAGAAAACCAGAAAGGAACACAAAATTATGTAGTTAGGGGAAAGGGAAGGTGCCAAGAACAAACTTCAAAGATAACCTTTACCTGTTTCAATATTTTTCCTAGTATTTTCACTAGAGGCCATCTAATCCATCAATAAGCAATTATTAAAAGGCTCACTATGTTCCAAACTCTCAAAAATAATACACTCCTGCTAAAAGAGCTCACAAATTTAGAGAGAGAATTCAGCCTATATTTGGAATAATATAATATATTCACATATTTATTATGTGTATATGCCAACTATATACCTATATATGTGTATAGCTATGAAAAGAAATGGAGATCCTGTATTTTTTAATTTTAAAATACAAAGATGGAGTTAAATGCCTTTAAATATAAACAGATGGAATTCCTTTGTGCCTACAAATCGAGATTTTTGCAAGTGCTCTTTTAAAAAATTCTTACATTATGTAAATATTAGATATATTTCTTTACAAACTTTTTAATACGCCAAGGACATACTACTGTTCCCAAGACACACACATTCCTATGTGCATGTATCTTATACCTGGCACACTGAAATAATGTCAACTGTATTTACTTCTATAATTACCTTCAAACAAACACATGTAGTGATCTTATCTGAATGTCACGTCCCACAAGGCTCTTCCTCATTCTAGCCAAGTGCCCTGAGGGAATGAATTAAGGGATCAAATCTGGGAAAACTCTAATCCAGGCCTCAATATAGTAAGGAGAATTCATGTTTTTAAGACTTCCCCAAAGGTATTAATACCCTTCCTATACAGAAAAGCCTGTTAAATTGTACAAAGAATCATTGTTTATTTCAATGTCTAATCATTAGGAATTACAGCATGTAATGCATCCTATGAGTCCACAAGAATGCAGTTATTTTTTAGGCAGAAATGAAACTTTAAATTGCATCATTTGTGTCATTTGGAAAACCAGAAATAAAATCATGATAATGGAACTTTCAGAAAGATGAAAAGAATTGTGATTTGCCTTTTAGTAGTCTTTAATTCATCCAACTTCTCCATGAAGCCTTCGCTGATTTCTCCTCTATTCTTCCTTTCCATTAACCAGTGGATTCTTCAGAACAGGGAGAAGTTGATTTTTTGTTTGTTTCACCTCATTTTCTGTTTTTGACCTTTCTTTGTATTTCTAGAGCTTAGCAAAGGGCTTAGCCAAAAATAGGCACTTAATAAATGTTTATTGACTGACTTATTTCACCCTTCCCTTCAACTCCAGAACTCATGTCTTTTCCCTCTTCTGAAATAAGAGACCATTCTATACCTCTCTTATGACAGTCATGAAATGCTGCCTTTTATTATGGTTATTTCTTACCTTCCGTCAAGTCATGGGGGTATCGCGTAACTTATTTTTCATCCCATGCAAAGGAGACTTTGACTCAGGGTACAAACTTGGGGTTGGAAAGAAGATAGCCTGCCCCTGCTTCCCTCTCATAGTAACTGTTCTCTAGTACTTCTCTAGATGATATTCTACCTCCCCTGCCCCCAGGGCCAACTCTCTATTCCAGTCCCTCTTGTTTTGATATCTCTTTTCTCCTTCCAAGTAGCAGAAGCTGTTGTGTGTTGCTTTTTTGTTCAGATATGTGATATGAGAGTTAAAGTACATGTTTTGTTTTGTTTTTTCAAAAAGAAGGACTTGGATTTTTGGGTGAGTTAAGGCTTGATTCTCTCCAAAACCTCTAAAACAGTTTTCCTATCTCTTTCAGGGAACTGCAAGCTCCTTGCAAATAAAGATTATTTAATTTATTGTATGTGTCCCCTTAGCATCTAACATATTACTTGACACATAATAGGCACTAATAAATGTTTGCTCATTGATTCATCTCTTTTGTGTATCACTCTCCTCAAAAAATCCCCTGTGTTCTCATATTATATTCCAAGTAAAACTTAAAATGGTCTCTCTGTTATATCGGTATTCCCACACTTTTAAAAGAAACAGAGGAAGACCATTGATACACTGAACAGATTCCCCATGCAGAATTTGTGGGAAGATACCAACAAGATTCACACAATTCAAAAAGACATGACAGGTTGTGAGCTGCAGAGTGGAAAAATGACACAAACCAATGAAATCAGTAATCTATCAAAATATCAGAGAGGCTTGCTGGCTCATTACCAACAACACCATCGTCTTATAGTCAAGTTCTAGACTTTGATCCCTATATAACCTGGCTAGTCTTCTTCTGTTCCATGAACACATATTGAAGCTCCACTTCCAATCTTAGTCACAAAAAGAAAAGAGTATGTACTAATCCATTACCACATAGAATGAATATGTGCTAATCTATCACCACACAGAGGAATTCTCTTAATGGTGGCTCAGGAGCATGATGATATCCAGACCAATCCACCAATACTGGCCTTTTTTGTATAAAGATCACTTTTACCCACATAATTACCATTAATTATCCAAATTGCTCAAATAATCTAATGTGTTGTAAGGGAGGCAATGTGATATATTGGATAATATGTTGGACTTTAGAGTCAAAATACCTAAATTTAAAATTCAATGTCTCCATTTGCTGGATGATCTTAGGAAGTATTCATTTAAGGCCTGAAGGATACCATTTTCTCTTCAGTAAAATAATAGTGTTGGACTAGGTCAACTTTAATATCTCCTCTATTTCCAACACATTTATGCTATTATCTGGTACAATTCATTCCAGAATTCAGCATTATTTATGGTGAAGATTGCCTAGCTATTTTATTTTTATTAAAGACAAAGAGTGATATTCTTGATAAATGACTGTTGTATCTAGAACAATGATATCCAGTCAATGGGCACAGTCACCAAGGTGAGAGGATATTGGCACAGCCTCACGTTACATGATGTGGAAGCATTGGGAAGGTCAGGAATCAGGAACAGGCAAGGAAAGGTCATGACCACCCGAGATATCCAAACATCAGAGCATCAAGCTCTATAATATGACACCAAAGGAGGGGAGCAGGAACAGCAAAAGAAAAAAAAATGAGCTGAATCAGTTTTACACAAATAGGAACCCAGCAGAATATGGAATCAAAGAAGCAAAATGGGAATGAGCTGAGGTCTGAAAAGTTGTGCATAAATCAACCAAGCAGGGAGCAAATTGATTCCAACAAACACCTTCTCATGAATGAAAATATCCTATTGCCAGTTGAGGACATGATGATAAATGTATACCTTAAACATATAATTTGAATATAAATATATTATCTCAATAACAATGCACAAATTAGAAAATGTTTGACTAATATATATTCAAGGAGGTTAAATTTATTCTAACTCTTTATGCAAACAGAATTTTAAGTTCCTTTAATAAAGTACATTCACAACCTTCCCTATAAAATTATTTAGTTAGATCATTGAAGGTCCAAATATAGAAACATTTCTCCCTTTAAATTGAAAATATAAGCCGATGGACTCAGAGTGCAGATCTAAGCCTTTTTTCCCTTGTTTTCCTTTTTTATTTTTCAGAGACTAATGCAAAAATACGTTTTGCATGACTTCATTTGTATAATGGGGATTGTATGTCTTGCCTACTCAATTGGTGGGAGAGGGGGTGAAGGTGGGAGAGAAATTAGAACTGAAAATAAAAAAAATTAGAACTGAAAATGAAAAAGAATGAATTCTAAGTATAACTAAGATGCAGTAGATTGGATGTTTATTAATAGATATCTTTAATTTTCTTGTTGCAATATTATCAGTAGCTAGTGAACATTTGGTACTCAAATTTTAAATAATATACTGGTAACCTTTCCACAAATTCACAAGTTGATTAGCTTTCAAAACCAAGCAAATTCCCAATAGATACTGCAAATGAAAGGAGAGGAGAAAAAAGGCAGTTTTAAATTCAAGTGCAACATGAAGGAGAAAAGGAAAAGTGCTTTCTACATGTAAAAATGATTATTATGATATATTTGTAGTACTTTTAAATGGCTTAAGTCTACTCCAATGCTACAAAGTTCTGAGATTTTATCACTGTGAATACTCCTTCCACCAGCAAAGATCAAAACCTCTCCATAACTTAGGAAACAATTTTGTGAGATACCAAGGTCAAGAATATTCATCACTTAAGTGGCCACACTTCTGGTAATGGGAAATCCCAAACTTACACAGGCAAGTCCTTAAGCAACAAACACTGTCCATAGCTTATGTTCAGTTGACATAGCCCTGAAGAACATAAAGTCATCACCATGCCATGGTGAGGTAGTCTGATGCAACAATATTTGATATCTTCCTAAATCTTTTGGTGCAAAAAAAAATCCCTTAAATTAAAGCAAGTGGCGGTAATTGTCAAATAATTTGAAGTTATAGAACTTGTGTGTGTGAATGTATATTTGCATGCACATCTGTGCTTGGAGATCTACTTAATCTAGTGGAAATGGCACTAAAATGAGAATCAGGAGGCAAATCATTTAATCTCTTTAGGCCTTAGCTTCCTTGTTAATAAAATGGAGGCATTTACATATAGATGATGTCTGAGGTCTTTTCTAACCCTAAATTATGGCAGTACGATGGAGAGGGTCAAATTCACATTTCACTATATATTTAACCTTCCTTCTGTCTTTGATTTCTTTTCATTGAGGGAATGTGTGTGTGTGTGTGTGTGTGTGTGTGTGTGTGTGTGTGTGTTGTGTGTTCAGGAGTACACAAAGTTTTTTAAGTTTAAACTTGCAATTATCATTCATTTATACAAAACTCTCCTCCAGTGAAATCACAGATTCTGTCCTTGTCCATTATATTAAAGCAAAATTATTAAAGCACATTACAGATATAACAAATGACATGTTCAGCACTGAACTATCAAAGAAACAACTTTTCAAGAGTTATTCAAATTGAAAAAAAAATCAATACTGGAGGTATGATGGGAAGAGAGGCACACTAATTCACTACTGGCAGGACTATGAATTGGTTTGTTCATTTTGGAAAACAATATAAAATGATACGAGAAAATAAATCGCTCATATCTTATGACCTGGCAACCTCATTACTATCTTTATATCTCCAAGGAGACCATTGGCCATAAGAAAAGAGCTCTCTGTAAAAAAAAAATTATTCATAGTAGGCTTATTTTCAATAACAAAGTTTGGAAACCAATTGTGTGTTCCATGATTAAGGATAAGCAAATTATGACCTACAAATCTAATTAGGTAAATGTAATATGGACACTATTATGCTATGAGAATGATGACTATGAAAAAATTTTTTAAATACTGACATATGACTTGACAGAGTCAAGAAAGCAGAATACAAAGAACAAGATATACAAGGCCCTTTTTACCACTATGTAAATGAAAATAACACTAAGGGGCAACAAAATTCTGATCAAATAAAATGGATAATATTTGGCAATTTATCTTAAGTACCCTATACTCGAGTCCTAGACTGGTAATAAAAATAATAACTTGAATTGGAATTGTGTGAGAGGGATACTTCCCAATCAATGATGTTGATTTGTTATTGTTGTTAAGTTGTGTCAGTTGTGTGTGATACTTTGTGACCCTGTTTGGGATTTTCTTGGCAAAGATACTGGAGTGGTTTGCCATTTCCTTCTCCAGCTCATTTTATAGCTAAGGAAACTGAGGCAAACAGGGTTAAAGTGACTTGTCCAGGCTTACAGAACTAATAAGTGTCTGAGGCTATATTTAAAATCAAGCACCACTTAGCTGCTCTGAATGACACTGATGCTAACTGGAAAAGGGTAAAACAGGAAATCTTTCTTTTAACAAATGGTGTATTGAAAAAAATTGCATCTACCCCAATTGCCAATACTCTTGTGTTTTGCTTAACTATTTTGATGGAATATACTTGTGTCTTTAATTATGGTTCTCTGCTATGTCAAAAAATTATCAACAAAAATATTTTAGTTGAATTTATTTAGTTCTATTTCTCCAAAATATTTGGGAAGTGAATGAACTCTGAAGAAAAAAATATTTATATGCACTCCTGAAAAACATGCATATGTTCCTTTCTTAATGGTGAAATGAGCAATAATAGTTCTACTTTAAATATACTTAAGTGATATATGTTTACATATGCATGTACATTCAACATGGTAATGAAAGAAGCTAGTGAATATTTAAGCAAAAATTAAATGACAATTACCATCTAACATATGAAAACATATGTTTTCATCAACCTCTAAATGCTTTGTAATTCATGTGAGAGCAGAGAGATTTTTCAAAGCATAGTCAACAAAAATATCAGAACTTCCAGAAACTGCTCTGACTGAAAAGGTCATTGATGTTTAGAGTAAACTAGGTAAAGAGCAGATATAGACAATAAAATGGACAAACACTCAAATGGCAAAATTGAACCTATGCTTTCTGTACTTCTTCCACAGCTACAATATGAACTAAATAAAATTCTGATGCAATGTAAAAACACTGTATTAGAAAATAGTTGTATTTGCAGTGAATCACAGTAATGAAAAGGCTAAATCTGGCCACTTGACATGTCGTGCTTTTATTAGTTTTCCAGTTTTGCAAATTGGAATTTGAGGCAGTTTGTCTTCAATGCAATAATATCAAGTTTAGCAGGGAAAATACTAAAAAGTGATGCTTTTCTTTTGCTTTCAACAATTCACTTTCTTTTTTTTCATTAAATGATTCACACAGATTATGCAGCCTTCCTTACCTTATTGACATATGTAAGAAGGAAATCACCAAAGGATTTTTAATTCCTAAACTAAAAACAAACCAAATTTCCTTTAAAATTTTCATGAAGGAATTATTATATTCTACTCATTTTAAAACATTCAATGTGCATAGATATTTAACTGTTCTAAAACAAGTTTGAAAATAAAAATATAATAAAGACATTAATTTGGAACTTTGTCACATAAAGGTCCAATATTTACTGGGAACACAATAGGAAATTAGTGAAGCTATAGTATTTTTTCTAATTTTTAAAACTTGGTGCCTTTGGTATTATTTTATATAACAATCATTTCCCAATATGCTCCCTCCCAATAACTTTACAAAGAAAAACACTTCATTTTGGGGATAATAATATATGTATTGCCCAAATTGAATTGCTTGCCAATTTCAGAAGGGGGGAAAGGAAGAAGGGAGGGAGACAACATGAATCATATAACTTTGGAAAACTTATGTGGAAATGTGTTATTAAAATAAAATAAAGATAAAAAAGAATAAAAACTACTGACAAAACAACTAAGTCTGATAGTGTATACATCATTATGGATCCAGAATCCCCTATCTTTTTATGGAGAAAAGGGATGTACTTTCTATGATCTGTCCTCCAGAACTAAGACTACCTATTGCACCACAAAAAGGCTTCTATAAATTATTCCTGGTAAAACTGATTACCATATATTAAATTAGAATAATAATTGCTAACATTTATATATACTTTAAGGTTTAAAAAGTGTTTTATATACATTCACTCACTTTAGTGTGGATGGATTTGATTGCCTATTGTCCCTCGAGAATTCATAGAGCATCTTTAAGTGACTCATTCCAAGCTTGGACAATACTCATATCCTTTCCACATAGCAACTTTTCCTATTACAGTTTAGATATATTGCTAGTTGGCATAAGAAATTAAATGAGAATTTGGGGAGGTTTTTGCAGAAGCTATAGATGACCTACAAAGCCAGCAGATGACTCAGAGAAAGTTTTAAAATCATATAGCCTATGACAAAATATTTAACCCAAAATTTATGATAACTGTTGTATTTGGGAAGCTGTAAGATGACAGAGTTCTGTAGGATCAAATCTCTCTGATCCTTTGGTCTATGGAGGGACACACACACACAGGCTTGACTGAAGGGAGGGGCAGGATCTTGCTGAGTGCTCCTTCACTTCCCCCCTTCCACTAAGCAGTTAGGAAGTCCGTTACAATATGTAGGTTGATCTGTTATCTTCTGGGCTCAGTCAGTAGACTGGAAAAGATTAAACTCCTAAAGATGATAACTTTCTCTAAACTATTTCCCTATAGGATTGAATAGGAGAGAATAGGAGAAGCTTGATGTCTTTGAAGCTCACAGGCAGTGAGGACAAGATATAAATCAGGGCTACCAAGTAAGAGGAACTCAGCTTGAGGAAGTTGTATTTCCCTAAATATAACCAGGCACTGCTCCCAATTGTTTAAAAGTTTAATGATATGTGGGGATGGGAAGGAAGAGAGATCAAATAAGGTTTGACAAGGTTTGGGAAGCCCTCAAACTATTATGTCCAAGCAGCACCCCCCAAAGGGGAAAGGTAACTCGAATAGCTAATCTGCTCTCTATCCCTATAAATATTCTTCCTCTATATCTAAATAACTAAACAGAGATAAACTGTGATGTATATTGAATGTCAAATCAAGGTAAAGCAGGTTGGCTGCTAGGAACTAAAATGGCTTTGGTCAGATTTAAGCCTCAAGCCCCCAAGAGCAACCCAGGACCCAAGACCCAGCAAGTAGAGTGACCTGCCTACTCTATAAGGATAAAAAATGATAAACTCTGATATAATAATATAAATTAGTAATTTAATTAAATCCATGCTGATAGATAAAGTCATTAGACCACACGCTTGTAAGAATTCAAAACTGCTGCCCCAGCCATTATTACTTCGTGTCTCTTCCTGAGTCTGCTGGCCAAGAGCGCCACTCCCTCCTAACCCAGGAGATTTAAATTGTTCTCTGCTTGGAGACGTAGGCGTCCCTACGCCCAAAGAACTGGAATCAGAAACCCGTTGGACCACGGGAAATGTAGTTTGATAATTTCCATGTGTCCGTAGAAAATACATATATATATACTTAAAGATGGCATCTCCCAAATTTCATTTTTACAATTCCCCCTGAGGGCCGGCAAAAAAAAGTTTAGCCCTTTTTCTTCGCTGGACCTGTAAAAATAGACAAATTCTAAAATTTAGGAATTTAGGGGATAAAAGAAATAGATGAACGAATGGGTAAAATTAGCCGCATTGACAAAAAACCAATTTGGGGGCAGTCCCCTATTGGTATAACAGTGTACAATTAGAACAATATATACAACTCAATTTCAACTCCCCATAGTTCAATCAACTGCACCCCAAAGTTCAAAATTTGGTCTTCATGGTACAGTGAAGGCTTTTCAGACATCTTCATGGTGTCTTCATGAAACAGGTTCATCGTCTGGATTCTGGGGAGATGGTAGGATCCTTATCCTGAAATTATTCTCAAAAGAATTTAAACTTTACATTATAGATTACAAAACATACATTTTCTTCTAAGATTTATACAATTCTCAACCCAGGACCCAACTGCCTTTAACTGCCCCCTCTCTCAGAGTTCTCAGGGAGCCCTATGGAATTCTGAGGTATGGCCTGACCCCCTCTCTATAGTTAGAATTCCGCTCTGCAATATTAATCTCATGTAAGTTACTATAAATACTCCATGAATGGAAAAGAAAAAAATTCACATGTTTTCTCAGTTATGGAGGGCCAGAAAATTTTATGTGGATTTTCCAGGTCATGAAGGTACCATGCCCCTAACTCCTGTGATGTGGAAGAGATGCCTATATTTGAAAATACACAAATTGTCCTGTGGTCTAACCCTAGAGTTCTCTCCCATAATACAGATCGCAAACTGTCCATGCCTGCTCATTCTTGGAGACCTTTGCTCATGTCATCCCACAAGTTCACCACAGTGGATATTGTGTCATTTAAAATCACTTGGGATACTTGGAACTACATTTCCCATTATCCCTAATGGATTTCCTGTTTTGGATGATGTATTCAAGGTGAGGGACTGTTTTAAATAGGGGGTAGTGACTTGGAACTTCCTCTTTAGCTACTGGAGCTTGCGGAGAGAGGAAAGGTAAATGGTGGAGGTGAGGTTGGAATAGGTTCTTACAGGCGCGTGGTCAGTTTATCTCTATCAGCATGGCTTTTATTAAAATACTACTCTTCCTTTTGATCTTGGCCCTCATCATTTTTAATCATAACAATATAGATCTGTCCACTGTGGAACCTTGATATTGTTTAGGTCCCTAGATGGAATGAGGCATCCAAACTAGTAAAATCTGATGAGTTTCATAATATTATTATTTGGTTTAAGCAGGAACAGGAATTTAGAGGAGGAAGTATGGAGCTCTGACCTGGGAACTGGTGTTGCTTCATGCTGGGTTTGGGAAAAGAGGGAGAACTTCTGAGGAATTGACAACTAGTTGATATTCAAAATTCTTGTTGCTGGGAAAGTTTTGGGCTATTACTGCTAGTCTTACTCATTGGTTTACACAGAGGTTTTGAGCTTCCCTTGAGCTTCTTCATATAGCAAGGTGGGGAGGCTGCTCAGGTAATTATAGAAGTCTATCTATATGAATTTGAAATGTGGCCAATAGACATTCTTCATCCACTTGCTCTTCCCTGTGTGAATGAATAGTCCAAATTCTTCTGTATGATTGTTTATCTCTTCCAGGAGGCTCTGCAGTATTCTTAGGCTTAATGCAATCAGCACAATGCCATCTGCAAACAGGAGAATCTGGGGGACTCCATCATCTAACTTAATAAGGGCTAGGAACAATCTTGTAAAAAAAGAACAGATTTAAAAAAAGATGAGAAAAAATGTAAGATAACTTGTTTTGAAGGATGAGAGAAAGGAATACAAGAAGAAACAAAGTGATGAGAATAAAGTGCTTTGAAAACTTTGAAGCACCATATAAATAAATGTCTATTATTATTATTGTTGTTGCTGTTGTTGTTAGAATATGGAAAAGAAAACTAAGTTAAGTGTTCCTGTTCCTTTTATTTTTAGTACTGTACAGGAAAGTAGAGTCCTTACTGCAATACAGTATGTCTCACACCAGCTTTTCAGCTTATATTTCTCAAACAAAATGGTTTAGGGAATAATCTACAGATGTTTCAAGACTGTTAAATTCCTTTATGTTACTAGATTTTATGGTCAACATATGCCTCTTCCAATAGTCAGTGTACGTACCCAAAGTATATTAACAATATACCTACATTTCTGAAAGAGAGACTGTAATTGAACAAATGGGAATAAATCTCATCATTTTCATGGCCTTTCTGGTCAGCATTATCCTCTTAGGTATAAATTAGAGTGGCAGATGTACTGGAAGATTTTTGTGCTGACTTATAAAAATGTAAGATGGTTGGTTCCAACTGTATTGTTAGCCAGACAAATTTGACTCAGCTTTCACAGTCAAGATGTCTTTAGGTTGATATTGAGTAGAATTTAGAAACAAAAAGCCATTCACCCAATAACTTACCTGTCCTCTCTTCTCCTCACTGAAGTCCCCCCAAATTAGCCAAGTTCCTAGTCCCCTGGGGATGCAGATCTACGCTCAGATGGGTCAGCTTAGATTTGGAGAGATTCCAACAAAAAAAAGAAAAGACCAATTCATTACTTAACAAGTAGATTCTAGGATCAGCTTGTAAGTTGGGATGCATTGCAGGGAATGGTTTGGTCCAGGAATCCAGAAGCTACTCCAGAGGTCCAATCTAGAACAATTGTAGTCCTAGAATTGACTTCAAACTCAACTTAGTTTCCAGGTGTTTCACATAACCAGAGATTAGTCAAGTCTCAACCCCTTGCACAGTACCGAAAACATGGTAACTCTTTTTTTTTTAACCCTTAACTTCGGTGTATTGTCTCATAGGTGGAAGAGTGGTAAGGGTGGGCAATGGGGGTCAAGTGACTTGCCCAGGGTCACACAGCTGGGAAGTGGCTGAGGCAGGGTTTGAACCTAGGACCTCCTGAACATGGTAACTCTTAATAAATGCTTGCTTCCTTCCTTCCTCCCTTCCTTTTTTCCTTCCTTCCTTCACTCTCCTAGCACTATCTCCTGTGCCAGAACTATGTTCTAGTCCAGAATTGAGCTAGCTTTCAGAAAGGAGAATTGATAAGTCATGCAAATACCCATTGCCTCACCTGTTTGATTATTACCTATCAACCTCTAAAATGAAATAAAAATTTTATTTTGCATTTAAAGTCTTTAAAAATCATATTTGTCTAAGATCATCCACCATGATCAGGTGGGATTTATACCAGGAATGCAAGGTTGGTTCAACATTAGGAAAACCATCCACATAATTGACCATATCAACAGTCTAACAAACAAAAATCGCATGATTATCTCAATAGATGCT
>NC_058133.1:92243643-92342516 GCF_016433145.1 Gracilinanus agilis | reverse complement strand
TTAAAAAAATCATATTTGTCTAGAATTATATATACATATATATTTTTCCCACTACATGCAAAATTATACATATTTGTGTACATGTGTACACATGCACATTTATATGTTATATATGGGAATATACGTGTATACGTATATGTTGTGTGTGTATACAGTCAGACTGATCCACTTTATGTTCTATTTCTCATATCCACATTTTAGTAAAGACTATCCCCATGCCTAAAATGTTCTCCTTCCTCTTGTCCAATTCATGGAATCCCAGCACCCTTCAAGGCTTATCTCAAGGGCCATCTCCTCCAAATTCACTCCAATAGTAATTTCTCCACCACATCCCTCCACACACAAAATCAATTTGTATATAGTTTGTGTTATTTTATAATTCACTCATGGTTTCATAAAATATTTGTCTACTACATAAAAGTGCACTGTATTAAGCACTTCAGGAGATATGAACTTTAAATAGGACATGGTTTTTGCCCTCATGGAGCTTACAATGATATGTAAAAGGCAAAACTAATATTTCTAAATTCTTATTACATTGTATCATTGTGTAGTAAAACAGATAAAAATATTGATAATGATACAAATGGTCAAGACTCAGTTTTACTTTATTAAGACAATGGTGTCCAACTGGTTAGAGAGCTCCGATGTTTTGGAGGAATAGAATAATTTGGATTTTTTTTAACATTTCCATTTCAGTTCTATAGATAGCAGTATAATGAAGCTACCTGAAGAGGAAAAGAACCAGATCCTCCTTCTGTCCCAATTTCCCAGTCCCTTTCCAAGGAATTTCAACTTCCCCCCAGTGGTCTTTGTACATATGTTTAAGGGGAAAAGTGCACATGCAATCTCTTAATGCTGTCTCCTTCTCCCCTCAGTTCTATAATTTGGGAATAATGCATTTCCTACTAGAAAATGGAACTTGGTGTGATGCTTTACCATGTGTTAGAAAGTCAAATGTGTTCTGTGAGCAGCTCCTACTGAAGTGAAAACAAACTCTGTTCCCTGAGCCCAGGGACTAGAAGAAATCAGCATTTGCCTAAAGGAAATCAGGTAATTGTTCTAATGAAAAGCAACCCAGAAAATGTACTTGGCCTATTTTTTTTCTAGTTCATTTTTATTAAAGTTTAATGTGAGCCTTATTTTGAAAAAAATATGCTTGTCATCTGTCAACCTAATGACATTAGAACAGTAAAACCAACATGCTTTATTGAAGAGATAGAACTACTAAATAAACATGAGACTAATGTAAACTTAGTTGACCAAAAGAAATTTTTATAGTTAAAAATGATTTTGAAAATTTGCTATAAGTTTTCATCAATATATCAAGGTTCTAAGGAAAGTAAACCCATGTATAATTAACTATATAAAGGAAGAAATGTCATCATGAGAAAAGTATAGACTACAAAGTCATTAGATCTAGCTTCAAAAATCTACCTCTGACACTTATTGCCTGTGTCACCTTGGACCAGTGTAATGGGAGTCTTGGCACATGTGCAAGCAACGATAAGTTTGTAAAATGTCATCACCTAGATGGAAGACACTAAGGCAATTCTTCCGTGAGGAGTGGAGCATCGACATCTTGCTTTGCCCTACTACCTGGTTGGGAGCATCCTTTTTCTATTGGCTGCATAGTCAGAAATATCTATATCTTCAAAAGTCAGCACCGTCTAGGACTCTTGTTTTGTTCCTGTATGAAGGAGCAAGGAGATTCTATAAATCATGGTTAAACAATATAACAAGTGGGAATCCATGTGGCCCTAAGAAAGTCCTGAGTCTTTGGCCTTTTTTGGTTCATTCTTTTCCATCTGAAGAGCAGACAGTAGAGTCTCTGATCTGTGTGGGTCTAGGAGCCATTGGGATCCAGAAGTCCCAGAATCCAACTGATGATAGAGCTTCCATCCCCTGATTCCAGCCCAGCAGAAGCTAGTAGTGCTGGCAACCTAAGACACATTTCCTATCCCCAATCCCTATACCAAGTTGGCATAGAAGAATATTAAGAAGCTTGAGGCACTTGGTAAAATGTTTGTATGTTTGTTATTGCTTTATCTTTTAAGTAAATATCCCTTTGTAAAAGTTAATCTTATGTTTATGTGGTTAAATGGAACTGGGGTCCCTAAAAATGGAAAAATACACATAATAGGAGACTGAGCTAATGACAGAGACTATCCAATCTCCTCAATACCCAAGAACAGTCAGCATCAACTTTGTTACACAAGTTATTTACTCTCCTTGGGTTTCAGTTCCCCTATTTTTAAAATGAGAATATTTAACTAGATGACCTCTGTGATTCATTCTAGATCTAAGTCTATAGTCCTATGATTGTCCTAGAGAGATCACCCCCTTATGTCCAGAGAGGTGATTTGTCCATGAACTCAAAAATCAATAACTTTCAGAGGTGAGACTTGAACCCAGGTTTACCTAAATCCAAGCCCAGTATTTGGACTTCCTGATTCTAGTTCCATACTATCTACTACAAGTCTACATATTCTAGAAAAAAATCAGAGTTCAAGAAGACTTGAAAAGAAAGTTCAATTTGCCTCAAAAAAGAAGTCATATAATGCAACAAACAATTTGAGAAATCTAGGAACCAAAAGATATAGAAATGATTTAGAAGGCAGGAGCTGTGGGAGTGGGGAAATTAATTATTCCTTATGCATGATTTTTAAAATAATAATTACCAAGGCATATATTGAAGTAAGAAGGAATGTTTTCAAAAACATTAATAGTAAAGGTTAGAATGCTAGGTTCAGTTTTATTTTCATATTTATGTTCTTTAAATATGTGACTAGTAATTTTGCCTTGTTCCCTATTGTAGTTGCTTGTATCCAAGACAATCAATCAAAAAATACAATAAAAAGTCTGATGAAAGGGCAAGAAATAACCTTTCATGACAATGTCTCAGCCATATATGATTTGTTTCCTGAAATTGAGGTCCTAAGTGACAATTCTGTTTTTGACCTTGTATTCATTCCAGGTTTTATGTCTGCACTTGTAATGAGTTGCCTTGCCTTGGTCTTGGTCACTTCTGTTCTATGGCATGTCATTATCTCTTCCTTGATATTTTTTGTTGTTGTTATTTCAGTCTATGATTTGCTAGGGCTTGTTCTTTTAAACCAGTCTGCTATTATCTGACATAGATAGCTTTTTTTTTTCCTTAGGCATTTTCACTTCACAATTCCACTTTGCACTAACCAGAGAAAATGTCACCTGGAATACATAGATTTGGAATTTTTATCTGTTCTGATTTGGAAGGGGATAATAGTTTCAGGGTAGAGACACCAAGGAGCTTAGGAAAAATTATTAGGTTAAGAGGGTAATGGATAAGAATCTTTTGAATGTGACAATCATAGTTACTTATAGGTTTTCTAAATATAAACATTTGAAGGCATCTTTTTATTTGATACGGCATAGATTTAAGGCTGGAAAAATATTATGGATCATCTGGTCCAGTCCTCTAATTTTAAAGCCTGAGACCTAGAGAGATGAAATGATTTGCCTAAAGTCACAAAGTTCATAAAAGTAAGTCAGGATTTGAATCCATGTCATCTCACTGTAAATCTAGTACTTTTTCCCCCACTCTACACTGTCTCCAAAGTATCTTAAACCTTCATTTGTTCAATTCATATAAAAATATTTTATTAAAAGTCTACTCAGGGTAGAATACTAGGCTAGGGGCTAGAGGATGTGAGGATGAAAAAAGCATAGATAAATCACAATCCTTATTCTGATGAACTTTTCATTCTAATGGGGGTTAAAAAGACACATACAGAGATAAATTCAATAAAGATCATATAGGATAAGTAGATGAATAAGGTGTAAAACTGAGTGCTAAGGGACATTTAAAAAGGGAAAAGTTATTATGGACAGGAATAATCGTGTATAAATTCAGTTAGAAGATGGTGTTTGAGCTATTCTAATCTTAAAAAAGTTGAGAAGAATAATGTATAAAATAATGGGTAAGAGCCACCCTAGAGATTTCTTCATTCCTCCATAATTCTTCAGTTGGTGAATTCCAAGTGAAAGTCTTCATCTGAGAAAGATTCATTCCCCCTGATCAAGCTCATTTCCAGTCTCTCAGGCTTTGATTCTCCATAGGGGGATTAACCTACCTCTTTCAGAACTCTTGGATATCTTCTTCCCTCATTAGAATGTAAGCTCCTTGAAGACAGGATTTATTTATATTTGCATTCCTAGTGTTTAGGAACTTGCTTGAAACCTAGTGAAAATCAGTTAGTAAATAAACATTTATTAAGGTTTATCATGGGCCAGGCAGTATACTACCTTCAAAATACAAAAAAAAAAAAAAGACAGACCCTGCCCTTTAGGAACTTATAATCTACTGGAAGACAACAGAGACAGAAAAAAAGCTTAAAAAATGCTTTATCTAATTTAACCTGAAGGAATTTACAATCTAATAGAAGAGGAGAATATAAACACCAAAAAAAGCTTAAAAATGCTTTATCCAATTTAATCTGAAAAGAGTTAGAGAGAGAATTCCAGATGTGAAAAATAAGAACAAAAATTCAGATGCAAGAAAGTTCCTGTATAAGAGGAATGAAAGGTTAGAGTGAATGAAAGGGATCAAGTAAAATAAAACTAGAATTTTGTCCTCATTGGTGGGAATAGTTATTCTCACAACAACAACATTCTGGTGAACTGAGGGTGTAATTGCCACATCCATTATATTTGTATTAGTGATTTTTAAATATAATAAAATATACAAAGCAAAAACTATTGTAATATAATTTAATTTTTTCATAGATTATTCAGAGGGCATTTGCCTATCTTACATTACCTCAGGATCATTATTATGAAAGTTAATTATTCTTTATTATAGGAATAGAATTTTGGTGATTTTAGCTTTCTGTTTATTTGGAATCTGGACAAATGGAAGTTTAGTGTATGTCTAGTCCAGACAGCTAGATAGTATAGTGGATAGAGCATTAGGCCTAAGTCAGAAATATTTATTTTCCTGAATTCAAATCTAGTCTCTGATATTTACTAGTTGTGTGGCTGGATAATTTGCTTAACTTTGTTTCAGTTACTCATCCATAAAATTAACTGGAAAAAGAAATAGCAAATCACTCTAGTATCTTTGCCAAGAAAACTCCAAATGAAGTCACTGACAGTTGAACATGGCTGAAACAAGTAAAAAATAATAACACATCTTTATCACAGCATATGTGGATTACTGCAACAGTAACCAAAACACCTAAATTGCTTGATTCCAGTTTCTTCCCTGTGAAGGAAAGTGTTCCTCTTCTCAATACTCCATACCACTGTCATTCTGGTCTTCCTTAACACCACTTTTTAAGGTGTAAAAGTTCAAAACATTCAATGATTCCCTATTTTGTTTGGTGTCAAAACTAAACTAATTTCCATCTTTTTTATTATACTATGCTATTCCCCACTAGATCCAAAATGTAGTCCAAAGAATGAGTGAGTCAAGATTGTCTCAGGTGAAAAAATAGCTAGCAAAACCACAACTTCTAAACATAAGATCATAGTCCATTTCCTTCTACAAAGAAAGTGTCTCCATAATAAAAGAGGAGACTAGTTCTTTTTTTTTAAATTTTGTTTCATTTTGTACTAGAGGAGGGCATGAAATGGATATAATAATATCACGTAAGCCCCAGGGTTGTTATGAGGATCAAATGAGTTAATGCATAAAGTATATTATATAAAGACTAAGATATGATATTCTAAATTAATTCTAATAATTGTCAATTATTATTTTATAATTAATGTACTAATCATCAATTAATAGTAATAACATAATCCTAGTTGGCTATGGAGCAAATGAAAGAAATTGGATAATATATTTGGGCAAAGTTGTGAAAGGTCCAAAGAATATTTCTGCTGTTATTTCAGTATCTACTTTGTAGTAAGGAAATGTTTCCACCTATCAATCAAGCTTTTATTTCCCCTCACTCTGACCTGGAAGCATCCTTATGTTTTAATATAGGTAGTCAGCTTACTTAACCCTCTTTCCCCAAGTCACACACTCCCAGGTAAGAATCAGAGGGCCAGACTAATATTTAGTGGCTTTAGGGTTGACATAAGCTTCATCCCTCCTCCCCCCCCCCCGAGTTTTGCCCCCTCTGCCTTCCCGACAAATTTCCCTGCAGAAAATTGTTGTTCTCTCTATTCACTGAAGTGTACATAGAGACAATCTCACCATCCCAAGAGAGTATTAAGTAGAAAATGAGTCCTGAGCCTCTTCTCCCTCAAGAATGACTCAGAAGAAACAGAGGGGAAAGGCAAAGCTATCTCAGCTGATCTCTTTTAATTCTAGTGCCTTCCCTCTGTTGATTGTGTCCAATTAAACCTGTGTGTGTGTATCTCCTTTGTATATAGTTGTTTCCACATTCATGTTGTCTCCTCCATTAGAATGTTAACTTTTTTCTCCTGTTTTTAATTGTTGTTTTTATTTTCATCTTTCTTTGTATCCCCATTGACTTAACAGTCCCTGCCATACTTAATAAATGCTTCTTGACTTGACTTGACTCTCTCTAGACGATGGAATCTCACCACTCTGAAACTTTTTCCAGCTGCTCTTCTTTTCAGAAATAATTGAACTGTGAAGTACCCAAAGGATTTTTGAATGATCAATTCTAGAATTTTTCCAGAAATCAAAGTCTAGCTTTGGCTATTGGCTTATCTGGTTTTTTTCATACTTCATGATCTTGTCTTTTCTTGAAAATTAGGACATTTGCTCCTTTTTCAGTCTTTTTGAACTTCTCCCATTCTCCTTAATTTTTGCCTAATCACTCTGCTACTCAGCTCATTTAAATTTACACATATCAATAAGGCAAATATACAATTTTCCTGAAGAGTGTGAAATTTAGATTATTAATTTATATGATTGACTGATTAATAGTTAAGAGGTTTAGTTAATCACTGGAATTAATAGTTGTGGATGAGATATGGATTTACTTATATAGGTTTCAGCCTTAAAGTGTAGGTTCCCTAATTTTCAGGGCTACAAACTGGTCCTTTCTTATGAGAGAACCAAGGAAGATGGGTGGAAGAAGATTCAATCTAGTTAAAAGATGTTTTGTCCAGCACTGGTATTGAGTATCTGGCACTGGACTTCCCAGACAATGCTGACTAACTCTGTGATTTCCACACTGCTTTGGATCCTAAAGACCCCCTTTTGCAAATCAGTGTGATTAAGCAAAAGGTATAACCCATCATTCATTTTTGTTATAAACGAATCACAGTCTTCGTTTAGTTTGAATCACTAATCTACTTTTGGTACCCTACTTGACATGCTGTCTTTTCAACCATTTAAAATGCTGCTCTGAAAAGCAGCTAGGTAGCACAGTGAATAGAGCATCAATACTGAAGTCAAGAGAACCTGGGTTCAAATCTGTCCTCAGATACTTCCTAGCTGTGTGACCGTGGACAAATCATTTAACCCTGATTGGCTAGTCCTTAATGCTTTTTTGTCTTAGAATCAATACTTAGTAGGGAAAAGTTTAAAAATTAATTTTTTAAAAATTAAAAGCTGCTCTGATTGTCAGATGTATCCCTGGCTATTGAGTTATTTGGAATCTAACTTTATTTTTTTTTTAACCCTTGTACTTTCGGTGTATTGTCTCATAGGTGGAAGATTGGTAAGGGTGGGCAATGGGGGTCAAGTGACTTGCCCAGGGTCACACAGCTGGGAAGTGGCTGAGGCCGGGTTTGAACCTAGGACCTCCTGTCTCAGCCTGACTCTCACTCCACTGAGCTACCCAGCTGCCCCTGGAATCTAACTTTAAAGGCAGTTGCTAGCCTTGCTAATAAATTGATTAATACTCGGAATTTTGTGCCTCAGATTCTCTTTCCCACAGGTTTGCCTCAGGTTTTTCCACAACAAAAGATAAAGTTATTTACCACAGGAGTAACAAGCGCATAAACCTTCAGGGAAATTTCTATTTCTCTATAAACATAAATTTATTGAAGACCATAACTATAAAATGAATACATAATTTTCTATATAAACTTTAAAAGCATAACAAAGCAAAGTTACAGAGAACAGGGTATCAAAAAGAGCAACGTTCAAGAATCTAATATCTTTAGGCACAAAGTCATTTATATACTTTGACAGATATGTGACTTTTTTACTGAGTATTCTCTGCATAAATGTAGATTTGCAACTTATCAATGTATCAAGCAATAAATATTTATTAAACAATTACTCTTCGCCTATCTGCCTCTCCCCATGGTACACAAATCTTATTGTCTTCTAACAAGTTGTCCCTAGATGATCTACCTGATGGATTCTAGGTCTTCCTCTAAGCCTTTTGGGATTTTATAGTTACCTAAAGACCATTCAGGCTCTCCATACACTACTACTCTTCTATCTTGCTAGGTGACCAGCTCATCTGCTCCTGTGATCTTTCCTTGATGAGGTATTTTATATCATTTCATTGATAATATGCTATAAGCTGCTAATACCTACTTATTGACTATTGCCTGGATCATTTACAATTTGAAGTCTTCAAATATTGGTGTTTTCCATGATTCACACAATCATGTAGAAAAGGGAAAACAATATCCATAGTCTTTTTAAAATTGGATTTTTTTTTGTGTTAGAAAGTAGCTTGAGATAAAATGCAGCCCCAATTTCACAAATTCAGTATAGACTATTATCTTCATTCTGTTTAACATTGGTCCATTTGTTCATATGCAGTACTTGTCCAACACATATGTGCTAATGGATTAAGAATTATAATGATCATAAATCATTTTTTATCATAAGTGATCATAAATAGTGGGAAAGAACTTCTGAGGTCAACCAAATCCAAACTTTTTATATTTTTATAATAATGAGGAAGCCAGCAAATAATCCCCCTTGCACAAATCCCATCCTTACAATTTATACACAATGAAAATGAAGTCCAAGGAAATAAGCAACTTGCTCAAGGTCATACACAGAGGCAAGATTGGAACACAGGTTCTCAGATGAGCTTCCCATCATATTAGATGGGTGATAGCTATTTATAATCTTAGTCTTTTCTATGTGGCTTTCTACCTGAATCTCTTTGAAATGACCATGGGTCTCATTAAAGAAAATAGCCTTCCACTGGAATCCTGCTATGTCTGGGTGACTCCTGAGTTGTGTTATGTATTCTCAGAATTCAATTAGCTTCTAGTATCACGAACTGTGTGTGAAGCCTTCTGGAATTGTTTGTAGGGAATTCTGGGGAAAAAACACTGAAAAAGAAAGAGGAGGAAGCAGTTTGAGTATGGTGGGACATTCTCCATCTTAGATACTGGAGAGCTCTTGCTAGAAAAGAGAATTTAGCTCACTAACCTGAGTTTGAGTTCAAATTTGGGCTGATGAAGTTTAGAGAAAACAAAAGGTTTGGAACCAATGTGTGACATACATAAATACTCAGAATGTATGAATTGGATTTAAATGTGGTAGTTACCCAAAGTCAGCAGCCTCACTTTCTCTTACAGTCATAGAAGTTCAGTGGCAATACAAAAGTGGACAAGCAATGAGTTTTCTTGGGAAACTCATAAATCTGGTGGAGCTGGCTCCAGAGATTTTCTAAGTCAGCAAGCAAGAAAAATAAATAAAAAGCAAAGTGAGAAAGACACACACACACACATACATACATACACGCAAGCCCAGGACTTAAGGGGCATAAAAGAGAGGAATTATGCCACTCATCATTGGCTTTTCTGGGATCCTCCACTACTGGCATCTGAATCTGGGATAAATATTCCAGAGCTTGATGAAATCAGGAAAATGTCATCTATAAACAGCAATCTCTGTAAACCTTAATATCTAAAGATAATCTTTCATCTGATCCCTGCACAGGACATCTTTTATTTCAACAGCAAGTACCATTCCTGAATATACATCTCCCTATTTTATGCCTTGCTTGATACTCATAATCAGAGAATCATTCAACAAGTTATATTTCTTGGCACGTCTATCAAGGAATATTATATGTGCTTAACATAAAATTGGTCGACTGTTTGGAGGAGAGTATTTAAGGTTTTATTATGTTCTATTGAGGCAAAATCAACAAATAACAGTGTCCTCTCATTTATTTTTCACTAAAAAGTCTCTGTAAATGTCTGCTGATTTCTTTCTCATGTTTTCATTAAGAATAAAAATAATTCACATATGAATATGTTTGGATATAATCTTTATAACAATCTTATTATAATGAAAATTTGGTCACATGGGTTAAAAGTGTCTGGTGTCTTCGTGATTGTTATTTTTTTTTTGGTAGTCATGCCAGGAGTGATTTTTGTCTTTCACAAAGTCCTGTTGCCTCATCATAGCTTAGAGATGACCCTGAGTTTTTAAGATTATGTGTCTAAGGAAAAAGTGCCTGAGGATTAAGGAATGAAAAAGATCAAAGATTTGTAAACTACAAAAAAAACCAAACCAAAACAAAAAAAAACCCCAAAAAAACCTGGAGCTTGCACATAAGGAATCCTTTTGCTAAGAAAAAAATGAGGCTTCTGTTCATGAAAAACACCAAATAACCTCACAGAAATGAAATGGATCTTATTTTAACAGACAAAATGATCATTTAAACTGATGTGGGAATCATTTGTGAATCAATTCTCTGTGTATAGGCAAACCACTGACTTTGCAAAGTAGAGATCAAAATTTCAAAACTAAAGGAATAAAAATGAGAAAGATATACTATGTGCAACTTGCACAATTTCAACATGACCTATTTTTAAATTAGTGATGTCCTCAAAATGGAAAATCAATGGAGAAATGGAAATAAACATTGATCATAATGATTTCATGCAGAAGCTGACTGAAGGACAAAAATTGCCATAATGAGAAAACCAAGAGTCCCCAAACTACCTCATTCTGAAAACATTTGACTTACTTGCCCAGCAGGGAGATATGGCAACCAAGTGAAACCCCAGCTTAGAATATAAATTTGTATATTAACTTATGGAGAAGGGTCATGGAAGATTGTGCTCAGTATTACTGCACAAAATAGAAAGAAGCAGCGAAGGGAAAAATCAGTGTAAAGAAAGTCTGGCAAGAGATCCAACTAAGTAAAGGTATTTCAAGATGAAAACAAAAGAAAGGCCACACACAAAAGATGGAAAATATCCATGAAGAAATTTGTTACACCTCTTTTTGCCATCAAGGATAGTGAAGTGAATAAGCTCAAACACTAGTACTGCAGCCCCAGATATTCTTAGAGAAAGCTGAAATACACTGATGAGAGCAAAAGATAGGAAAAGCAGTTGGACTAGATACTTGAGGTGTCTTCACATGACTTCCAATATTTATTATGCATACACAAATCTCATTATTTGCTTCTAAAATGTCTTGTGTCCTCTCTTTATCTCTACTTCAACCTTCATTCAGACTTCCATCACTCCTTTTATCACTCTTGGACTTTTCTAATAGCCTCTGCTCCTCTTGCCTCATGTCTGTCCCCATTCCAATTCACCCTTTAACCCCAACAAAGTGATTTTTTTTCTTCTTATAATTTTCTGCTTGTATCATTCTCCTACTCAGTAAATTCCAGTGGCTCACCAATACATCAACAAATAGACATATACTCCTTTGTGATTTTTAAGCCCTCCAAAATATAGTCCCAAATATATTTTCCAACTTCATTATATAAAATTCTTTTCATGCACTCATCAATTAGTTCAAGTTGGCCTTCTTACTCTTTTGTCCACTACAGTTCACCTCCAGCCTTTGTATTTTATATTGATCTTCCCTTGTTCCCAAAATACAATACTTTTTCATTTCAGCCATTTGGAATTCCAAGTCTCCTTTAAGACTTAGCTCCAATGCAGCTTTCTCCACACAGTGTAGAAATGTACACAAATTTCTAGATAATCCAGAATTATATAAATGTTAATATATTAATTATACATTTAATTTATAAATATATAATATATTTCTATGTATAAAATATATAAAATATGTAAATATCATTTCTCTATTAGAATACATATCCTAAAAAGGAGGATATGTATTCTATATCTCATTATAGAATATTTGTAGATATATGGGGGAGATAGCCAATATATGTGTTTTAATAATATAATTAATATAACATATAAATGATAATCTCCCTCAATTAGAATAAAAGCTCCTTGAGGGAAGGACAAGTTTTTACTTTTAGTTTTTGTGGTATCCCAGCACTTAGCCCAGTACCCCAATCCCTTTAGCTGATCTTCAGTCTTATTCTACTCTTTCTGACCCCATTTGGGGTTTTGTTGGCAAACTCACTGGAGTAGTCTGCCATTTTCTTCTCCAGCTCATTTTATGGATGATGAAACTGAAGTAAACAGGGGTAAGACTTGCCCAGGGTCACAGAGCTATTACTCTGAAGCTAGATCTTAACTCAAGAAGATGGGTCTTCCTGCCTCCAGGCCTGGCACTCTGTCCACTGGGCCATCTAGTTGCCCTACCCCAATATCTAGTAAGTACTTATTAAATGCCTATCGATTACCGAATTGCCTGACTCCTCTGCATTAAATATTATACATAAATATTGAAATTAAATATAATATTGAAAACTAGAACAATAGAAGTAATCCCATCCACTGACTGTCTGATCATGAATATCAGGCCAAAGGAAAAAGAGAAAGGAAGCTGTTGGTCACTTCTATTGGAGATTCAAAGGCTAGAGAGAATGACAGCTAGAGTTAAAAAGATACTTTAGATTCTCCTATTTGTGCTTAGAACCAATCAATGATATCTGAAAGACTATGAAAAATAAGAGAGATTCTATCCATCTGAAGAAAAATAAATCTCTATGCTTAACCACAGGAAGAAAAAGAACTAGAAACTATAAGTTGGAATGACAAAAAAAAAAAAAGTCTAAGCTTGATATAAAGAAAAAAAAATTCCAACAATTAGAGCTACCCAAATGTAGAATAGGCTACATCTAGAGGCAGAGGATTCTTCTGGAGCCCTTTTAGGATCATCTAAATGCCCACTTGTTGGATGTAGACGTGATTTACTATGGGTATAACTTAAACTAGATAGCCACCAAAGTCCCTTATAACTCTAAAATTTTGTAATTCTGTGATGTGTAATTTTAAAAAATCAGGTAACATCAGACAAGCAAAGGATTAAAAGATGATGAACAATCAGCTGTCCATTTCTCATGACAACAGGAGAATTCAAGGACAATCTTCATTCTCAAGAGTTGACAAAATTATGGAAAGATATAGACGACATAGAATGAGCTGCATTGTTGGAGGAAATATCTACCTTGATTAGATAAATGATGGAGCTTTGTAGTTGAATATTTGGAATATTTCCTCTCTCTGAGGTGCCTAAAAAATCAGAGACTAAAAATTATGCTGAGACCATAAAATACATTATATGTGTGCTTGGTCAGACCTAAGCATTCTTCCCAATTTCTTCTTCTTAACTGTAATGTTTAATTTTCTTATATGCCACATCAGGTATTAAGAATATATAGTGGCTCAGTTGACTCTCATGACCATCACTATAAACACATTGGCTGTTCTGGTTCCCTTTGCATCTATTCCAATTTCATTTATAAATACTTTTGGGATAATCTGGTTCAAGTGAATATCAGGCCAAGATTGTTCATGTTTCTTTCCCTCAAGTCTTTATATTTTGTCATGCAATACTTCCTGCTCATTATTTTATTTTACCTTCCATATTTCTTATTATGAAAGAGAAAATAATCAACAAACATGAACATTTCAATTTATAAAAAGATCAAAATGGGAGCTCTATATGAGATATGAATCTGTTAAATAGAGCTTGTTTTATAACATATATTAGATGTTTTATGTTAGTGTTAAAATTATCCTACTTTGTGTTCTCTTCTGAACTTTATTCATTTATCTCTTGGGTGATTTTAATTTCTAAATTGTTTTTTCTAACTCTTTTGCTGTTCTTCTTTTGTCTGTGTGTCCCTGACTTTCTTTCTCTTTTTCTCTATCTTTATTTCTCTCTCTCTTTTTCACTGACTACATGCCTATGTAACCTTCAATATTTAAACTCCCTGATCTCCATTTTCCTCTTCTGTTAAATGAAGGTTTCAAATGAGATAGGCCCTGAAGTTTCTTTCAACTCTACCACTTTCATCTTCTGATCCTAATAATTAAACCAATATTTGTATAAAAGCTTTTAAATTTTTTAAATAACTGAAAATATCTCCTTTATCTTTTAAAATCCTACATTAAATATATCTGATAAAAGCCTAAAATCTAAAATCTATAGGAAATTCTCAGAGATCTAAAATAAGAGCCATTTCCTGATAGAAACAAATGATCAAAAAATATACACAAATAGGTTTCAAAAGAGCAAATACAAAGTCAATATCAACAATCATTTGCAAAATTGGTCAAAAGTAATGATCAAGTCAGTAAGTATCTGTTTAGCGCTACTATGTGCCAAGCATTAATCATAGAATTATAAACTAAAACAATTCTGAGAAATAATTACATACTGTCAAATTAACAAAGATGACAAAAGACAAGAAAGCTCTTTCTTGAAGGGATTTAGGGAAGACATTCACACTAATTGCTGGTAGAGTTGTAAGTTTGTTATATTCTTTTGACAAAATGAATTAAATTATTCAGATTTAGCCCCTGGAATTCTCCTTATGTGCAGGGTCAGATTCCAGAGATTAAATGCATAATCCACAAGAAATGTAGTTTTACATCTCCAGGAAATCGCTGGGCACATGCTACAGATGGAGGTGGAAATGAACCAGGTAGCTAGAATCTCAGGTTTTAAGTTTTAGTCCTACTGGCCCAGCAAAATGTTACCTTCTACTCTATGGGGCATCTGAAGCTGAGCAAGGAAATCTAGAGAAGAAAAACAGGATTATGACGGTGTAGAGTACAGTGCAATTAGAATG
This sequence comes from Gracilinanus agilis, assembly GCF_016433145.1. NCBI lineage: Eukaryota > Metazoa > Chordata > Mammalia > Didelphimorphia > Didelphidae > Gracilinanus > Gracilinanus agilis. The sequence continues at coordinate 92,327,664 of NC_058133.1, read as the reverse complement.
ATCAGACTTGAAGGAGGGGCTCAAATTTAGTGAATTTTCTTTGGAAATCCAGATACCACTAGTTCTTGTTTCTATCTCTCACCCAACACAACTTTTCTCCTTTTAATCTATTAAAGCAAAGCTAACAACAAAACCATCTTCCTTATTTTTCTAGCTTCTATAAGTCAAGGTAATTTATAAATTTGGTTCTCTTTTTATAAAGGAGCATGTCCCCATTTTATCTGGACCTCTCAATAGTTGTGACCAGAATATGCATGGGAAGGATTGAGGGGCTTTCTTATGTTTCAGAAAGCATAAAAGTGACAATCCTCTATTCGGAGAGTGGTAGAGGTAAAGACCTCTTAGGGTCATCAAGTTGCAGAATTTTTTTTAGTGAATTATATTATAATTCCCAAAGAGTAAAACCTTAAAATCAGAATCCAAACTTGTTTGAATTTTCCCTAGAAGAATGAGTCTTATTGGAACCATGTTGCTACTAAAGTACCAGAAGCTAAACTCTATCCATTTTACTCAAAGGAAGAGCTAGGAAGTACCTCTAGAAGAGAGAGATGCTTTTGAATTTGTAAGTACAGTAAATGTTGAGGAAACTGGCAGCTAGATAGTGTAGTAAATAGAATACTGGGTTTGGAGTCAGGAAATCCAATTTAACTGTAGATTGTTAGAAGCCGGGTGACCCTGACCAAGTTATATAACTTTGTCTGACTCAATTTCTCATCTGTAAAAATGGGGTAATAATAGCACCTCCCTCCTAGGCTTGTGGTGAGGATGGAGATCATATTTATAAAATGCTCTTATAAAATTTTAAAGGACTATAAAAATGCTAGCTATTATTTTATCTAGCCCAAATTGAAGACTTGGGAGGGATATCATGATAGTTACCTTTAATAAAAGTTTTGTTATTATCACAACCAACCCACCATTCATTTTGTGGAAAGTATCAGGGAATTGGAAAAGTAAAAGAATACCAGCAGGGGTGATTTACAGCAAGGACTTTTTGTGTCCTGAGACAGCTATAATATTCTAAAACATTGGCCATTTGCATTCTGGCAATATCACTGATTAGTTCAGGATTCAGTGTGATAAAACTGCTCTAATGTATGTAAGAAATAGATGAGGCAGTTTTGGGATACAGAATGAGTTTACTTAAAACTGTTAAGATGGTCAATGAAGTAAATGGTACTCCTTCAAGTTCCAGTACTAAAAAAGCAAGATTTGTCAGATCAGATATGAAATTCTAATTCCCTACTGTAACAATAAAGAGAGCCAGTAACCAATGTTTGATAGAATGGGAGATAGAGAAAGTCTATGTGGTGAATCTCTCTTCCAGTTTTCCCCTGGGGCTGAATATACACTGAGAGACTTTAAGGGAGTATCACCCCGAAACTGGGTGACCTGGATAGTTGTGCCACCCTACAGGAGTTGGGGCAAGGCTTCACTATAAGATGAGGTATGTGGTACCCCAACATGATTCTGAATAAGGATGGGGTTCAACAAACCTCCCCCTCCTTGTTATCTCTCAGGCACTCTGGAACGCTATCTGACTGATGAATGGCTTTTATTATTTGCAGTCCAGGGATTGGGGAAAGGGGTGAAGGGTAGAGGGATTTTAGGGTGTCCTCTTCTCTATTCCTATGGGGTCACTTAGGAGGGAACCTTTGGGGCTTCCACTCCTAAGCTTCTTCCCCTGCCCCTTCTCCTTCTGTTTCTATTTCTAGTTTTCTGTTTCTATCCTTTCCTATAAAGGATCTCTCAGTAAGGTTGGGAATGGGTGAAGGAGACTAAGAGAATTGCTCCCAAAATGGAGTCCAAACTTAGCTGACTCGATGGTTGAAGTCTTGATGGGTGAGATGCGATGGAATGGCTTTGATCAGGGAATCAGGGTTTCATTTTCCAAAAGAAAGATCCTCAGAAAGCCCTCAGGACTGGATACAAGCTGGGTTGTCCTTCTCCTCTATCCTCCCAGTCCTCTGCCTGAAAACCTCTCCTCCTCCTCCCTCAGAGAAATTCCCAGCATTTTCTCTGGCCTCAACTGTCAGCAACTGTCAGCAACTGCTTTCTCTGGCTCCTTTTGTCCCATCCCCCTTGCACAAATCCCATCCTTACACTACCTTCTGGAGATGCTTGAGTGCAAATGAAACTGACTACTAAAAAATGCCAACCATAAATTTATACCAAAAAAAAAAAGACTGAAACCATGAAGAGTTTCATTATGTATCAATAAAATATAGCAAAAATGGAAACATCTCATCAGTTATAACCAAGGCTTCATCACCTCCAAATCACACACACACACACACACACACACACACACACACACACACACACACCTATTCCTGATTGATACAAGGAAATCAGAAAAATAAGTAAAATTAAAATAGACTTCATGTCTAAGTTTTGACTAGACAAAATAAATGATAAAATCAAGAAACTAATAAATTTTAAAAAAGAAAAGTTAGAACCTCTAAGTTCACTTAATTCAAGATCCAGAAATTATATTTAATTATGAAACATGAGAAAACCAGCATCAAATTCTCCAGTGATTATTTTTAAAAGGAGATAGGCACATAAACATGGGATTCCAAAATACTCTTTTCAAGTATGATGGCAAAAATCCAACTAGCAGACCAATTATGCCAAAGCAGTAATTCAAATAGCTGGGATCTGCTACTACCATTATGAATCATTATTTGTGCACATCTCCAACAGTATTTGAGAGAAAGTGTAAAAATATGTCAGGGCCTTTATAAAATAGTTTATGTAGCAATTGTGCCAAGGTTAAGAGCCAGAGGAAAAAAACATGAAAGCAAGTAATTTATGTTACGAAAAGTATCAAACTCCACATTGGCATAAGTGACTTGAAAAAGTATTTGGATATCCGTGAAAAGGCCTCAGAAAATTATATCAACATATATCTTGCATATTCAATAGAAAACCTGATCATATTGATCAATTAAAGACAACAAAAAGAAATACAAGGGAATAATTTCTGGACTTACTTGATCAATAGTTGATAGAAAAGTCAAAAAGTTAAGGTCATATAAGGGGTAAAAGTGATTCCAAGAACAAAATACGTAATTCAACATCTAACAGAAACTTTACTATAGACGTTTGAGACACAAGGAAATCACAGGAAAAAGAGAGACCTCTGAAAAAGGAGGGCATGGAAAATTTCCGGCAATGAGAGGCAGCGAGACAGAGCAGGCAGAGAGGGATGACCTGAAAACCAAGGAGACCTGAGCGGAGTTCCACCTCTGGCTCTTTGACCCTGGACAAGCCACTTTTCTTCAGTGCTTTAGGCTCTCTAAATTGCACAGAAAATGCTCATCTGTGTTGGTCAAAGAAATTTGCTGATGCAGAGCACACATCTAGTACTTGAATAAAGGATGTCACTAAAGTGATGCATTAGGAAGCCAAGAATGAATACATGAAGAAAATATTTTAAAAATCACCTAAAATATAGTAGGGAAGCTAATGGTGCAATGAATAGAGCACTGGGCTTGAAGTCAGGAAGATCTGAGTTCAAATATGCCTCAGAGGGGGCAGCTAGTTGGCTCAGTGGATTGAGAGTCAGGCCCAGAGATGGGAGGTCCTGGGTTCAAATATGAACTCAGATACTTCCTAGTTGTGTGACCCTGGGCAAGTCACTTGACCCCCATTGCCTAGCCCTTAACACTCTTCTGCCTTGGAACCAATACACAGTATTGATTCCAAGATGGAAGGTAAGGGTTTTATTTAAAAATAAATATATAAATAAATAACGCCTCAGATACTTACTAGCTACCTGTGTGACCCTGGACAAGTCACTTAACCCTGTTTGCCTCAGTTTCCTCATTATAAAATGAGCTGGAGAAGAACATGGCAAATCACCCCAGTATCTTTGCCAAGAAAACCCCCAAAAGGGGTCATAATGAATGGAACATAATTGAAACAACAACAATAATCTAGTAAGGTATAAAGTAGCATAAACTTGAATCTCATCTCAAAATCCAGTTAACCCACCACCTCTGATAAAGACTAGAAAGAAATTATCAAGTGACAAAGAGAAGTTATATGACTATTTGCTCAGAATTTGGTTGCAGATCACTGCCAAATGAAAAATCATGATTGCCAACAATATATGGGGTACAAGTTGGGAACTCAGTGTACCCTATAAGTGCAATTATAATGTAGAAACACATGAAGCCACTGGTACTCAGAGAAGTTGTCTGCTTGATCTGATTTCTTTACATTGTTTATTCAATTTACTTCTCTATAAAATGGGTATTATGATATACTTACTGTGACTCCTCACAGGGCTGGTAGGAGGTACAGTTAATTAACATTTGCCAAAAGCTCTAAAATCCTCAGCTAAAAGTATTTTATGACTCCAAAGTGCCATTACTGTGTCTGCAAAAGTAAAGTAGTCTAGGCAGTCTGTTTGCACTGGGAAATGAAAGGATGTAAAGAATGTGAACCCATGAAAGGCATTATAAATGCTGCAAACCTTGGGAGCTCTTAGTTGTTCAAATTTTACAGATCTGCATTTGAACGCAAATTTCGAAAGATTGTTTAAAACAAAGCTGGGATGACTTCTAAATTATGAAACAATTTCACTGAGTTACAACTCAAATGCTGGCAGAAAGCAGTCCCCTAGTTTTAATAGTGCAGTGAACATTCTTGAAATCAGCTCAATGAAGTTGTTGCTGTGATGGTGTTAATTTAATGGTTAATTTAATCTTAAATATGCACAACAATGCAGTGCTATTGATCAAAAAATGAGCCAATGGACTAATCAGGCGCTTTGTCTAGGATAATGCTATATTTATAAGCTACTTGTTAAATGCATATATAAAATAAGAGCTTATCTTAATTACATATGTATGTCACATATCCATGTCATCTATAATAATATGTCATTACTAAGAATCCCAATAATTTGAGAGCATAAAATATCTTTTCAGAAATTTAAAAATCAGCAAACCAAAATTTTTGAAAATTTATATCTGTAAATACTTAATAAATGCTTTAGATTCATTTATCTGTATTTTAGAATGAATATAATGCTTGATCCATGAAATGGAATTTTTTTTAAACAGTAGAATTGAGAGGGAGCAAAGGGAAAATAGATTTGTCTTCATATTTTATGATGAAAGATAATAAACAGATAACAAATAATAAGCAAATGTTAAGTACTTTTCCTGTGCCCGATACTGTGCTAAGAATTGAGGATACAAATTAAAAGAAAATTAAAAATAGCTCCTGTCATCAACGAGATTATACTCTAATGAAGGAAGATAATACAAAAAGGGAATCTAAGAATGGGAACTAGGGAGTGAATGAAAGTTCCTTTTAAGAACATGATGGTGATGTCTAGAACATCAGAAGTCCACTTGGATCGGGCTGCCTTGGCACCTTTCCAAAATGGAGGTCTTGGAGAAAATTCAACAATAGGAAAAAGGATCCAGGTTGGGAAGTAGATGTTCCAAGATGAAGAAGTTCTAAGTCCTGGGTGATATTCCACTGTAAAACCATAGCAGTGTTATGGTGCTGATGTCCAGAAAGTCAGAAACATAGCCAAAAGGGGAATAAAAACTGGCCAAATAAGATCAAATAAAAAAATGAAACAAAAAAACTTTATTATTAAATATTACCTTATAAATATTCAAATAATTAAAAATTAAAATAATTTCAGCTTGCAAAAGATAAGGTAGTATGGAGTAGTGGAGAGAGGCAACCTCACAATAAGAAAGATTTGGCTTCAAATCCTGTTTCTCACTTTGAATAAGCCATTTAACTCTTCAGTTCTTAGAAGCAACACCCTAAGAATATAAATTGCAGAATCCTTGCCAATCTGGTTTGGGAGAGACCCATCAAAGAGATTCCCAATACTAAAAAAATTTCAGATCCAATTAAAACAAAAATCTGTGAGAGCCAAAATCAAAAGTTATAGCAAAGTTTATGTGGAAAGAACTGAGAACTGACATGAGAAGGGAAGGCAAGGGAACAAGCATTGCACAATTGGGTGTCAGGTATTGTTGCTAAGTTCTTTATAAAAATTAACAGAGTTGATACTAACAACAACCCTACATCATCCGTTCTGTTATTTTCCCCATTTTACAGTTGAGGTAGCTGAAACAAAAAGGGGGTTAGGAACAAATGATTTGTTCAGGATCACAGAGGAACAAGGATCTGAGGCCAAATTTGAATTCATCTTCTTGATTGCAGGTCCAGTGTTTTATTCTACTTTAACACCTAGGTACCTCATGAGACAACCTGATTTTTAGTCTTATTACTGAAACACTTGGCATGTAACAACATCACTTAATTTCTATGAATTTCATTTTTATTACCTGTGAAATGTGGATAACAATACTTGTACTGTTTGCCTCACAAGATTGTTACAAGGAAACTGTCATACAGGCCATCTGTCCAAAATGCAAGCAGGCAGTTCAATCACTACATAAGTATATAAAAATATTTAACAGGTAGCCAAAAAAAACCCCAAAACAAAACAAAAAAACAAACCTTAAAATAAAAATCAAGGCAGATCAAGAAATTCAGTGGTAAACTATGAAAAGTGACTTCTTCCACCCAGGATCACACAAAAAGTCAGCCAGAAACCCAAGAACAATAGCAAAAGGGAATCATTTCAAAGTGAAGCCAGTGCCAGCATAGGCAAAGTTGGCAAACATTCTCCCAGGCTGTCTAGAGACATCTGGAGAAAGATGGAGTAGAGGATCCCCAAGAAAGCATCAGGGTAATCAGAAATCCACAGCAGGGACCTTGGAATGGTAAGGGCCAATATTGGTGTGGTGGCACTCAGACTGGGATAACTAAGAGATCTGAGCTCTCTCAGACTCTGTTCCTGATAGATCATAGAGGAATCTAAAGATGTCCTATTTGGATTCTCAAAGATTTAAAGGGACTAAAATCATGGGAGGTTGAAGATAGTCCAGAAATCAGGTCAAGATAAAGCAGCACACCTCACCCCACCAAAAAGCACAGAAAGAATTGGAGTTTGGCTCTGGAATAAAATTAAAATATATTAGAACACACAGAAATTAATGACTCCAAAAGATAGCAAAAAATATTAAAAACAAATCAAAAGAACAAAAAAATTGAAGAAAATTTAGGTATCAAAAATGTAATAACTGTCTAGGAAAAAAAGAAAGGACAATTTAATAATCATTCAACTCCCCCAAAGCTATTTTTATTTAATTTTTTTTAATCTTACTTTTCACCTTAGAATCAATACTATGAAATGGTTCCAAGACAGAAGAGTGAAACGGCTAGGCAATGGGGGTTAAGTGACTTGCCCAGGATCACACAGTTAGGAAGTGCCTGAGGCCAGATTTGAATCTAGGACCTCTAGGTCCTAGGTCTCTATAGGCCTGACTCTCAATCCACTGGCCCTAATGAGTTTTTTTTTAAGTATGGACAATATATTTCAGGAAACTGTAAATGAATCAAAAAGCAATGGGAAAATAAAAAGAATCCACTGATTACTTTCTGAAAGAAAATTTATAGGAAAAAGTCACAGAAATGTAGTCAAAATCCAGAACTTCCATCCATTTCCAATGAAAAAATATTACAAGTGAGAAGAAAGGAGTTCATGTACCAAGGAATCTTAATTAGAATCACTCAAAACCCTAGAGGTTCTAGAATAAATGAAAAGAAGTCTTGAAATACAACCTTCCAAAATATAAGGGAGTTATAATTTTAAAATAACAACTATTCTTCAAAGCTGAATATAATTCTTCTACGCTGAAAATGGATCTTTAATAAAATAAGGATTTTCAAGCATACCTATTGAAAAGATCAGAGCTGAGGAGAAACTATGAAATGCAAAAACAAGAGTCAAGAGAAACTTGGATAAATTTATTTGAGCAAGTGGAAGGGATTATGTGATTATTCAATACCAGCATATCAAATAAGAGAGAAGAAACATGTGTCCCTTTGTGACCTTAAAAGATTTGCCAGAAGAGCATAAACTCTAGCAAACCTTTGGAAATTGGAAAAGATTCAAGTACTGACCCAGATGCAGAGTTGGTATCTGTCACAAAAATTTAACAACTATTAATTCTCTCTCTTTTTAAAAATTTATTTGATGTTTAAGTTCAGAATTTTTAAATTTAAAAAGTGCTACATAAATATTTGTGAAGAATGTTTTAACATTTCAAATACCTCTAAGTTCATTGTTATAGTTACTTCCCTCACTCATTCAGACTCAAACCCTTCCATGACATTAGTCATCATGATTAGTTAAAGCTTAAAAAAAGAATCATTATTTAATGACTAGTGTTTTTTGGTGGTAATACTCCCTGAAATTAATTAATTCTCAAATGATAAACATCAACTATTTTTGAGTCTACTTGAATCCTTTTCAATCCTTTCCAATTTCCTAGGGTCTGCTAGAGTTGTCCTCTTCTGGAATCCTTGAAGAACCAAGGACCAACTTCATGAAGGTTGAGACATTGTAGATGGTGTCTAGTGAAGAATCACAAAACTAGACTCTAAGAGCTGGAATGGACCTCATAACCCAACCTATAACTGAGAGGAAACCTAATATATATTTTAACATATGTTTATCCACTTCCTACTTGAAGACCTCCAGTGAAGGGAAGCTCAACTACTCCTTTAAGCAATCAATTTTACCACTGGATAGATCGTGCTAGCAGTTAATCAATAGTTAACAGGTATTTGTTATGGGTTTACTATGTTACTAAAGCCTGGATATACAAAAAAAGAAAGGAAATGCATGTGAAAGAGTGTTTCATACTTTACCACATTCCCTAAGTCAGCCTCTTTTTCCCCCTTTTCTCAGTATCTCCTGGAAATATTTATAAAAGAATGTTAATTCAATAATAATGACATTTAAACTTAGCAACAATAGAATTTTGTTAGAAACTCGAATCACAGCAGTAAATTGTACTCAGTCTAAAGGGCTAAAGTAAGTCAATGAAATATCTAAAAAGATCTTTGTTTGTCCATTGCATGGACTCTACCTCTCCTTGGCATGGAAGTAACCACAGACTCAGAATATATGGTTTCAGAGCACAAACTCTGGTAGGTGGTCTCTAGCCCGACTAGAAAGACTTCAATTATGGTCTTAGCAATACTGTCAGTTTTCACTTATTCCTTCCTGGGAGCCTTTTTCATTTCTAAAGTCATGGTGATAAAGAGGCAGAGAAGGGGGGCAAAAATACAAAGAATCACCTGGATTTCATTTCTTGGTGTACTTAATGTGAGATCCTACTCCAATGACGAGAGGAAACACTTAGAGGAAATGAATTACATCAGTCTTGACATTTCTCACTATAAATGAAATCAAAAATATAAATAGAAACTGCAGCTAACTGAAAGGATAGCTTTCAGATTCTCTTCACTGAGGCAAATAAAAGTTGTCAGGAATAGTTTTATTGTGCACCCAAAAACAAGAAAAAATACCTTTTCGTGGGACATTTGGCCATATCACATTGTAGTATTCATTCTAAGTAATTGCAAAAAGACCACAATAAAAATAATTACAGGATAAGTACTAGTATCTGTTACAGAGAATGAAGATGTGGGAAAAGGTCTTCTGAGAACTTGGTAAGACCCTGCAATTTAAATAAGCATATATTTTGATATTCAGTGACTTTAAAGGGTGAGAATAAGCAAAGGCAGAGAAAAATGTGGTGGAAAAAAAGAGATTAAGATTAAGGAATCAGAGAGGTGAAAGGCTTCAAGATTACACAGAAGCCTTATGCTTATAAATCAGGAATATTTTCTCCAAAGAGAGAATCAGTAGGTTATGAGCATGGTAAATCCTGAATAGCATCACAAAAAATAAAATTGATTTCATTTTAATATACAGGGGGAAAATGTTATGTATTCATTCCTGAATCAGATATCTGTGTACAGTCAGAGAACTGATTTGTTTGAGCAAAGATCAAAACTACTCTAAAGCTAGAAAAAAATAATGTTTAAAAAGAAGATAGGCTATATCATAAAACAACTCCAAATTGGACTATTTAAACAACTCCTCCTGCGTACATTCAAACTTTATAAGAGTATTTTGTAGAGATGCATTGTGAGAAGACAGTAGAGTAGCAGTGAAAATTCCTTGCCCTCCTAACAGCCTCCACAAACAAAAAAAAATAATAAATCCACAAAATCATTTCTAAAAGTGGCAAAAAGAGACAGGATTTGATGGTGAAACTAAACATCCAGGGACAACTAGGGAGAAAGGTTTTTGATTTCTCTAGCCCCAGTCCAACAGCTGCCAGCAACAGGAACTGAGCAAACAGCTTAGAATCATCAATACAATCCTGAGGGCAGGACTGACAACCTCACCTTGTTTTCTGAGCCTCAGAGCCTTCAACCAGGAGCACACCACAGGAATCCACTTTAGCAAACTAAGATCCCTAGAGCAGCTGTGTATGAAGCACCAGTGACCAGACCCTCACTGGCTCACAGGTAGAGGTTGAGGGAGGGGATACCATGGAGTGCATGGGTGCCAAATCCTAAAGGCTGGACATCAAGCCTTACTGCAGAGAGCTGAGGGACTTTGGAGGACCAGGAAACATAGACTGGGCAGCTGCTCTGTCCTGGATGCAGTGGCAGGAGAGGAGAAGTGAGGAGGAAGTGCACACAGGTGAGTATGGTTGCTGAGGGACTGGAGCCCCCGGCAGCTGTGATAGCTCCCAGAAGAGCTATCCAGAGGTGGAAGTGGCCTGTCTGCTTGCAGTTACAGGAACAAAACTGACTATGGGTTCTGATTGGAGCACCTAAAGTCAATCACAGACAGATATTCAAACAGGGGACCTGGGAAAAACATTAGACCATGGGCTCTAAAAATTGGAATATCTAAATAGAGCCCCAGAAAAAATCCTGAAACCAAAGATAACATATCCCAACACTGCAGAAACCCTGGGAGCCCAGCAAAAAGCCAAGAATCAAGTCTAATGACTTAGCCACTCAAATTTTAAAAATAAAGAATGAGCATCCAAAGGAGAAAGAACCCATCTATTGATAGCTATTGTGGGGGACAGAGAAGAACTGGACTCAAACTTAGAGAATAACTACTTCAAAAAAAAAAAAAAACCAGCAACAACAAATAAACAAAATAAATGGCCATAGACTCAAAAAGAGCTTTTGGAAGAACTTTAAGAGGACTTCAAAAATCAAATGAGACATGTTGAGGAAAAATTAGAAAAAAAAAAGATAAGAGCAATGCAAGAAAATTATGAAAGAAAGATCACCCAAATGGAAAAAAAGGATCTAGAACCATAATTCCCAAAGTGGGCACCACCGCCCCCTGGTGGGTGCTGCAGCAATCCAGAGAAGCAGTGATGGCCACAGGTGCATTTATCTTTCCTATTAATTGCTATTAAACTTTTTTAAAAATTAATTTCCAGGGGTGCTAAGTAATGTTTTTTCTGGAAAGGGGGCAGTAAGCCAAAAAAGTTTGGGAATCACTGTTCTAAAATCTCATGGAAGAAAATAATGTATTAAGGACAAGATTTGGACAATGGGAAATAATAATTTCCTAAGTCAAGAAGAAATAATGCAAAATCAAGAACAAAATAATAGAAGAGAATATGAAACCTCACAAAAACAAACGACCTAGAAAAGGAATCAAAGAAAGACAACATAAGAATAGTTGAACTCCCAGAAAGTTATGATAAAAAGATATCATAATTCAAGAAATCATTAATGAAAATTACCCAGAAATCCTAGAGTCAGAGGGCAAAATAGAAATTTAAAAAATACACCACCTCAAAGAGACCTAAAGATGAAAATGCATAGGAACATCATCACTAACTTCCATAGCTCCCAAGTTAAAGGAAAAAATACTATAAGCAACAAGGACAAAACAATTTCAATACTATAGAGCTACAATCAAAATAACATAAGACTTAACAGCTACAACATTAAAAAGAACACAAGACATGGAACACAGCATTTCATAAAGCAAAAAAACATTACAAACAACAATCCTATATCCAGCAAAACTAAGCATAATTATAAAAGGCAAAAAAATGACTATTTAACAAGTGAAAGGAGTTTCAACTATTCCTGTGGGAAAATCAAAAAAGTAGAAGATTTGATCTATAAGAAACATAAAAAGATATCACTGAAAGACTAATTATAAGCAACCTAAAAGGTCAAAATGTTAGATTCTTCTATGGGAAAATGTTATTTAGGGTGCCTGGGAATGGCATTATTGCCTGGGTATTTTGAAAGAGTGTGTTTAGATGGAAAACCTGAGGTCAAGGTGAATGCAATGAAATGGGCAAAATAGTAGTGTGGTAGATCAGGAGGAGATAGGATGGAACAGCTATCTTATTTGGAGGAGGAATGAGTTGAGGAACACACATGCCAAGGTTGAGGGCAAGTAGTACTAAAATCCTACTATCATCAGATCTGGGATGAAGAGGGAACAACTTGCACAACAAGAAAGGAAAAATCTTATTATTGTACCAAAAACAGGAGAGGAAAAGGAGTGGATAAGGGAGGGAATAAAAAAAAAGCAAAGCCCTTTCAGGGACTGAGAGACTAAGAGGAAAAAAAAAAGAATAGATTTAGGCAAAAGAGATCAAGGAGATAAGAAAATGGAAAGACATTGAGAAGGGGGCAAAATATCAAGGAATAGGGTGAAATGATGAGGGGATATTCGAGAAACTAAGGAAGGATACAGAAAAAAAATTAAAAGGACAAACAATGAGGAAAAATAGAATGGAGCGAAATACACAACTAGTAATTATGACACTGAATGTGAGTGGGATGAATTCACCCATAAAAAAAAAAAAAAAAAAAAAAAAAAAACAGAGAGCGGGATGGATCAAAACCTCAAACCCAACCATATGTTGTTTATAAGAAACACACTTAAAAATTAGAGATACACATATCATCAAAATAAAGGGCATGATCAGAGTCTACAATACCTCAGATGATACAAAGAAAGCAGAGGTAACAAACATGATCTCTAACAAAGTGAAAGCTAAAATAGATATAATCAAAAGAGATAAACAGGGAAATTATATTATGTTTAAAAGGTACCATAAACAATGAAGCATTAATCAATTTTAAATTTATATGCACCAAATGTTATAGCATCCAAAATTTTAAATAAAAAAGTAAATGTTACAGACAGAAATAGATTACAAAACAATAATAATGGAAGACTTTAATCCTTCACCCTCAAAACTAGAAAAATCTAACCAAAAAAAAAAAAAATAAAGAGGAAAGAAATCAAGGAAATGAACAGAATCTCAGATAACTTAAATATGATAGATACCTGGAAAGAATTGAATGGGAACAGAAAAAAGTATATCTTCTTCTTAGTGGTTCATGGCACCTTCACAAAAACTGGCCATACATTAGGGCGCAGATTTTAAATTTAGAAAAGCAGAAATATTAAAATTCTCACACCATAATACAATAATAATCATACATAATAAGTGATCATGGAAACAAAAAGAAAAAATACTAATTGGAGGCAAAATAACCTAATGCCATTGGTCAATCTGGTTAAAAAACAAGAGAGAAGAAAAACAAATCATTTGCATTAGGGATAAAAAGGGTGAATATACCATTAATGAAGATTAAATTAAAACAACTATTAGGAATTATTTTGCTCAACTATATGAGGAAAAAACTTAACAATGAAAGAGAAATAGAAGAATACTTACAATAAAATAAGCTGCCTCAACTAATAGAGCAAGAAATAAAATACATGAATAAAGCTATTTTAGAAAAAAAAATAGAAAAAGTCATAAATAAACTTCCTAAAAAAGCATCAGGACCAGATGGATTTACAAGTGAATTCTACCAAACATTTAAGGACAAAATAAATCCAAATTAAACAAATTATTTGAAATAACAGATAAAGAAGTTTTACCAAACTCTTTATGTAACAAATATGGTATTTATATGTAAACCAAGTAGGATATAAGCAAGAAAGAAAATCATGAATCAATCTCATTAGTGAATATGAAAGCAAAAATCTTATACAATATACCAGGTAGGAGATTATAACAATATGTCACAAAGATAATATACTTTAATTAAACAGGATCTATACAAAGAATGGAGGGATGGTTTAATATAAGAAAAACTAGCAACATAATTAATAATATCAATAACAAAAGTAACAAAACAATATTATTATTATATCAACATGCAAAAAAAAGCCTTTGACAAAATAAAACATTCATTCCCATTAACACTGGAAAGCAGAGATATAAATTCAGTTTTTCTTAAAATGATTCAAAGTATCTACCTAAAACTGCCTTCCCAATAAGATTAGGAGTAAAACAAGGATGTGCATTATCACTAATATTATTTAATATAATGTTAGAAATGCTAAAAATAGCAATGAGAAGAAAAAGAAGTGGAAGGAAAAAAGAGAGAGGGATTAGGCACATAGTAACTCTCTCTCTCTTTGTTAATGACATGATAGTATAGAAAATCCAAGAAAAACAACTAAAAAGTTAGTTGAAACTATAGATAATTTTAGCAGAGTAGTAGGATATAAAATAAATCCACATAAATCATCAGCATTTTCATATATTACTGACAAAGTCCTACAAGAAGTGATAGAAATATATTTCCATTTAAAATAACCAGAGATAGAATAAAATACCTGGGAGTATGCCTGTCAAAACAAAACCAGGAGCATGAACATTATGACAAAAACAAAAATGTGAACATTATAAACCATTTTTTACACAAATAAAATCAGATGTAAATAAATGGTGAAGTATTCATTGTTTGTGGATGGGCAGAGCCAATAAATTTAAAATGATGATCTAATCTACTAATCCAATCTACTACTAATCTACTACTTATTCAATCCCATTCAATTAAACTACCTTAAATTTATTTTATTGAGTTAGAAAAAATAACAACATTCATTTGGAAGAATAAAAGATCAAGAATACCAAAGGAATTAATGAAAAACATGTAAAGGAAAAGAGATTTAGCAGTACTTTATTTTGAATTGTATCATTAAGCAGTAATTATCAAATTATCTGGTACTGGATAAAAAATAGAAATGCAGACCATTGGGACCAACAGACATACAACAAACAGCAGTGAAAGATTATAGTAGTCTGGTATGTGATAAAACCACAGATCCAGAATTGAATGTGAATTGGATTTACATGAAGTAGAGTTGCACAAAGTTGTCACCCTTGTTCTATCAGTCATCAAAGCCCAGTGACAAGTCAAAAGTCAGGACAACTGTCCATGACCTAAGATTCAGTAGCCAACCATGGCATCTTCATTTTCTGACCAAGTTGTAAGCATGCCACAGCACTTGCTTCAGGTGTTCTATCAACCCATCCTGACCGAAGACATGCAATTAACTGAAAGATACAGATAACACAAGATCCCATGTGATTATAAAAATCATATTAAATTTATAAGAGCAAAGTGCTCTCATAAGGGTGCTTCAACAAGTTGACTCCCACACATAAGTCAAAATCATGCAAAAGTCTATGAAAAGCAGAGGTAACTTATCTAATGACTTTCTGATAATAAATATCAATAGGTACATAAAAAGAGAAGACCCAAAGGTAGTCACTGTCATCAAGGAGATCTAGCACAAATTCCAAGTGGAATCTAGGGAGGTCAACAGTGATGCTGAACAAATGTCCCTCTTTGCAAAGGACAGTATTAATTACATCATCTTAAAATATATAAGATCTTTTTTAATTAGATAAATTACCTCTCAAGGATCTGAGGCCTAAATGTCCACACAGGAAAAAATAAAAAACCAAGTAGATGAAGAATTTTTATTACCAACTATAGTGTGTAATTAGAATTACAACTTATAGAACTCATCTATCAGAATATTCATCTTTGATCAGAGGGTAAAAATGTATATAAAGATTTAAGTCAAAGGAAGAAAAGAAGGAGTTAGAGTATTATTCAAAAATTTCAAAGTTGCATTTGATGATCCCAAACTTCTCCCTGAAGAGATGTTTTCAATTCCAATAATATCAATCAATAAATAGACATTTATTAAGCATCTTCTATATGTAAGGCACTGTGATGAGTACTGGGGTTACAAAAAGAGGCAAAAGATGGTCCTTTGTCTTCAAAAGGCTTATAATGTAATGGATAGATATTCTACCTGTATTGTTGCATGTTTGTGAGTTAAAGAACATTATGGTCTCTGAAGAATTGAAAATTAATATTACCCAAAGAGCAATGGAAAAGTGCATGTTGGATCTGAGCAGATTGAAAGGCAGAAGAAGGAGGATAAAGAATGCCATTAAAGTGATACATGTGTGAAGCAAAATGAGTTTGTAACCTGAATATTGAAGGTCACAAAATTAAAAAATAATTTTCAGAAGAGAACCAGATCAACATTTCCACACAGAACAGTGGACATTGAAACGATGTTATCATAAAAGCCTTTTCAAAGTAAACTTTAGCAGATTTGCAAATTCTTTACTGACTAGCAATGGGGGAGTAGGATAATAAACAGATGGGCAGTTTCACAATTCTACAAAACAGCAACTCTTATCAGGTCAAACCAAGTAGAACCCAAGTTCACGTACTCATTATCAAATATTTTAAAAACTCAGAGGGTTGCCTGAAAACCACCTGACAAAGGGTTGTTATATCTAGATGTAGATTTCTGAGACTTGGATTCTTAAGTACCATAGCCTGCTTCAATCATACTAAATTTATGCTGATTCAGGTTTGGTTTCTAAAATAAGGACCAATCTCTGCTGCAGGATTTAGAAGAAAATGTCTGGTTCAGCAGTTTTCCTACACTAAGTGAATACAAATGATCTCAGTGGATCACTTTAGCTGATGAGTTGTACCTTTCCCAAACTCAGGCATGTCTTTATGTCACTAATCAGAGACATTTCACCATCATGTTCCACTAGCCTACCAAACATGGATTTGCAGGGCTCTAGAGCCAGCGAATTTCTTATTCTGTCTTACTCAGTTATAATCACACCATAAGCATTATTTAATACTTTGATGTTTCAAAAGATCTGTGGTTATACTGATGTTAGTATCCCCTGCCACAGTGCAGATAGCATCTGGCCAAAAACTTCTCATCCATTCTAAGATAATCCTTTCTATATCCTCCATAGAAATTGTCCATCCAGTTATCCAAAGTTCTTGAAAGTGCATGAGTACCAATGAAGCATTAAGTTGGCTAATCAATGATTTCTTTTTTTTTAATCCATACCTTCTGTCTTAGAATCAATACGAGTATCCATTTCATGGCAGAAGAGCAATAAGAGCTAGGCAATTGGGGTTAAATGGCTTGCCCAGAGTTATAGCAAGGAAGTGTCTGAATTCAAATTTGAAACCAGGTCTTCTTGATTCCAGGTTTCGCATTCCTGAGCCAATTCACTGTCCCTAATCAATGCTTTTTTGCATTCCCTAAATAACAAGCCCATTTACTTTTTCAGGTATGCAACTCTTTAATCTATGTTTTATGATTTTTTTCTGAAGAGAAGTAAAATAACTCTGTAGACAATTTTTAGTATGCCCTTAAACAGTTCCTAAAGGAAAAAAAACTGCTTTTTTCTTGACAAAGACAAATTTAATTTCCTCAGTCCTTTTTCTTTTCTATCTCAAAAATCAAAGCTAAATTTATTTTGGAAATTACAATCCATTAGACACACTAATATGTTGTCTGACGAATCCCCACAGAAAGCCACCTCTGGCTATAAAACCTTGAGCAAGTCGCTTTTCTTTCTTCATCTATAAAATTAAGGAATTGGACTAGGTGAACCTGAAGGGACTTTCCTGCCAAATATCTTATAATTCCAATATTTACTGAAGTACACTCTGTACCTGAGCTTTGTTGATCTTCTTCATGAACTTTAGAACTCCTGCTTTTCTCTACTTTGTACTACAACCCTATTGATTACTGTTAGTTTAACTGCTATAACCACAAAATTGCTTTATTACCTATGCATTTCCTAAGTATTGTGTAAAGTTAAGGCCAGAGAATAAACCCAAAGGGACCATGTCTTGAGCACAAGGGTTGTGTGATCAAATAAGGAGATAGAGGAAGAGATCAAATCTTCCCCTCCTCTTGAGTTACCAGTTGTGGTTTGATCATCAAAACTACTACTTTACTCCCTTCAAAATTCCCCAATTCTCCCTATCACCACGTTGGTCCTAGCATGAGAATTTATAATATAAATAAACTCAAATATTATCAGAAGGTACCTAAAGTTCCTTGTCCCAGCACTTAACCCCAACAGAACTGGGCTCCAGATTTCCCTGGAGGCATTGGCCAGTGAGGATTTGAGGTGGGAAAAAGTGAATAGCTGATTAAGGATGTATTACAATTATATCTCTTTTCCCACCTCACCCCGCATCTTTCTTCAGGACTTCCCTATTTCTATTAAAGGCACCATTGTTCTCACAGTCGTAAAGTTTGATAGACTAGTAATTATTCTTGTGTAATGTCAGAATGACAATTTGCTCATTTTGAGCCAAAGCAGCAACATAAGCACACTTAATGTTCATTTTGGTTTCCTTTTCTTTGCTTCAGGGAGTTTACATTACATAAAAAGTTTTGATTTCAATCATAATCATTCCAAGACCACAGTTAGCAAAAATTCTGAAAGCTTAAGATTTTTTACAAGTTCAGGACCTGTCCACACTTAGTTTTGCTGAAGATGAGTGTTCAATTTTTTTCTCTGTTGAAAGTCCAATCAAACCAAAACTATCAAACCCAAATAGATTTAGGAACTACTAAACCATACACACATAAATTTCTATTGAGACTATATATTGATTTAGAAAAATTATTTCTATTAAATAGAAAACATTGTCTGCTTATTGTACTTTTATTTATTTTCTTAAATATTTATCAATTACACTTTAATCTGGTTCAGGTTATACTTGAGAATGTTGTGGACTGCATGCAGACAGCCTATGTTTTTGATACCTGTGTTCTAGATAGCTTGGAGGAGAGAGTTTTTCATTTCAATGTTTTCATGAATTACCTTGTTGTTCATCCTTTTCCTTCAAAGAGGACCAATGACATTACAGCATGATGTCTTATCCTGTGCAGGAAATGGATTTAAATGAAGCAGTTACATAGTCATCATCACACTCTCTCTTCTAAAATCATTAAGTCGAGTGGAAAGACAAAAGTTAGAATGACTGGAGATGACTCATGATACAGCAGGTGAATTTGGTGTCTTCAGTGTCTGACTATGCTCTAAGCATTTCATAGTACCCACTTCAGCAGCCTTCTTAACTGTTGGAACAAATTGTTCTCATTTGCCCATTCCACCAGGGAGTCTTCCGATGCTTGGGGTAGACATCCATCTAACTCAGTGACAGCTTTGAGACTTGTTGGTTACTTTGTCTCATAATACAATAAAACAAAACTTTCTACTCAAATGAAAATCCCAATGACTTTTAAAAAAGCAACTAAATTATTGGATAGCGGGGAATATTTATAAGATAGTACAAAATGAAACTGTCTCTTAGTTTTGACACCAGTTATTTCCCATATGCTTTTTTATTATTTTGTTAAATATTTCCCAATTACATTTAAATTTGGTTTCACTGCACTGAGAGGAAGTGTTGCAGGGTTACTGACACCTCTGATTTAGTACAACTTCATCATTTTACCATTGTGGATACTACGACTTTTTGGAAGATAAAGTGACTTGCTGGAGATGACACATGAAATGCCACTATATATTTAAAACCATTCCCCTACTGCTCTTTATGTATATTGTTTACAGTTTTTCACATTTATATACGTTTGTTAAAAGATTTGAATGGAAAGCTCTTTTATTTTTTTTTATAATCCTTTCAGAGTTTGTGTCCAATAATCAATATATTGGAATTAAAATCAATTTCAATGTAAATAAGTTCAATGCAAAACTAATTTTGTTTTTAGGATTATTAATAATAAAGTAATTGTATAAAATCTATGAAAACTTAAATAACTTTCCATTTGTCATATTTAATAAGACTAATGGAAAAACACAAATAAACTGGCAAAATTTTGCCTGTGAAAACCTGTGAAAGGTTTTAATATGCTAGAAAATTTTCAGCTATCTGTAGTCTTTTTCTTTTTATATAATAATATATATCTACATTTTTAAAAGAATGAAAGAAAAAGAAAATAATTTTCCAAATCCCTAGAGCAACTAGTCCAAGCATTATTATATTGCTGATATAGATGTATTTTTCAATATCTAAAAGTCTGAAGATCTACCAAGTTAAGATGAAAGTATTAAAGCTCTCTGTTCATTTTTCAGAGCCCTTTTCAAAACCACTTTAATTGATCATGTTCACTAACTGCTCCTATTTCTGCCTTAATGGCATTCTATAGTACCTGGGTACCCCCATTTAGAAACAACTGCATGAAATAGACAAATTACTTTAAAATGTTAGAAGGGTAGCCTTTCACATTCTTAAATTTTGAGTTATTTCCAGGAAAAAATATTCAAGTAGAGTTAAAGTTAAGTTTATTGATACTTTATAGTTTTATCTAAGGTTATTTCAAAGATATCATTATTTCAATAACAACCAAGGACCACTTTGCTCTACTTTGCTTGGAATTAAATATGATCATAGATTTTGACAATGAGAATATTAGTGAGTTATGCACTAAGAAGTTCCAAATCACTTTCTCCTAAAATCACAAATTCCCACAATCTGAGAGTTGGAATGGACCATCTAATCTAATCTGTACCTGAAAAATCCATTCTTTAAAATAAGTGGTAATCAAATCTTTGCTTAAAAACTTTTGAGAGGAAATCTACTGCTTTTCAAGATAGCCTTTCCCCCTTTTAGGTATCACTGATTTTTATGATGTTTCTCATTGTATTATGTTTTTGTTTTTTTTTAATTTACAAATAGCACTCCTTATTCCTAGTCTTTCCTCTTTGGCAGATCCATTTTTTCTCTTCTATCCAGTCACCTCTTCTGTAACTTCTTTGCCAATGACCTTTTCACAAAGGTTTTTTTTTCACTCCCTCCTTCACTTTCTCCACTTTAAGAACTATGAACCACAATCAAATAAACTCTTCCATTGTTCTTGGATGGATTTTGTCAATTTGCATGACTCTATTCAATACTCCCCTAACTGTATTGTTTTAACCCATGAAAATATAAACTCTTTGAGGACCAGAACTGTCTTTGCTTTTCTGTTTGTATCCCCAGTATTTGATAAGATGCTTGGTATATAATAAACACTTAATAAATGTTTTAATCATCCATTCACATAAGAGATCTTCAAACATTTGAAGGCAGATATCATGTTTTTCCTAAGTCATTTCTTCTTCATATTTCCCCAGTTTCTTCAAGTGTTTTTCAAATACCAAGTCCATGAGATCCTTCACTATCCTGTCTGTCCTTCTTTAGAAGTCCTTCAATTGATCAATATTCTTGCTAAAATCTGGTGTCTAGTCAGAACTTAATACATCAGATGTGATATGACTAAGATTAAGTAGGGAAGAGGTATCATGTCGTTGGTCTTGGATGCCCCAGTTTTTTCATTGCTGCCTATGTTGTTTTTCAGTTGTTTCAGTTGAATTCAACTCTTTGTGACCACATTTAGGGTTTTCTTGGTGATTTGCCATTTCCTTGTCCAGATCATTTTACAGATGAGGAAAGTGAAACAAATGGGGGTAAGTGACTTGGTCACACATATATTAAGTGTCTGAGGCTAGATTTGAACTAAGGAAGATGAATCTTCTTAACTTCAGGCCCAGAACTCTATCCATTGTGCCACCTAATTGCCCTTATGTACTCTCACATTCATTTTCTCACCTACTTTATCAAATTATTGACATATTGTGTTTGCAAATCCACTAATGCTCCCATCTGCTGTCCAGCTATACCATATAACCCTGATATGTAGGGAATTATTTTTCCAACCTTAATGCAAAACTTTAAGTTAATCCCTATTATGTTTTATCTCAGTATTCTAATATGTCAAAAATCTCTTTATATCCTGACTTGTCTTTCAGTGTGTTGGGTATGTAAACTTCGTGTCTTCTACAAACTTGATAGGTATGCTAACTATGCCTTAATCCAAATTATTTATAAAAGTTATTAAAAAGCACATATGAATAATAGATTACTGTGGTTCTCCACTATAGATCTTCCAAACTTACACCAAATTATTAATGACTACCTTTTTAGTCTCGTCTTTCAACCATTCCAAATCCATCTAACAGTATGATAGCCTAGCTCATATTTTTCCATTTAGTCCCTTAAAAAAATAACATGAAAGAGGGCAACTGGGTAGCTCAGTGGATTGAGTCAGGACTAGAAATGAAAGGCCCTGGGTTCAAATCTGGCCTCAAGACACTTCCTAGCTATGTGACCCTGGGCAAGTCATTTAACCCCCATTGCCTAACCCTTACCAATCTTCTGCCTTGGAACACAGTATTGATTCTAAGACTTGAAGGTAAGGGTCTTTTTTAATAACATGACAGTTTTGTAAAAATAAAATTTCTAAAAACCAGAAAAATAATATATCCAGTATTCTTTAATCAAGGAGTCCAATAACCTAGTTAAAAAAGGAAATAGAGTTATTTTGGCATGACCTATTTTTGATGGAGTCATATTGTTCTTTTGTGATTACAGTTTTCTTTTCAAGAAAATTGAGACATTTTTCCCATTTCTAGTCCTCTCCAATTTTTCACAATCTGTCAAAGATCAGTAACAATATATTATTAATCATACACACCTTTTTTAATACCATGGGATATCATCTCCATGATCCTGGGGGTGTTGAAGTCATCAAAGACCCTTAGCTTCTTATTTGCAATCTCTTTACTTATCTTGAGAATCAACAACTCATTAGTCATTTTTGTTCTATCCTATCTAGTTCACAAACCATTCTCATTAGCAGAGAAAACAGAAGCAAAATAAGAGTTGAGCATTCTGATGGTCTATCTAACTCCTATTATTATTATTTCATCAACCACAGGTAACAGTTATAATTGTTCTTAGATCCACCTTTTTTCTCCAATGATACATCTAAAAACCCCTTTTCTGTTCTTCTTAACCTTCTTTACCAATCTGAGCTCATCCTGAGCTCTAAAATTTCTTCCATTAATCTTAGAATTCTGAGCTACAGTTCTGCATATTTTATCATTAAATAGTGTTATTTCTAAAAAATCTAATTTGGTGAAATAACTCTGCATCCACATCATTCTCTTTAGACACATTAGTTTGTTTTCTCTCCTCATTAGAAGTGCTTCTCTTTTGGTCCAGAATTTTATTCTTGAGTATGTATTTCCTAGTTTGACTTCTTTATGTAATTTTAGGCTTCTAGAACCTTCCTACTTTTATTTGAAATTTGAAATCTGCTCCTCTCCAAAAATCTGGAGTGAATGACTATGCCAGTTTTTTAAAATTTTCTGCTATCATAAGTTCTAAGATAATATTGTCAATTCCCACTCCCCATTCTTTACACCCCACCAAAGATTCTACCATTTTCTTCTTAGTGAGAATCAGATCCAGAAAGACATTCTTTCTTTGGTTCATCAAAATTTCTCATTTATCATTAAGGCAAGATTTTTTTTTAATATTAATTGCTCTACTTTTAGAAAAGAGAACAGAAGTGTGAGTAGTGTGAATAGTTGAATTCTTCTTTACTGAAATGTCATTATCCCATTTAAGACTTATCACCTTTTCCCCAAATTATATCATTTATCTTTCTAGGGGACATATTTTATGTGTGATAGGATCCAGTGTATGTATAGATAATATAGGACAACATCTCCCCACATAAAGAAACTTGCTTCCAGGAGAGTCATGATGACATGAAATGAAAATGTCTTGGAGAGACTATACAACTTGCATAGAAATTCTGTAACTCATTCTCTGGCTAACATATGGTAAGGAGGAGTTTATTTATTTTTTTATTGGCTTTGTAGCCAGAAGTGTAGCAATCTTCAGAAAGGCTGAGTCAGCTTCAATCTAGTCTCATACCCTTTTTCTCCTCATCTTCTCTCTTGGAGTGAGCTCATTAAATCCTTTGTTCACTATATCCAATGTACGACATAGGTAAGGGAAGAGTCTTGGGAGTTTTTCTCTTCTTATACCATGTAACCCTCTGAAATGGATCTAAGTTCTTGGGCTCTTTTATGTTTTTGTTTTCATACTTACCAAAAGGACTGGGGTCTCATTATTTTTCTTGTGATTTTGTGATAATTTTGTGGTTTTTTTTTTCCAAGGCCAGTAGGGTGCTTTGTCATCCTACAATTCCAGAGTCCAAGTTTCCATCAAGTACCAAGGAGCCAAAGTCACCGTCAGGAGTAAGTAGGTAGTTAGACCATTGGTAGCTAAGACAGCGACTTGTCAGTCATGCTGAATTTTAGTGGGACTAGTACTCTGTAGGAATAATGTTATGTAGTATTTGTCAAGTTGTAGGGGAGTAATAGTATTTTTGTTCTTGCTATAACTTTGAAGTCCATTTGTAAAAGCTAAATGATATTAAATAGTTAAATTAAAGTATGAAATGATTTGGACAGGTGAAGACCAAAAACTGAATTTGGGAGAAGAAATTTTGGAAAAATTTAAGAAAATAATCTCCTGACCCATATACTTGTTCAGATTCTATTTCCAGAGTTTATAAAAGAATGTTGAGGGAAAAGAAGGGACTATTTTTGAGGGATCAAAGATTTATGGAGGCTATAAGTGGATCAAAGAATAGAGATCTGAAGAGGAAGATTCAAGAAGTAAAAGAAGAAAGGAATTGGCAAAAATATGGATATAAAGTAGAACTTTAAGAATATAGAACAGTTTTTTTAAGTAAGCAAAACCATTAGAGGGTTAAGAAAATAAATAGAGAAGATTACTGAGTGGAGAAAACAGGTATACTAGACAAGTGCAAAGTGGAAGAGGAGATAGGATATGGCTTTGAAATTATTATGCTAAGGAAAGGAAGTTGATGGAATTATCAGTGAATTAAGGCAAATTACTGACTGTCAAAAGTTTAACATAGTGCTTAAGGATGAGATATATATTCTCATAAGAATTATTATTTTTATTTTTATTTTTGGTCTTAAATTCTCTCATTCCTTCCCAATCCCTCCAATTGAGAAGGCAAGAAATACACACAAACATATCCAGTTATGAATTATAATGTGTAAATATTTCCACATTAGTCACATGGAAGAAAAAAGAAATAAGAAAAAATATGCTTCAGAGCACTCCACATCTACCAGTTTTCTAGTGATGGACAGCATTTTTCATCATGAGCCTTTTAGAACTGTAATAGATCATTGTTTTGATCAGAGTTACTATCTTTCAGAGTCAATTTTTTTATAATATTACTATTACTGTGTACAATATTCTCCTACTTCTGTTCACTTTGCATCAATTTAAATAGTGTTCCCAGATTTTTCTGAAGTCATCCCCTTCATCATTTTTGAACCATAATAGTATTTCATCATAATCATATGTCACAACTTGTTCTGTCATTCCCAAATGATGGGCATCACCTCAGTTTCCAATTCTTTGCTACCACAGCAATTCTAAAGGACTCAAGATGAAAAATGCTATCTTCAGATTAACTTCTTTTTCCTTTTTTTCTTCTTTTGATGGGTAAATCAGAGAGAAGTTGTTGATATAGTTTGCCTAGATTTTATCAAAGCTTTTATGCATATTTCATATGATTTGTATAGAAAACATGGAGGGATACTATACAATTAAATAAATTTGGAATTGGTTAGATGATTCAGCATGTATTTGTTAGTAGTTCAGTATCAACACAGCAAAATTTCACCAGTGGAAAATTCACAGATCTGTGTTTAAGTCTATGCTGTCTAATATTTTTAGCAATGATAGGCATAGGTGATATATTGATCAAATTTATAAATGACACTTAGATAATAGAGTTAGGATTAATAAATATATTATTAAGTTAGGGGATTAGATCTAATCTAATAAGATGAAATATAATAGTAATAAAGGTAAAAGAAGAACCAGAAGGAAGATGGAAGGAAGAAGAGACATATGTGGAAAGAAGGATGAGAAGGGGATAGTTAGTGTGTAAGGATGGGATTTGTACAAGGGGGTTGGGACAAAAGGAGCCAGAGAAGGAAGTGCTGACAGTTGGTGACAGTTGAGACCAGAGAAGATTCTGGGGATTCTTTGGAGAAGGAAGGAGGAGGAAAGGTCTTCGGGCAGAGGCCTGGGAGGAAAGAGGAGGACATCCCAGCTCTGGCCCAGTCCTGAGGGCCTCCTGAGGATCTTTCTTTGGAAATTGAAACCCTGATTCCCTGGTCAAAGCCCATTCATCACATCTCAACCATCAAGACTTCAATATTGAGTTACCTAAGATTTTGGACTCCATTTTGGGAACAATCTCTTAGTCTCCTTCTCCGATTCCCAGCCTTGCTGAGAGACCCTTTTTCAGTCAAACTTTACAATAATAGAAAGGGATAGAAATAGAAAAACAGAAGGAGAAGGAGCAAGGGGAGAAGCTTGTCTGAGGAACCACTGGGGATCCCACCCAAGTGATAGACCCCATATCAATAGCGAAGAGAGCACCCTAAAATCCCTCTGCCCTTCACCCCTTTCCCCATTCCCTGAATTGCAAATAATAAAGCCATTTATCAGTAAGATAGTGTTCCAGAGTGCCTGAGAGACTACAAGGGAGAGGAGAACCATAGCTTGGTCTGGCTGCCTCCATCTTGAAGCCTGACCACCTGCTGTGAATTTAACTGATTGGGGGGAGGTTTGTGAGAACCCTGTCCTTATTTGGGATCAGATTAGGGTACCACATAACTTGTCTTAAAGAGAAGCCTTGCCCCCAACTCCTGTGGGGCAGCACAACCATCCAGGTCACCCAGTTTCAGGGTAACCCCCTTAAAGTCTCCCAGTGTGTTTTTGGCCCCAGGGGAGAGCTGGAAGAGAGACTAACCACATAGACTCTCTCTCTCCCTTACTCAGTCAAGAATAAAAGGTAGAAATTGTAGAGATGAGATTTTAGATTTTATCTAAACCAAGCTATGGTTCCCCTCTCTCTTGTAGTCTCTCAGGCACTCTGGAACACTATCTGACTGATGAATGGCTTTTATTATTCGTAATTCAGGGAATGGGGAAAGGGGTGAAGGGCAGAGGGATTTTAGGGTGCTCTCTTTGCTATTGATATGGGGTCTATCACTTGGGTGGGATATCAAACATTGGTTACAGGCTCTCTTAATTGTTATAAGTGTAAGGAGTGAATTGAAACATGATTGCTGGGTCTTTCCTGAAATAGTGGTCTAGGAGAGACAGTCACCAGTCAGAAAACAGGAAATCCAAAGCAAAAATTTCTCTCAGGTGGCACAGCAAATGCCCGAGGGACATATGTCTAGACATAAAGTTGTCTGGAAAATATCAAAGGTTTTAATAGGACTGAAAACTCAACATGAGTCATCATCATCATATCTCAGTACCCAAAGCTAGTAATATATTAGGCTGCACTGAGAGAAGGCAGTCAAGAGTAAAAGGTAGAAATTGTAGAGATGAGATTTTAGATTTTATAACAGAAAAAGCTTCCTAACAATTTAGTTGTTCCAAAGTATAATGAGCTATCTCAAGAGATGGTGGGCTTCCCTTCCTTGGAAACCTTCAGCAAAAAATTAATGACTACCTGTTGAGTATGTTGTAGTTGGTTGATCATTTTGTTCCCTTTGAACTCTCAAAACCAGAGTTCCAGGGGTGGAACCAAGATGGGGAAATAATCCTCAGCAGCTCTGTGCCACTATGAGAATACTCTCTGACCAAGCTTAAAATATTGCCACAAAATGAATACAGGAGTGAAAGATCCAACAAGGAGACAGAGTGAAACAACTTTCAAGAAAATAAAAACCTGAAAAGTAGGCAATGAACATCTGGGGCTCTGGGGTGAGAGGAGAGCAGATCCAACAAGAAGCTATAGCAAGTAGGGAAGAGCAAGCCAAGAGCAGGCCACACACCCCCCACCTCACATCTGCTGTCCAAGGTTTGGGAATCTATGCCCAAGCCAACATCCAGATCCTGAGACCATAACTAAGCAAATAGAGGTACAATCCAACCCATATCCCTTGAAATTTCAAACCTGTGGAGAAGTCTGAAGCCCCAGCCCAGGAAATTCTAGTCTGGGCTTGAAACTAGGATTTAATTCACACCTTGGGGTGGATGATAGTAGTAAGTACTAAGTACTGATCCTTTTGCCTAAAGCTCAGGGTGGAGCTCTCAGACAGGACAATCAAGGGTGGGCATGATTGGATCAAGTACACAGTAAAACCAAAAACTTGAGACTAAGCCTGAGGCTAGAATTTGACCAGCCCTTAACCTGATCAAGATCAGAGTGAGATCAAAAGCTTACACCTAAGCCTAAAGCAAGTCAGTATCTCAAGGGTCAATTGAATCAGCTAGTGGGATGGGGCTCTCAGAGCTCTCAGCCTTCAGACCATCACATCATCTTGATGTCTACCAATAATTAGAAAGGAAAAATGACCAAACAACAAAAAAAGCACCTAATTCTAAAGAATTTTTATGGAGACAAAGCAAGGTACAAACACAGAAGGGGACAATGAAAGCAAAGGTAACACACCCAAAGTCCAAAAGAAAACTATGAATTGGACATAGATTCTGGAAGAACTCAAAATGGACTTAAAAAAAACAATTAAGAGAAGTAGAGGAAAAGTGGGAAAGAGAAATGAAAGTGTTGCAAGGAGAAAGGAAAGTGATGAAAGAAGAAATGAACGCTCAAAATCAATGAATTTATAATTGTTTATAGATAACATTCATCATCTACTTACTCTATGGTGTGATTATTTTGAATAATATATGCCTTTTCTGAGTCATTCTTTCCATTAATTTCATCCCATCACATGTGAATAATAACTGTGCAGTGAAATTTGTCTCCTCACATTAGACTCTAGTCTAGTGCACTGAACTTAATCGGTCATCTAACATCATGGATTTTGCTGATTTCTCTTCTGTCAATTTTTTGTAATATCTGCTTCTGTTCTTCCTTCATTTTAGTTGCTTCTTATGATTTCAAGCTTGGTGTTTGGAAAGAGATCAGTCTGAACTTTGAATATAGATAGTCACTTGACTGTGGCGGAAATGCAAACATTATCTCTCTATCCAGGACAACACAAAAGCCTTCTTACAATTCATACTAGTGGGAAGTAAAATCTTCAGTCTTTTGATAATCGTGCTTATAATTCCCATGGAGGACTAAATAAAATGTCTTTACTTGGCTGTGATAGAGGTACCTTGGTGGCACAATGGATAGAGTGTTGGGACTAGAATCAAAAGTCCAGAGTTCAAATTCAGCCTCAGACACTTACAAGGTGTGTGACCCCCAGGGTAAATCACTTAAATGTTGTCTAACTCAGTTTCTTCATCAGTGTAATGGGGATGTTAAGAGGGTTGCTGTAAAAGTGCTTATCAGAATGCCTGACACATAGCAGGCACTTAATAATTTTTTGATCCCTTCTCTTCCCTGTGATAGAAATATAAGCAATGTATTCTTTATTTAGACATGATAGGTCTAATATCTCCCAGATTTCTCCTCCAATTCCAATATGAGATAGGCTCAAGCTCCTCCTCCTACCTCCTTTGACAGGGATTAGTTTTGTTTTGTTTTGTTTTGTTTTGTTTTTTCTGAAAGGAAGCAAACTGTCCAAGGGTCTTAATTGGTACAGCTTCCTTGATGCAGTTTTCTGGTCACCTAAGGGCACAAATATGAATTTGTGAATGCCATGGTATCACTAGATTCTTCATCTTAACCTACTCAGATGACCAGAGGCACTTTAATATAGAGGATTGGGGGAACCACAAAGAAATTCAGTCACTACATCCTTGTTGCAAATCCTTGCTATATTAAGGCAAAGCAAAATTCCTTTTGCTAACTTGAACAGTGCCTTCCAAGTGCCTCATTTCATACCAACATCAAGTAAGAGGGTTCTGGAGTTAGAGCTGCCTCCAAAATTAGGCCAATGTAAAATGCCCTCTCTTCTCAATACTTTCTGGAAGAAAAATTTACTGTCTTTTGTCATTCTTGCTTGTGGCAAATTCCTAAAGGGACCATTGGATATCCTTCAGGGGAAGTAAAATATGCTCCATTACTTGGGAAGGAGCATAGTCATTATTAGTAACTTAAATTCAATATTCATATTTGGGGAGGAAATACAAAGTAGGTAGTTTCCTATTTCCACTACGTCCTACCAGAATGATGATTCCTTCCTTTGTCTCAGTTTTGAAAACAAATGTTGTTGTTGTTTTTTTCCTCTCTCTCATCCTCTCCTGCTAGTTTCTTGATTGGACCATTTCATCATCATTCTCTCTAATCTGATATCTCTTAGTTCCCTCCCTTATTCTGGTCATAAGAGTCTATTTCCATAGTTTCTGTGGCAGATTCAGCTCGCTTACTTCCACTGCCCAACCACTGAATGCCTCATTCTCTCATGCCCAGTGTGCTACCAATTTTTTCAAGGGGGCAACTAGGTAATCTGACACATTAATACTCAATGGCATGCGAATGGAGACAGGTCCAGTGAAAAAGGCTGCCTCCTACTCCTCCCTCAATTAGAACTCTCTCAAGCAAATGCACATGACTTTTAGCAGTGTGCTAGGAATAATTTCCCTTTTTTGTGGTCAAGCTTAGAAGAATTCTGCTAATAGATATAATTATAAGCCAAGTAGGAGGTGTGGGGTGCGTGAGAATAGCCCAGTTGGACAATATATTTTTAAACTGTCAAAACCTACTCAATCTAAGCCTGACCCTGCAAGGCTTCTATTCATATCTTTAACTTAATATGTAGTTTGTGATTTTAGGCAAGAAAAACAACCTCTTTAGGACTCACATAAGAAAATAATAATGAACTCAGTGCTTTCATTTACTGCCTCCTCTATGCATGAATTTCTTATTCCTTTTAAAGAGAATACATCATGGGAGAGAGAGAGAGAGGAATGGTAACTATATTAGGTTCAGAATTTGTGAAAATATTCTCGACCTAAAACACCTTGCTTAAAAGTAGTCTGAATATGAAAATGTGCTATCGTTACACATAAAAATGATGCTACTCACCTACAATCAATGAAGCCTATGATCTGAGGTGTTTGTCCAATTATAGTCATGGATTATGTTGAAACAGACACATGATTGATCTTTCCCATAGCTGCCCTTGTCATTCAGTCAACAATTGAGCATTTACTATATTCCAGGTGCTAATCTAAGGGTGGGGTGTCAAAGAGTATTCAACAGCACACTTTTACTAGTAATATATGAAAGGGCAACAATTCATATAGTCTTTGGTCATAAAAAGGGATTTCCTTCTGTCCACTGTCATTGCTCCAAGGACAATAGCTGAATCCTGAATCTCATTGTCACTCCTATACTCAGATATTCTTGGGCACCTAGAAATAGCATGGCATAGAACGAAAAATAACTCTGGAGATGGATGGCCTGGGCTCAAATCCCAACTCCACTACTTTCTCCCTCTGTGACCTTGGGAAAGTCACTTAACCATCATAGGCCTCAGTTTCCTCCTCTGTAAAATTATCTTTTGAAGTACCCTGCTTCTAGATGTATGATCCCATGATCCAAAAGTAAGGGTGTGGATTGGTTCAGTAAATCAACTGTGTCATAAGACTATATTTTAAAATACTTCACAAAACATGATGCATTGATATTTAAACAGAGAAGAAAATACATTGATTACCCACAAAGTCTGGATATCTACATACCTCTGAGGAAGAAACTCAAGGGCAGAGGTAGGGATTTGGGTACCTCAGCCTTGGCCTAACCCTACCATCCCTTTGGCTGGAAGACACCTTTGAGAATTTCAAATGATCTAGAGAATTTTGGAGCTCCCTATTTTCCCATAGATGTTCTCCATCATTTCCCAAAAGAGCAATAGCTGGTAGATATGTCTGCACAGGGAACCAAAGACGAACTTGACAAAATGCAATAGAAGATTCAAGGCCCTACAAAGAGCTCAGAAGGAAATCTATACCTTCCCTAAGGCGAACATCCTGAGGGCTCCAGTCAAAGGGCTTCTAGAATCAAAGTTCACTTGCCACAGGAATTCTCTAAGCTTGAGTCAACCCACTTGCCAATAGACCATATATGAATTTGTGGGAGAATGTTTTCCTGAATTGTTTGTTTTTAGAAAGAGAAACATTTGTGCCAGTTATACCAATTTTACCAAAATATTAAATACCCCTTCTAAAAGCTAATTAAGCCTGGCTAATTGATATATACTGATAATTTTTGGAAAAGCACATTAATTGGGGCTTGTGAACTCCAGTATCAGAAAAATTACCTACCATCACCTCAGGGCTACCATTAAACTCCTGAGGGAACATGGTAGCTCTGCTCTGGGGACCAAACTCATAAGTGCAAGCAAGATTTAGAATAGTAATTCCAAAGTATGTACTACATAGAAATAATAGATATAGACCCTCAGGCTAACAATAGAAAGTGTGTGTTTACTGGGAATAAGCCTTGATCCTAAGAAATGAAAATAACCTGTGTTTCAAAGTTAATATCATCTCAATTTTTTGATGGTTTTGCTTTCTCTTTAAAAAATAAGTCTAAAATGTTTTAATGGCTTTCTGTTTTCTCTATGCCAAGTTAGACCAGGATACTAGCACACACACATATAAAACCTCTAATGCTGTAATAATATAGTATGTAATGCCAGTTTTGATTCAACTGTGAGAAGCAATACATTGTCAGACAGGAAATACAGAGATCAACTGGAAGAGCAAAGATCATCCAAGTATAGCTCATTCAAGTCTTCGTGAGGTGAATAGGCCAAGCCCTAGATTTGACTTCAATGGGTAAGAAGTACCCATGGAACCATAAATGACAGTGCCGCTGTGACTATTATGTGGAGATTCAGGAAAATTGACATGGCCCTCTTCAACTGCCCATCCAGGAGACAAAAAATAAAAATCGACTGAGGTCGAATGGCATGTTTACTGTCAGTTAAAGCTCTGAAAGTAGTTGCATACAGCTCCACCAAAAAGAAACCTTATTGTATTTTGGTCATTTTTCTTTTACAAGGATTTTAATAAAAGGGTAGCCCTCTTTTAGACTCAATCAATCTATCAGTCAATGAGAATTCATTAAGTACTTGCTATAAAGCCAGGAATTGTGCTAATTGCTGGAGATAGAAAGAAAAAGTAGAATACATTCCCTACTTTCGAGGATCTTATGTCCTAATTGGGGATGCTTCATAGTCATCCTGCAGCAGATAACTCTTAAGCTGAGATTGATTTAAAAGGAAACCAAGGAGTTGATGGATTATCTTCTGTTGGTAATAGTAATTAGGCCAGTATTAATAAACTAAAGATGTGTGCAAGAAAGTAGAATTCAATTCAATTCAATAAATATTTGTTTAGAGCCCTCTATGTGCTGAGCTCTGTGCTAAGTGCTTGGAATACCAAAAAAATGTCAGAAGACAACCCTACCTCTCAAGAAGTTTACAATCTAATGGGGGAGACAAATGCCAAAAAATATATGCAAAGTATATGAAATAATTAAGAGATAGAAAACACTGAAATTATGAGTTATTATAAAAGGCTTTCTGTAGAAGGTAGGATTTTAGTACAAACTTAAAGGAAGCCATAGTAGTCAATAGTTGGAGTGGAGGAGAGAGAACATTCCAGGAATGTGGGACAGTCAGAGAAAATGTTTGTAATTGAGAAATAGAGTGTCTTGTTCATGGAATAGCCATGTGGCCACTGTCACTGTATTGAAGAATATATATATTGGAGAATAAGGTGTAAGGAGACTTAAAAATTTATGAGGGGGGTAGGTTATGCCAAACCAAACATTTTATATTTGCTTCTGGAAGCAGGAGGACATCAATGGAGGAGGCCCATGACATGAATGGAATTGCATTTTGGGAAAATCATTTAAGTGGGCTGAATGGAGGATGGATCAGAATACAGAGAGAAGAGTTTGGCAGACACATCAGCACAATATTGCAATAATCAAAGCGTGAGGTGATGAGAATCTACATTAGAGTGGTAGCAGTATTTGAGGAGAGAAAGGGGAGCATTAGGGAGATATTACTTAGATGAAATTAGAAGGCCTAACCAGCATCTTGGATATCAGAAGTGAGAGATAATAAAAAATCCAGGATGACTCCTTTATAAGCCTGAGTAACTGGATGGTGTTCCTCTTTTCAGTAATAGGGTAAGTCAGAGGGGTGAGAATTTAGCAGGAAAGATAATGAATTTTGTTTTGTTTTAAGATGTTTAGTAGAATTTAAGATGTTTAGTAGACATTAAGTTCAAGATCTATATAAGCTAGTTAGAGATTTGAGATTGAAGGTCAGGAGAAAGATTGGAGCAGGAAGGGTAGATTTAGGAATCATCAACATAAAGATAGTAATTAAATCCAAGGGAATTTATGAGATCACCAACTGAAGTAGTATAGAGGGAGAAGAAAAGAATACCCATGAGAGATCCTTAAGGGCACCTAAGGTTAGGGACTGTGATCTGCAAGAGGATCCAGAGAAGGAGACAGAGAAAAAAAGCATTCAGATAAATAAGAGGAAAACCAGGAGAGAGGGGAATTCCAAAAACCTAGATAGAAGAGAGTGTCAAGAAGGAGAGAGTAATCAACTGTGTCAAAGGCTGCAAAAAGGTCTAGGAAAATGATGATTGAAAAAATGGCATTGGATTTGGCAACTAAGGGATGATTAGTAACTTTGGAGTGAGTGGAATGATGTCAGAAGCCTAATTATTAGGGATTAAGAAGAAATGAGAGAAAAATGTAGAGGTGCCTATTGTAGACACCTTTTTCAAGGACTTTTCCTATAAAGGGCAAGAGAGAAATAGAATTATAGTTATCAGGGATGTTAGGACCAAATAAAAGTATTTTTAGGATAGGGGAGAGATGGGTATGTTTGTAGACAATAGGGAAGGAGTCAGGAGAAAAGGAGAAGTTTAAAATAAATGAAAGAGTGGGAATGACAAAGGAGGCAATCTACATGAAGAGAAGGAATGTAGAGGAATCAATTGAACAAGTAGATGGTTTAGTCTTGGTAAAAATTAAGGCCCCTTTATCATGAGAAACATGTTGAAGAAAAAGAAAGTGGAAGAAGGCATCTGATAATAGGAGATAAGGAAGAGAAGAGGGAGTTAACAGCAAATGACTTCTTTTTTTCACGAAAGAGATATAATGAGTTGATAATGGAAGTAGAGTAGAATTTCCTAGCAGCAGTGAGAGTTTATTTGAGGTTCTATAATAAAATTTGTAGTGGCTCTAGTTAGAACAATTGTGTGATTTTCTCCATCTTTGTCCACAAGAACATATGTAGATAATAAATGGTGGCAGTGATCCAAGGCTGAGGTTTGACTGGGTAGAATGAGTGATATGATAGTTAAGGGGGCTATGGATTCAAAAAAGAGGAACAATGCAAAACTGAATTGGTCCACTAAGTAATTAAGATGAAGAGAAGAGTGACTAGTACAGGAGAGATGGCCTAGGAGGAGGATTCAGTGGATTAAGGGATTAGAGGTCACAGTGAGAATGAAGACTAGGATTATGTGCAGGAAAGCACAAGGAGATATGGAAAACCAATAGAACAGAGTCAGATGAGGGAATTTCAGAATTCTTTAACGTGGAGGTAATACATTTGTGTTTAATAATATTAAAGGTACGACCATTTTTGCGTGTAATTGAGGTAGGTTGGAGAAATAGCTCATGGGAAAAGAGTGGTTTGAGGAAATGAGTGGTTAGAGTATTTAAGGAAGAATAAATATATTATATATGTATGTATGTATGTGTGAACACATTTTATATATATTTAATATGAACACATTTATATTTTATATGTATGTATGAACACATTTTATATATGTGTTGAAGTCCCATAGCATAAGGGCAGAAGTTGGAGGAGAAAGGAAAAATTGTTAGTCAAATACCAAATTCATCGAGGAAGCAAGGAAAGCAACTGTAGATAACTAAAGTTAGTTTAGTTAGTAAACTAAAGTTAGTAAAGTATAACTGCAGGATTGTGATTGGGTGTTAGTTTTGAAAAGCATGAACCTCAAAAGAAGACAAGTTATCAGGTGAAACAGGAAAGGGAAGAACTTGGAAGAAGTTATGGGGAACATGGAATATTCCAATTCTCTTTCCTCAACCAGTACTAAGGAGAATAAGTAAAGTAGTCAATATTGCAAAGGTTGGCTAGGGTAGCTATGCCATTAGGGAAGAGCCAGGTTTGAGTAAAAGCTAGTTGACAGAAGGAGTGGTAGAGGAATGGATTTAAAGTGAAGGAAAGATTGTTGCTCATAGAAGAGGTATCCAAAGGGTTTGGTGGAAAGGCTGGATGGAGTTAGGATGAAACTTTGAGGTAGGAAAGTTAAGAGATATGGGAATGAGGAACTGGGTGGCAGGAGATACATATGGAGTTTGGATTATGAGGGTCATTGGAATGCAAAGACTATGACTATGAAAATATTCATCCTTGAGTAGAGGGAGCCATTATTCTATCCTCAAAAGACAGGCTCAGCAGGAGATGGGAGCCTGAAATCAAAGAGAGGGTTGTTCTTTTTTGCACTAGTTCTTCACATCCCACTTGGGAGAGTGGACTGGCAGCAGGAGGTAGAAGATGCTTTGTGCTAGTACAGAACAATGTGGTTGTTTGGGAGCAAATGGAAGATGCCCCATATAGTCCCTACCAGCCTTTCCTAAGAGAGAGAACATGTTATGCCCATCAGGAGATAGAAGGCTCTGAATATAAGAAGATTGTAAAGGTAGGAAGGGGCCATATTGTCAAGTTTTAAATGCCAAAGGACTTTCTGTTTGATCCTAGAGGTAATAGGGAGCCACTGAACTTTTATTGAGAATAATAAGATTTATGCTTTTGGAAATCACATTGGCACCTGAGGCAGATAGCAAAAAGAGCAATTAGAAATCTATAGCAATTTTTTTCTAGGTGAGAATTAATAAGAGTTTAAACTAGGTTGGTAGCTGCTTGGGTAAGAAGAACAGTATATATATATATATATATAATGCTGTAGAGAAAGAAATTATAAGACTTGGGCACTGATTAGAAATTTGAGCTTAATGAGAGAGGAGTCAAGGATAACACTGAGATTTCAAATCTAGATGACTAGAAGGATGCTGGCGACCTCAACAGTAAGAGAATTTGGAAATGGGGCAGATTTGGGCAGAAAGATAATGAGTTCAGTTTTGGTCATATCAAATATAAAAATATGTGTGTGGCAGGCAGTTTTGAATGTCCAACAGAACTCAAGATGAATAAATAGATCTGGTAATCATATGCTTAGAGATGATAATTGAACCCATGGGAGCTGATAAATTCACCAATTATGGTAATGTAGTAGGAGAAGAAAAGAGAACCCAGGACAGAGCTTTAGGAGTATTAAGAAGGTGAATATCCAGCAAAAATGGCTGAAGAGTAGTCAAACAAGTAAGAGAAAGCATAATCACAAAAACCCATAGAGAAAGAGAATATTCAAGAGGAAAAGACAATTGGCAGTGGCAAATGCTGCAGAGAGATGGAGAAGGAAGACCATCAAGAAAAAAAATCTTTAGATTTGACAATTAGATCACTGGTAACTTTAGAAAGAGCAGTTTCATTTAAATAATGAGGTCAGAAGCCAGAGTATTTAGAAAAGAGTGAGGGAAGAATTGGACATATTTGTAGTCCACGGGAGCCAGTAGACTGACAGATTGAAGACTGAAGAGAAAGGATAAAAGTGATAGTAATCTCTTAGAGAAGACAGAAGAGGACTGAGATATAGGACATATGGAGAATGGTCGCTCTTGACAAGAAGGACTACTTCATCAACAGAGACTGGAGGGAAGGAGAACATAGTGGAGGATGACACAAAGAGATGTGATATGAGGAGGGATAAAAGAACTCTTAGAAAATGGACTCAATATTTTCCATGAAGTTCGAGACAAGCTTCTCATCTGAAGGAGGTTGCAGTTGGGTACTGGAATAGAAGTCATGAGAAGGAAATAAAAGGTTTGGCACAGTTAATGTCCTGAGTGTGATAGGGAATCAATTAGGTAGGAGTAATAGGATTGCCTTTCTAGAGTGAGAAACCAATTGAGACTAGTTAGAATAAATTTATAATGGACCCAATCAGCTTATTTTCATAAATCCCTCTGTTCTATTCAGCAGCATGCCAAGGAAGTAGATGAGGGAATTATTCAAGGGCTAGAGTTAACAGATTAATATTCATTATACTTCCCTGGTATAGACATTCATGCTATATAGTTAATCTGGATTGGATACTTTATTAAAAGCACATGATAGTTCTCAATGCTGGGTCTGGGGTCAGGAAGATGAGTTCAAATCTGACCTCAGACATTTACTAGCTATATGTATGACCCTGGGCAAATCATCTAAGCTCTGTTTGCCTCCAATTCTTCATCTATAAAATATGAATAATAATAATAGCACCCACCACCCCCAGGTTGTTTTGAGTATCAAAAGAAATAATATCTATAAAGTACTTAGCCCCGCACAGCTTGGCACTCGTTAGGTAATTAATGAATGTTTATTTCCTTCTCCTATTCTAAAATCATCAAGTGTTCCCTGGTTACTTCAAGGATAAAATACAGATTCCTCAGCTTGGCATTTAAAGCCCTTCACAATCTGCATCCAGCCTCCGGTTTCCAAGTTTTTTCACTCTCCTTCACTCACTCTGCTTTCCAACCTAACTCACCCACTTAATGTTTCTCAAATTCAGAACACTCTCTTCAACCTTATTCCTTTATATTGGCCGGATTCCATGCTTGAATTCAATCCCTTCTCACTTCCTCCTCTCCTTCAGCACTCAGTTTAGTCTCCATTTCCTCTGAGAACTTTTTCCTTGCCTTTTAGTATTCCCTCCCTCTTGAAATTATTTTGTATTAGACACAGTAACAGCAATAAAGTCTGATGATTGACTGTGAACAACTTAACTATTATCAGCGATGCAGGGATCCAAGACAACTCCAAGAGACTGAGGACAAAGAAAACTATCCACCACCATAAAAAGAACTGATTGAGTCTGAATGAAGGTTGAAGCTCACTATTTTCACTTGATCTCATTCATATATTTTTTTCTTCTATAAATGTCTTCTTTCACAATATGACAAACATGGAAATACATATTGCATGATGACACATGTATAACCTATATCATGTTGCCTATCGTCTTGGGTCAGAAGAGGGGAAGGAGGAAGGGAGAGAACATGGATCACAAAATGTTAGAAAAGGATTATTAAAGATTGTATTGGCATGTAATCCAGAAAAAAATAAATTAAACAAAGATATCATCTTGCATTTACTTACCTATTCACATGTTGGATTCCCCAGTAGAATATAAGTTCCGAAAACACTATTTAAAAAAAAATTGTAGCCTTACCATCTAGTACATAGTGGATACTTAATAATGCTTGGGAATTAGATGTAAACACACACACACAGAATAAGTAGCAGATTCAGAATTTGAACCCCAGTCCTCTAAAATTAAATCTAGCAACCTTCCAATTACATTTCAAAGATACTATCTCAATAACATTAGCATACCTGTTGGCGCAATCAATTATGGCAGAAAAATACTGCACATCCCCTAATTCCATATTCTATGACCCGGCTATTGCTGGCATTGATCTTAAATAGCTCTTGCTTGCAGCAGTTTCCAGCAGCAATTATCCTATCTTGATATATACCCCCACAAAACTTTACAGTCTTGCAAAAGGACCTGCCTCCATTTAGCCATAAATCAAACCATTTTCTCTCCCTAATTTTGACTAAACTGCTGCAGATAGTTAGCATACAGTTCCTTAATTTACATAGCAAAAGCATCTGTTAAGAATCATTTGTAGATCTGTTGGATTATAGTCACTATTTATTAACTTAGGTAGCCTAAGAACTGATGAGCTTTAACAGCCAATTTATATGAATTAAATTTGGACTTACTACCAAAAGAATACCTTGCTTTCAGCTTGAGTATATCACACGAGCTTTGGTGGTCAAATTAATATTATTAGCAGTATTGCAAATGTTAATTTTAGGAATACACGGAATAAAAACGTTCAGAATGAATTAGATTTTGTTGCTATGCATTGATTTTAGCTGTTAAAAAATTTCAGCATCTGCTTTATAATTCTGGTGCCTGGCTTACTCCAACTTCTCTCCTCTCCCCATCTCCCATTCTACTATTTATTAGGTCCACTTCCCAAGGCATTGCTGTCTCTAAATTTTCTCTCTTTCTCACATTCTAGTCCAGCGGAGCTGCCACTATATTCTAGTCTAGCATCCTCTCCATCTCGGCCTGTGGCTAGTCTCTAGCCCTGCTACCATACTGGACTGCAGAGAATGTCAGAAGGAGTTCTAACTTTCCTTCCCCTCAAAACAGGGAGCTAGCTTGCTAGTCAAGGCTAATTCTCTGGGGTTGAGAAGATAAATGGAGATTTCCATCCTAAGCAAGAATCCACATCTCCTTGGCAACTCCAATGGGACACCACATAGTATTTAGTGACTGGGTCACTGACAAATGATTTACTCAGAGTCAAATATATGCCAGAGGTAGGACTCGAGCTCAAGAATTCATGTCCCATAGGCTGGTCCTCTATCTGCATGGCCATTCAGGATCCCCAATTTTGAAAGAGAGTGAGAAAGGGAAAGAAAAATGATGATAAATGATACATGTAAAACCCAGTGGAATTGCGTGTCACCTAAGTGGGGTTAGGGGGGTTTGGGGGAGAGGGAAAAATATGTAACTATGGGAAAATATTCAAAATAAAAACTTAAAAAAATAAAAATGATGAAAGTGAGATGATGATGATGATGATGATAAAGGTGGTAATAGGGAGAAAAAGAGGCAGAGAGGTATTTTCATGTTTATGTTTTCTTTTCATAACCCACTTAAATAGTAAAGAAAAGACACATAGGCAGCTTGATTTGATGGAAAGACCTCTGTCCTGGGACTTAGAAAAATTGAAGGTTTTTGGCCAGGTTTTAGTTATGTGAATTGAATAAGTCACCATATACCTCTGAGCCTCAGTTTCTTTCTCTGTAAAATGAACAGGATGCAAATATCTTCTGAGTACCTTCCAGCTCTATTATTTTATAAGTTTCTTTCAGACACAGCTAAAGTGGTGAAATAGATGGAAAGCTTAGTTTCAAGATCTGAATTTAAATCCATCATCAGACTTATTAGCTATGCAATCCTAGCCAATATTTATTATGTGGTAGGCACTGTGCAAAAGTTTGATCATGATCTC
This sequence comes from Gracilinanus agilis, assembly GCF_016433145.1. NCBI lineage: Eukaryota > Metazoa > Chordata > Mammalia > Didelphimorphia > Didelphidae > Gracilinanus > Gracilinanus agilis. The sequence continues at coordinate 92,286,470 of NC_058133.1, read as the reverse complement.
ATATAATCTTCACAAAATCATAGGAGATAGGTTCTTTTATTATTGTCATTTTACAGATGAGAAAACTGATGCAAATGAAAATTAAGTGATTTGTTCATGGTTACATAACTAGGAAATATCTGAGGCCAGATTTGCACTCTGGTCTTCCTGACTTAACACCTGGATATCCCAAGTCATTTAACCTCATTTAACTGCTATCTGCTTCAGTTTTCTGAACTACAAAATGGGAATGATAGTACTTATTTCCCCAGATTGAGGATTAAATGAGATCATATTTGTAAAGTGCTTAGTACACTGACTGGTTCAGAGTAGGCAATTCATTTTTTAAAATTGCTTTCTTCCCTCCTTTCCTTATGTCATTCAGTTTTAATAAGAATTTTGTTGTCACAAAATAAACAACAGGTGTCACAATAGCAATCTTAGCAAAGTAAAATTTACAAAAAAAAAAGACCTTTGAATACAAAGCTAATATTCTTGAGTTTAGGCTTCTACCCAAAAGAGACATACAGGATGAGGAAATAGCAAATATTAGTAAAGAAATTGCACCAGACAGATGTGATCAAGGAACATTTTTTAAAAAATTAATGGATAAAGAATGTAAAATTGATGTCAGCTTGCTTTACTTCAGTGAAGCATTTGATAGAGTACCTCACAAAACCTTAATTTAAATTTTTCATTCAAATTGGCTCAGGTAGGATGACTCTCAAAAGGGCTACAAAGGTCCAGAGTACCACAAACAGATAATAAATGATAAATGACAGGCAGCCAAGTTGTGGGGGCAGCATCCAATGGAAGTACCACAGGGATTGGGGTTGGGCCAGTTTCTGAACATTTTTATTAATGATCTGGAAAAAAAAAGTAAACTGAGCATATTAATTACATTTGCATACAACCCTAAACTTTAGATGAATAATATGAACCCAGTGGATAGAAAATAAATGGATCTTGAGTGATAGAGTATCAATTTCTTTATCTCTCTTTCTGAGATGCAACTGTGAAATAATCTGAGTTGACATCTTTGGAGATAATTTTGGTAATCAATAGAATGGCCATAAGATTGGAATTTTTTTAAAAAAACAGATTTTATTAAAAGCTAATTCCCAAGTCATAATGCACCTAATTGGTGCCAGATAGGAAAACATATCTGAAAAGAAAATTTTCTCTGCTACGTTTGTATGATATATCAGAAGAAGGCAAAGAAACACATTGTTTTATAAGTTCCAAATCAAACACAGGATCAAAGATCCAGTCTTAAAAGAGTCCATTTAGTCTATCTGAATTATTTTACACATGAAAAAACTGAAGCCCAGGTGGATAAAGTCACTTGCTTATGGTCAAAAAGGTAGTAAATGTCAGATGTGGGATCTGACTTGGGTAGTCTGACTCCAGAGCCAGCAATGATCTTTCCTATGTACTATACAATCAACAAGCATTTAGCAAGCACCAATTATGTGCCAGAAACTATATTGAGCATTAGGGATAGAAACACAAAAATAAAAGATTGTTTCAGATGTGTCTGACTCTTCATAACCCCATTTCTGAATTTCTTGGCAAAGATACTACAATGGTTTGCCATTTCCTTCTCTAGTTCATTTTACAGATGAGGAAACTGAAGCAATCAAGGTTAAAAGACTTGTCCAAGGTCATACAGCTGTCTAAGGCCTTATTTGTATTCAGAAAGATGAATCTTCTTAACTTCAGGCCTGATGCTCTAGTTGTCCCCTCAGGGGGTTTATATTCTCTCAAATGTCCAAAGTAAGATGGAATCTCCAATTCCAGTCATTATAAATAAGGAAGTGAAATGAGTTTCAAAAACTGTTTTTTAGTTTATATCAGAGTTTTCAACTAGTTGGAACTATGAGACAAGTACAGTGGAATGACAATCTTATTTCTTCTTATAGTTTCACTCAGATTTTAATATCACTTATGTTCATACCACCACAAATAAGTTTCTTAGGAAAACACCACCATTTTGTCTCAGCTTAGCATAATCACTCAAATGTAAATTGCTGTAGAAAAATTGCCTGCAGTGCTGGATGTAAATTAAAATTACTCCTTATAAATTCACTGCTCAAATTATCTGACAACTGCTGTTGTATTAATTTTGTTGCTGAATACATTAAAGAACTGCTAATTCACTTTCCCACTAACGGAGTAATTACTTTAGATGCTGTTCAGGTAGTTCAACTAAATACTCAGGAATTCATTTAATATTTAGAGCCCATTTAGAAGCAAGAGATTTATCTATAGTGAGTGACCTTCCTAATACTATGGTGACTTCACTGCACACTGAAATCATGTCAAGACAACAAAGCCTGCAAAATCAATAAATTCTACTACTTAGAAAACTAAGCTTAACCTACTCTATATCTTTGACTTTCTAAGAGGTTATGTTCGCTTGCCTATTATCTTCTTGAGGGCAAGATGAGAAAGTGAAAGCTTTTACTTCCTTTGGAACTCTTCACAACCCCTGGAATACCTCAGGCACTCTATGACAACTTTCTTAGGGACAAATCAAATATATCATTATGATGCTTTTTAAATAAAGAGCTATGAGATTTTATTAACTAATAACTGTAATATGGTTATTACATGCAGTAGGTATAATATAAATACTTTTCCCTTCATTTCCTAAATTCAGTTTTTCTTCTCTTAAAGATACTATTGTTATCTTTTGCTATTATATCACATTCATTTCTGAATACATATTTCCTCCTTTTCTTACTCACTGAGGAGTATTGTAAAAAAGAGAAAAAATAATTCAATTCTGCTACATTTATAAACCTGTGCACTATCTGACAGTATATATAGTTTTCTACACTCATAAGCTCACATCTCTGCAACTCGTATGTAAGGTCATGCTTGATCATTATAATTATTTGACATTCCATTTTGTTTTATTGTTCTTTCCATTTACACTGTTATATACATTGTATATGTTATTTTCCTGGTTCTATTTATTTCATTTTATTTTAGTTCTTAAGTCTTCCCATGATTCCCTAAATTCCTCATATTTATTATTTCATTTTTTCCCATTTAACTCATTCCAACCCATTTAGTTTATTTGTGATCTACATCTCCACCCCTGTGCCAAAGGTGAAATCAAAGTTCATTGAAATATAAGATGGCCAAAGTGATTTCACGTCCATTGAAATGTGAGATGGCCAAAGTGATTTCACGTTTTTGTTTTTTTTTCTTGACTAATGTTAAGTTAGAGAAATACTCTAAGTGAGGCTACATCAGAATGAGAGAAGGATGGTAAAGCTATAATCACTGGCACAAACAAATCCTCTAGCTGAGCTATATACAATTATAATTAAATATCCAAATACTCCAAGTATTATTTTTATAAGATATATTAATAATAACTCGAAGTAAAGGGAAGCAAAATGAGAGAGAGAGAAAGAGCATTTTTCCAGCCTCATCAGCAAGAAAAAAGAGCCCACGAGGGCGTGGTTATAGAAACTTTTAACAACGAAATGTAAGGATTGTATAAATGGAGATTTTGAATCTTAGACTTCATCACCCATAAATCCCTTAGTTTTCCCAAAATTTCTTTTAATCTCTTCTGCGCCTCCACATTTGCATGGTCACATTATTGTTTTATATTTGGCTGTAATTCCTCCCTTTCTCTTTTGCTCTAGTGAGTAGGCTGAATACCTAGGTCTCTTACTTTAGTTATTATTAATAAAACTTTATTAAATATAATTTTAGTTATTTGATATTAATTTTAAAATCCACATTATGGCAACCACGAAGGGGCTTATGGGGGATGACGTCCAAGGTTCAAAATCTCCATTTTTACAGGATGTAGGTGAGGATGCAAAGGAATTCTGAGAAATATTAAAGGAATTCTGGGTAAATAGTCCTGGGGTACAAAATTCTAACTACACAGGTATTAGAAGTTATGTTGAGGTAATTGATAAAACCAGAACTATATTTTCAAACATCATGAAAAGAGAATGTTCGCGACACCAGATTCAATACACATTTGTAATCTCAATTCCTCAAAGAGCCCACTAAGGTAATCAACTATATAGACAAGTGACAGTGATGCAAGTTAAGGTGGAAATGATATAGAAGTTGGTGGAACCACAATGCCACCCAGAGAAAAGGAAAGAAGATTTATTACACAGGGATTGCTCCTTAGGTCTGGGCCCTGAGGCAAGGGGCTCTGACTATTTTATACACACACCTCAACATTGGGGGAAAGGTCCTATGGAATATGACACATACCCAGTCAGGGGTTTCCATGGGGTACAAACACAAACAGGATGGCTTATATGGTTGGGCAAGTATCAGCATCAGAACATGCAAGTGCCAGCCTCAGGGGTTGTGGTTCAGTCAGGCAGGAAGTGTTTCCACCTGTATTTAGGGGCGCCTCTGCAGGGGGACCAAGGAGGATGTTTCCATTACATTCCTCCTTTTTGAGGTAACTTAGAGAGTCAAGGGGCCTCATCCTCCTCCAGAGCTGATTAGTTGCCAAGGCAAAAACAGTGCTTCTAGTGGCTTGAGCAAGAGTCTCATGGAGAAGCTGGGAGGACATCTTAAAATCACAGTGCCCATGAGAACCATCACTGTGATCATAGAAGGGGGCTTAATAGTGGGGTGAACCAAGACCAGATGGAGGAGGAAGAGGAATTGTGGCCAAAAGTTTGGGAAAATGAATGGTTGAGCGCTCAGACTTTCTGTTCTATTATGCTAGGTTGGTTGATGTAATAACTACATCCTTCACTGAGGAAGAGGCAGGTACCCCCTTTTCTGCCACCAGGACATCTAAAGTCTAGGGATTTTGCAGGACCACCTGGGAGGGTGGAGAGGGCAGAGGCTACTTCTTGTATTCCCAGGCTTAGTTGATAGGAGAGCTGGTAGAAAGTCGTCAGGGACAAAGAGAGACCAGAGACCCAAGGGGCCAAGGCCGGGACAAGGTCAACCCCAGCTAGAAGGGGGGTCACAGCCTGGCTATACAGGCACCTGACATCCTGGCAGGCAAAGACCTAGAAAGTAGGATCTGTGTAAATAGATGTAACAGGAAGGAGGAAAATTACTAAACAGGGTTGCAACCAATCCTTGGAGAAGGATTGGCTAATATACAGAAAAGGAAAATGACAAATGCTAGAGAAAATATGGGAAAATTGGGACACAAAAGCACTGTCAGTGAAGTTGTGAACTGATCCAACCATTCTGGAAAACAATTTAGAATTATGCCCACAGAGCTACAAAACTGTACAAACCCTTTGACATAGTAATATTATGACTAAATCTGTATCCCAAAGAGATCAAAGGGGAAAAAAAGAGGAAAAGGGCCTATATGTCCAAAAATATTTAAAGCAGTTCTTTTTGTGATGGGAAAGAATTGGACATGGAGGGGATGTCAATCAAGTGGGGAATGACTAAACTAGTTGTGGCAAATGATTGTGATGGAACATTATTATGCTATAAGAAATGATGAGCAGGATTCTTTTGGAAAAACCTGAAAAGACTTACTTGAATTGTTGAAAAATTAAGTGAGCAGAACCAGAAGAACAGTATACACAGAAACATCAATATTGAAAGGGTTATCAACTGTGGATGATTTAGTTAATCTCAGTAATACAATGGTCCAAGACAATTCCAAAGGCCTTATAATGGAAATTGTTATCCATCTCCAGAAAAATAACTGATAAAGCCTATATATATATATATATATATATATATATATATATATGTATATGTGTTGTAAGTAAGTAAATTAGAAGTTGACTAGAGGACAGTCATCCTAATGAACAACCATCCATTGCAATGGTCATAATTCTTTGTTTTAAGTTTGAATCAATCCAACCATTTTGTTATTTAATTTAGTCTTAAGCATATACCTCACTGAGATCAAAGAAAGAAGGAAAGAATATATATGTGCAAAAATATTTATAACAGTAACTTTTGTTTTTAACAAAGAACTAGAAACAAAATGAGTGTCCATCAGTTGGGATATGACTAAACAAATTCTATCATGTGAATATAATGGAATATTATATGTGCAATAAGAAATGACTAAAGGGGCTGTGTTTAGTGACTTGTAATCTTTGATACTTGGGGAGGCTAAATATGGCACCAATATAATGAGTTCTGAAGAGTGGAAGGCCATAATCAATCAATATTTATTAAGCACGCAGGGATTAAAAAAAAAGATTAAAAGTCTCTGTCCTTAAGAAGCTGATAGTCTATTAGAGTAGACAATATAGAAATATAAACAACAAAAGATATATATGTAGATAGCTAGATAGGTATTTATATCTATAAAATATATATACACAGAGATATATAGATATATACAGGCTTATAAGTGCCATCACACTTCCAGATTAATTGAGAAATGGAGACCCGGCCCAAACAAACAAATGATAAAAAACAAATACAGAAAAACCTGGGAAGACTTTTATGAACTTATGCAGAGTGAAGTAAGCAGACCCAGGAGAAAAGAATTCTACAGTGACTGCAGGGTTTAAATGTGAAAATGAAAACAACTTTGAAAAACTTAAGAATTATGATCATTGCAATGAATAGTAAAGATTCCAGAAGTGATGAATCATGTTTCCCATGTCTTGCCAGAGAGGTGGTGAACTATAGGTATAGGATGAGGTGTGAATGTTTAAATACTACCAATGTCTGAAAGTGTTTGTTTTCTTTATCATTCCTATTTGTTATAAAAGAAGGAAGCTTTTCAGGCTGATGAACTTAAGAGGAACAGAGAGTACAGTAATAATAATGATACAAAAAAAAAAAGAAAAGAAAAAATATACATCACAAAGAAGCATTTTAAAAAACACAGAAAAGAACAGAAGAAAGTTCTTAAGGGAATGAAGACAAATTCTTAAGAGTAGATTAAATTTGGCATATATGTTAAAGAGTCTGAATAATAGGGATTCATAGTTTTAAATGCAATGCTATTTTTGTACTTCTTTTTAATGAAAATCTTTATATTAATTTTTGAAAATAAAATTTAAATTTCTGAAAAAGAACTGAGTGGGTAGAAATCTGCTCTTGTTTGCTCAGACTGATTCTGATGCACTTCAACATAAAATAACTTAATACTGCCTATCCATTTTCCTTTTTTATGATATTGTACAATATCAGTGAGATCTCTCTAGAGGTTAAGAGCACATTCCATTTTGCTTTAGCTTTCATATTAGACCTCATAGAATCATATACTTCTTTCCCTATAGGAAACATAATTTTCCAGCAGTCATCATTGTATAAATGGGCCTGCTTAATTTAAAGGCACTGAGTGACCTAAGTGTGTTCCCTTCACATTTATTGAATTTATACATATAATGCCTTTGGATAGGTGTTATATTTCCCACATATTCTATTGATCCATTGAAAATATTATACTCCTTCTAAGAGGCACAAGGGGGCATTCATAAGAAGAGTGAAATGTGCCATATTCTTCAATTGCTAGCCTTAAATATGATGGATTGGTGGTATGAGTAGAAGACTAAACCACTACTAGCAATTTTGAAACCAGATGTGTATAACTGAATCCAGTCACATTTTTTCCCATTATAACTTTAACTATCTATATACAATGATCTGACTGACCAAAATAGATGACCAAATAATTTTTTGTAGTATAGAAAAGAGTAATTCTCCATAAGGCTCATACTTTGCTCCCTGAGTTGGAAATCTTACAAAATCCTAAAATGGAAAATCAACTATATACTTGCATGCAAATGTACAATCACAGTTGAATATTTTGCATAGCCTCTAAATCTAGTAGATCCTAGATGCGCTTTACTTACACACTGCCATTTTCTCACTATCCACCATATAAGTATCTTTTGCCCTATTTTCTTACCTTCGAGTTCTAGAAGCATAATCAAATGATGGAGGCAACTGGGTGGCTCAGTAGATTAAGAGTCAGGACTGGAGATGGGAGGTTCTAGGTTCAACTCTGGCATCAGACACTTCCTAGCTATGTGACCTTGGGCAAGTCACTTAACCCCCATTGCCTAGCCCTTAACATTCTTCTGCCTTGAAACCAATACAAGACAGAAAGTAAGAGTTTAAAAAAATAATAATAATCAAATCAATACTGTCATTGCTACTGAAAAGTTTCATTAATTTACTTCTCTACATTTCTGTAACTTTCAAAAAAACAAACTACTGCTCTCTGGTCACCATTTCCTATATATGTTTTCCTTCCTAATCTTCTTATTAGAATTAAGCTCCTTGAGGGCAAGAGCCATCTCAGATTTTGTATCTGTATCTCTAGCATTTGGCAGAAGGTTTGGCATAAAGCAAATACTTAATACATGCTTTTTTTACATTTATTTGGTCAATATGGTCAAATGATGAAGAATATAAATAACTAAAACTTATACAAAGCATACAGCTATGGCATGAATTGGATCTAATTCTGGTTCATCATATTTCAACTATAAAAATAAAATTTAATCTGGCTATGTAATTTCATCTGTAATGAAGTAATTTAGGGAATAGAATAGACATTTATGATGAGTAAGAAATATAGGAGCTTGGCCATCAGCTTTGACCATTCTGTATTAGAATGCAGCTGGGGGAAGAGTGAAACTGTCATTGCTGGTGTGAGAGGGGTTTGGAGGAGAAGTCCAGCCGGCAGTGGCTCCATGTTTGGAGCAGAAGTCCAGCCAGCAGTGATTCCATGAGCTTGGGATCTTTAGGATTGGTAAAGCTTGAAAACAACATCTTTCAAGCCAACCCTTGGTAGTGGATAGTGTCTGTTTCTGGTGGACAGTTTGCAGGCATTTTTCCCTACCTGGTATCTCTTGGATTATTGGCTGTCCAAGGAGTTGGTTCCTGTTATCTTGAAGCTATCAAAGGACCAATTGTGAGAATCCCAATACCCAGCTCTCTCCCTCTAGTCTTCAATCAAGGTTGTCAGCCTGTCTGAAGTTAATTTGACAGAGAAACTCCCTCTTAGAACTCCATTTCTTGTCAGTTAGATATTCCTAGTTATAGATATACCTCTCCCACTTTCCTTACCCTTTTAATACATTAAACTGTTTTGTTTTTCTTCCTGTTTGTTTCCTCTTACCTTAAAGAACCCATAGTATATGAGTAGTTAGTCTTTGTGTTATTCCCTGATTTGTGACAGAGACCAGTAATCCCAACTATCATTCCTTTAGTGAAGGGTTATCAGATTTACTCAGCCTCTGATACCCCATCCTTCTTTGTGAATTTAATCTGTAAGTGGCAGTTGCCCAAAATACCTACTGGTTTCTCATGGATTAAATTATATTTATATATTCTTTTAAAACATCCAAGTAGTAAGATTAATGGAAGAAGTGCTATATGTAGTATTTATAATCCTTTAACACATAAACCATCAGCAACAGTGAATGACACATATCCATCCGTCGGAAATCCCAAACATCTATATGACAATGATACTAGAGGAGATTGCTCTCTAATTGTATCTCATCTTTTGTCATTCTGTGACTTTGGGACATAGCAAATATGAGCAGGAATATGTATGAGCAACTTAACAAATTAAAAGACTGACTAGAGGCCATTGGAATTTTGATTATATCTCTATTTGGAACTACATCTAAATATATTAATGAACTGAGAAGACTGAAGACATCTCTTTGATAGGGTCTGGTAAGTATCTTTGGCTTTGGTGTGTGTTGACCTTTTTACAGATCATTGGACATGAGACATTGGATCTCAACATTAATGGGTTATTTGGTTCTGGTAAGGAAGTTATAGAGATGAGCTATATATATTATACTCTTTGGGTTTGGCCTATAAAAGACAATAGAGCTGAGGAGAGGAGAAAAGAGAAAGAAAATTGGGGACTGAAGGAAACAATTAACATGCCTAAGAGTAGACTTGGCTCTCAAAGAGTAATGAAAGAGCAATGAAGCCAGTGCAACTATCTACACAACTTTCTTCCCAGGAACCATTAACACAAGATGTAGAAATACAAATTGAGATTCTCAAATAAAGTAGTAGTAGTAGTAGTAGTAGTAGTAGTAGTAGTAGTAGTAGTAGTAGTAGTAGTAGTAGAGGAGGAGGAGGAAAAGCACAAGAGTCAAATATGGCAGCATTCGGGTCCATGGGGAGGCAGTCGTAGTCTACCAATTGCTAGGAAAATTTTAAATAGATCAAGGTATTTTCAGAGAGGGAAATGCATGGCTCTAGGAGTGAGGAGTTTTGGATAGCTGTGAGTGTCCCTTGTAGAAAAGAATTAGCAAACACCTAGCCAAAGGACTAAAAGAATCATACCCAAAGGACTGAACTATGATATAAAGGAGTAAATTCAGATCTTGTTCTCCTGTCCTCAAGAGAAAGAAGCCATATAACATAGAGATGGAAGTGGTGGACGAATGAGAATTTCTGAATATTAATAACTATCAGACCTTGGACAGAGGAAGAACAAAAACTTGCCTTTGGAATCAGAGGAGAATCAAGGGACTGAGCCATGATATGTGGGAACAAACCTGGACTTCACCTACTACTCTGAGTTATTTTGACTGTGTTGGTCCAACGGTTAAATTATCTTTCTAGCAATTCCAATATGTTTCTTCAGAGAAGAAGGGAAGCCCTTCACATTAAGTGCTATAAGTTGTTGACTCTTGAAGGAATGGATTTCTGACACAGATATGCCATGGAATGCAGGAGGCAGTGAGAAGAGACCTTTTTACACTCTGCAGGGTTCACCAGATGGTAAGTGTTAATTCTCCAGTAATTTCCTTTCTGAATGAATCCAAACCAGAGAGTGGCACTATAAATCTGGAAAATTGTGTAGTTCTTTAGGCTGGAAAGTGGAACTCATGATAGTGATCATTTTCCCCCACAGGACTATAGAAGTATCTTCCAGCCTTGGGGACCCAGAGATAAGAGAACCTTTGAAGATTATGCATGATCATGTTTTCTCATCCTAAGAATCTAGAGCAGAGGTATCAAATTTCCAGAAATTTTCTGAAACAAATGATTAAAATGTAATTGAGAAATGTCTAACAAAATAAATAAAAAATACAATGCAACGTAGGTAATATTATTTTGGGGTTCTGGTTGTAGCCTCCAGGTATCCGCTTCTAGTTGAGTTTGACACTACTGCCCTAAAGGTAGGGGGCCTTGATCAAATGGTTCTTTTCCTTTCCTATGGCGCACAAAATCCTCCTTCCTACTCCCTTTAGATTAAAGTTCAGCAGCTACTTAAATGAAAATGAGGTATAGCATATAGAGTGCCAACATTAGAATTAAGAGGACCTGGTTACAAATTCAACTTATTGTCTGTGAGTCCCTGGGTAACTTATTGAACTCCTAAGTGCCACAGGAAACTCTCTAAAACTATAAATTGCAGACATTAGATGTCTCTGTCACTTCCGCCTATTACTCCTAGCTCTGCCTTAATTAAAGAATTTGTCTTTTTTTAAAAATTGGTTTGCTGTCTTCCATCCAGAAAGAATGGTTTAGAAGGAATTCATAATACAGTAAGATAAAATTACTAAACTCAGATACCTGTCCAATTTCCCACACTTTTTTCTTCACTAAATTTTCATCCCAAATCCTATCTTCAATCAAACAACCTTATTTAAACTAACAGAACAGCAAGCAATGGAGAAAGTCAGTACTAACTAGAAAAGGAAAAAATAACTTCTATTTTTCAGAAGCCATAAATTCCAGATCACCTAATCGCCTACCTACTGGAACTTTAATTCTTTCACTTGTGATTTTTGTAGACTTCTGACAGAGGAATAGATTGCAATCTTCTTTGTCTTCCATTTTAAACTCTTCCTGTTTCTGAACTTCAAATGAGTTAAAAATGCCAAATCCAATCCACTACCCTCAAATTATTTTTATCTTTTGTTATAAAAGCATGCCTATACTTTCAGTGCCTAAAGACTTTTCCTGTTTACATAAAAATCATACCAAAATGCCTTAAAAAATGAATTACTATTAATATTTCCTCATACTCTGAAGTTCTCCAAAACATCTCCAGAGCATGTCCATATAATATTTCTGTGCCTATACATATGAAAAGACCACTCAAGTAAACTCAGGCCCTTTGGGGAAGATTAAGAATGAGGCATGCAGGATTAAATTAGTTCCACCATGGCAATGGTACAATTCCTCACTGGCTGTTATTAGCACTATTCAACACAGGCTATTACTCATGCCCAAAACATTCTTCCTCCTTCCCTTCACCTCTTGGAGTCAAGTTTAAATGCAACGTCATTTGTGAAACAAATTGAAATGGATAGATAGGAAATATTGACTAGGTGGCTTTTGAGGTTCCTTTCAATTCTAAATCTATGCTCTTACATTCACTCTCCCTTACTGGAAATTATTTTTGCTTTTTTGTATACTTTACTTTGTATACATTTTATATTTTTTCTATTTCATAGGTGATCTTCATGATCCATTGGCATCCTTGAGATGTCAAGAAAATTTTGGCAGGCTCTCAGAAAGAGTCTTGAATAATTTCCCAGTGGTAAATCTAAAGAAAATGATAAACCAGTCACACTGAATGGCAGGATTGCAATCCATGTTCTTGAAGAGAGTACACATGTTGATGAGATGAGATATCCTTTTGAATATATCTTACATTTCTTTATCTGTGTTGTTATTGTTTCCTCCCATATATAAAATCTTTGAGGGCAAGAATGATTTTTTCCTCTCTTCATTTCTTTAACCTAGGGATAATACCTGAAATTTAGAAGCATTTAACAAGAGCTCCTTGAAGTACAACCATAGTGGATTATGCATCTACAAATGCATCTGTAAATAAGAGCATGAAAATTAACTAGCCTCCTGGTACTTGCCATTCAGTGGTACAAGTATTTCCTCTTAACCCCCAAAATGATTTGAGACTGAAATATTTGAAGTAGAAGGTATATTTGAATCATACAAGGACTTAAAGAAATACGCACAGTCTTTGTGACAGATATGAAAAGGAGAGAGAGGCTTCAAGACCTGAAAAACAACAGAGGAATTAAAAGAAGCTAGAAAATATCAGTAGCACAAAAGTAACTAAGGTGAAAAACGAAGCTGAGAGACTGACAGGAGAAAGGGAAAAGAAGCCAATTGAATTAAAGACTGGAAAGATTGAGAAGAGCTATCCAGTCCCTACAGGTATTTGGGGTTATACCCATCTCTTGAAGGACTTAGGAAGCTTCCAAAATGAAAGTTCTTTTCTCAACTTCTCCTCATGACTGCCCAGCAACAGATGCCATAATCAGCTCTCCCTACTTCTAAATGCCTACTTCCCTAAATGTTTCCTATATATTGATTTTTGTCTCAAACATAAAGAGGCTAGGGATTAGCTAGAGATACATTTAAATTTAAGTTTAAATTTAAAATAGGGTGAGTCAGATCTCTATTTCAATATTAGATATTTTTCTAACTAGAGGTTCTGTGCTTTTGTGATTTACTAAATTTCTATCTGATAAAAATTGCATTTAAAAAAATCAGAGGAGGAGACCATGTGAACATGAGGAGTTATTATATCACACCTAGGCTAAAAAAAAAGTGAACTATTATAAAAGGATATCACCGATTAAATGTCTAGAGAAAAAAAAGTAGCGATGAAAGGATGGTCAAGTAGACAAGTTACAAGTAAATAAGCATTTTTGAGTCATTCTCTATGTTCTAGGCACTGTACTAAGCTCTGGAGATGCAAAGAAAGGCAAAAATATTCCTCCTCACCAGTTTGCTGTTTAATTGAGGAGAAAAGATGAAAGCAGTTATATACCACTAGATATATATGGGATAGAAAGGAATAAACGTGAAGGCACTAAGATTAAACAGGACTAAGAAAATCTGCTTGAATAAGGTGGGTTTTACCTGAAACTTGAAAGATGCCAGGAGGCAAAGATAAGGAGAGAGAGAATTCTAGGTAGAAAGGACAAAAATCAAAAATGCATGGAATTGGAGGGTGGCATGTCTAATTCTTCAAGGAAAGGAAACCAGAGTCACTGAATAGCAGATTGTACAGAGGATAGAAAGTAATAATTCTGGAATAGTAGAATGAGGACAGATTCTCAAGGGTTTAAATACCAAAATAAGGATTTTATATTTGTTCTCAGGGATAATAGCCACTGGAGCTGATTGAAAAGGAGGAAAGTGACAGTCAAACTTGCAGTTTAGGAAGAACTGTTTAATAGATGGATACAGGATGGACTTGAGTAGTAAAGCCAACTTGTAGCCCATTCCAATAATCTGTACTTAAAGTGATTAGGGCCTCTCTGGACCAAGATGGTAGCAGTGTTAGAGGAGAAAAGGGAGCATATGTAAAATATGTAACAAAGGGAGAAATGACAGGGCTTGGGGAGTGGTTGAATATGATGATGATGGAGGGAAGGTATTAAAAGAAAGTGAAAAGTCAAAGATGACATGTAGGTTTTGAGCCTGGGTAATTGTTAGTATCCCTGACAGTAAAAGGGAAGTTAGGAAGAAAGGAGAGTTTGTGGGTAAAAATAACGAGTTCAATTTTGTACATCGTAAGTTTGAGATGTCTACTCAGCACACAATTTGAAATGTTCATTAGGCAATTAAAGAAATAGACCTGAAGATCAAGAGAGAAGTTAACACTGGACAAATAAATCTGAAAATCAGCTTCACTGAACTCCTAGTTGACTCCATAGTATCTGATGACATCATGAAAAAAATATTATGGAGAAATAAAGGAAGAGAGCCAGGACAGAGCCTCATGGGGTTAAGAGGAAATACTTATCCCACTAAATGGCAAATCAAAGGAGGCTAGTTAATTTTCACACTCCTATTTACAGATGCATTTGAACATGTATAATCCACCACTGTTGTATTTCAAGGAGCATTTGTTAAATGCCTCTAAATTTCAGGTATGGACCTAGGCTAGAGAAACTGAGATAATTGTTCTTATTCTATTGAGAGAAAACAATAACCACACCGATAAAGAAATGCAAAATATATGCACATGAATATCATCTCATCAATATGAGTACTCTCTCCAACACCTATTAGTAGGTGTCACCTGGATGAGGAAGCATCAAAGGAGATCAAAAGGGAGCAGTCAGCAATGGGTAGGAGGAGAACCAAGAAGGAATAGTCTCATCAAAACATGGAGAAAAGAGAGTACCAAGAAAAAGAAGTTTATTCTCAATGTCAAAAACTACAGAAAAGTCAAGAGAGGTGAGACCTGATAAAGCTATTTAATGTGACAATTAAGAAGTCATTTCTTAACTGGATAAGCAGTTTCATGATTGCAAAATGAGGTCAGAAGCAGCCTGAAGAGAGTTAGAAGAGTTAGAAATTAGAGTTAAAAGTTAGAAAAAAGGAAGTAGAGGTGACAGTTTTAGACAGTTTTCTCAATGAAGCTAGCCAAAACTGAGAGAATGAGATAGTAGCTAATTAAGATAGATGGAGGCAGAGAGGGGTTTTTGTTTTGTTTTGTTTTCAAATAAATTACTCTAAAAGAATGTCAGAATTCATGAACACGAAGACAGCAGAGAAAGAAATATTCAGAGCCTGCTAATGACCCTCCAAATGACCACAGAAGAACAAAAACACCTCAAAATGAATTTTGGAGTGGCAGAACCAACAGAAGAAGGGATAAAACAGTGCTTCCACCCAGAACAACAGCAAGGAGGACTCATCTCACTGCAGTACAAGGAAAGAATAATGAATGTCTCAGTGGAACTGGGACATACTATAGGCAAGCAGCAGAGGAAAGAGCACAGGAAGCTCAGCCCAGCCTCAACAGGGGAAAAAGGAGAAACCAATGCAATACAGAACAGGCAGCAGTGGGAGGAAAGCAGCCCTGCCTAGTCCAGCTAGATCAGAATCAAGGCAGCAGTGGGAAGAACTCAGCCCAACAAGGTCCAGCCTCAGCGAGTCTAGGCAGGACCCAAAATAAACCAGCTGCACTGGACAGCTGCAAACCTACACAACAGGGCAATCAGGCTGCCTGTGTAAAGTGCTCAATTAAGGCTGTGTGAATTTAACACAAAATTGTACTCTTTTCCTTTTTAAAAGGTAAGTTTTGAAAATACAATTCAGTCTCACTTCAATCCTTTGGGTCCAGAACAAGGCCTAAGGCTTACCTGTATAAGGAGGATGCCTCATAACAACCTGGTATACTGGTAGATGCTTGCCTCTTGCTCCACTCGACTCCTAGTGACTTGGAAGATGCTTGTCTCTTGTCTCCCATGACTCCTGATGTCTGGAAGGCTGGCCTCTGATAAGGTTTGAGGTCAAGTCTATCCAACCAGGGAGACCCAGAAAAGGTGACATCCCTGGGATTTTAAGTTATGGATCAGAGTTTTCCTTCTCTTTTCTAGGAATCAGCAGGAGTAAACTGGTCATATGGTGAGCAAAAAGATCAAGTTAGCCAGGTGACTGACTTTGTGATTATATGCCTTCTCTCTTTCCAACCACTTTCACTATTTAATAAATAATTATAAATTAATATGCAATCTTGACAGAATTTTAATCTCAACAGCTGTGACAACTGAACCAATCTCAGGCACACTACAAGTGCAGGATAGTACTCCCCCCATCCCAGAAACAGAGCTATTTCCTCTTTCCTCTCTTTGAGGAAAAAATAAGATGGAGAGAAACATACAGTTAGTAATCATAACTCTGAATGTAAACAGGATGAACTCACCCATGAAATGGAAGTGGAAGGCAGAGTAGATTAAAACAAGAATCCCGTAATATGTTATTTAATAGAAACTCATTTAAATCAGAGAGACACAGAGTAAAAGTAAAGGCCTGAATCAAAATCTACTCTGCTTCTACTAAAGCTAAAATAGCAGAAGTAGAAATTATAATCACAGATAAAGCAAAAGTGAAAATTGACCTTCTTAAAAGAGTTAAGGAAGGAAATTACATATTGATAAAAGGATCCATAGATGATGAAATAGTATCAGTATTAAACATATATGTACCAAATGATATCGTATCCAAATTTCTAAAGGAGAAATTATAAGAGTTATAAGAGAAATTAGGCAATAAAACTATATTAATAGTGACATTAATCCTCTTTTTGTTTCAGAATTAGCTAAATCAAACCAAAAAATAAACAAGAAAGAAATTAAGGAAGTGAATAGAATTTTAGAAAAGTTAGGCTTAGTAGACCTCTGGAGAAAACTGAATGGGAATAGAAAGGAACATACTATTTTCTCAGCAATACATGGCCCTTTCATAAAAATTGATAACATAATAGGATATAAAAACCTCACAAACAAATGTAGAAATACTAAATGCATCCTTTTCAGATCTTAATACTATAAAATTATACTCAAAAAAGAGTTGAAGAAAGAAAGGCTAAAAATTAATTGGAAACTATAACCTCACCTTAAAGAATGAGTGGGTCAAAGAACAAATCATAGAAACAACCCACAATTTCATTAAAGATAATTGCTATAAGAAAACATCATACCAAAAACTTGGAGATGCAGCCAAAACAAAACTTAGGGGAACATTTTTATGTCTAAAAGCTTACATCAATAAAATAGAGAAAGAGTGGGTCAATGAGTTGGGTGTGTAACTAAAAAAAAAACTAAAAAAGAACAAATTAAAACCCTCTATTACACACCAAATTAGAAATCCTGAAAAATCAAAGGAGTAAGAAAATTGAAAGTAAGAAAATCATAATAAAGCAAGGAGTTGTTTTTATGGGGAAAAAATCACTGAAAAGCCATTAACTAATCTGATTTTTTTAAAAAAGTTAAATTACCAGTATTAAAAATGAAAAGGACAAAATTACAACCAATGAATAAGTAGTAAAGAATTGGAAACTGAGGGTATATCCATCAATTGGGGAATGATTGAACAAGTTGTGGTATATGATTTTAATAGAATATTACTGTGCTATAAAAATGATGTGAAGACTGATTAAGAAAGACTGGAAAAGACCCACATGAAATGATGCAAATTGAAGTGATCAAAAACATGAAAATATTATACATAGTAACAGCAATATTAGATGATGAACATTAATGAACTACTTAGCTATTCCTAGAAATACAGTGATCTTAGAAAACTCTCAAGAACTCATAATGAAAAATGTCATCTACCTCCAAAGAAAGAACTGCTAGTATCTGAAAAAAGGCTGCGACATACTTTATTTCACTTTACTTTCATTTATTCAAGTTCTCTTTCACAAAAGGACTAATATGGAAAGATGTTTTATGCTATGTACACATATAAAATGAATAGCAGATTACTTGCTGTCTTGGGGGGAAGGGGCACAATTTGACTCAACTTAAAGAAAATGAAGGTTAAAAATTGTTTTTCATGTTATAGTGTTACAAATAAAATATTGGTAAATGTAAAAAAAAATATTACTGGTGTCAGCTAGGTGGCCCAGTGGATTGAAAGCCAGATCTAGAGACAGGAGGTCCTAGGTTCCTGGCTGTGTGACCCTGGGCAAGTCACTTAAACTCCACTGCCTAGCCTTTACCACTCTCCTACCTTGGAACCAACATACTGTATTGATTCTAAGATGGAAGGTAAGAGGTTTTGTTTTTTTTTTTTAAATGTTACTTACATAATAGAAAAAAGTCTCCAAATTAGAGCTTAAAATTTGTGTGAGTTTCATAGTAACACTTACTATATAATGCACGTTTTTAAATTAAAGTAATAAACTATAGAAGAAATACCCAGAATTCTAAAAACCAATATAAAAAGACAAGAGTTATTAAAGGGCAATGGAGCATTCCATTTTCTTCCCCAATATCAAACTGAGAGCCTGATTAGGAAGAATGCCAGACTTTGGGGGAGGGAGAAATCATTATTACTGACCAGTTCTCATAGCTTAAGAGATTATAGGGGGGAATTAGTCCAGGCTTTCAGGATAACTTCTGAACTGCATATATGAGAATAATGTCACTTCTCAGTGTTGAAATCATAAACAACCTTTTAGTATTTAAATAACTAAAAAGACTTCCTCAAAAAATAATATCTATTGAATGGTCATCAGAAATCTAAATACATTTTTTTCTGAAATATATAACACTTGTTTTTGTATTTAAACAACAGCAACTGACTACCATTAAGGTCATTCTTACGATAACCCTGTGAAAATCCAGCAGATAACATTTTTAATTTTAGTATAGTCACAGTCAGCTGGATGTTGAATTCAGTTTGCATTCATATCTGTTTTTCCTATCCCTTTCTCTATAAATGTGAATTGATGGAAAAGGAGAAAGTTTACTGGATAGCTAACTGATTTTTTTAACTTGTGTTCTTTTCCTTATTTGTTGCTATTCAGTCATTTTTCAGTTGTGTCCCACTGTTTGTGACTCCATTTAGAATTTTCTTGGCAACCATTTCCCTCTCCAGCTCATTTTACATATGAGGAACTGAGGCAAACAGGGGTAAGTGACTTGCCCAGGGTCACAGAGCCAATAAGTGCCTCAGACTTTATAATTCAGTGTTGTTTCTTGTGAGGATAAATATTATTTATATTTCATGTATGGACTAATCCACAATAGTTTTACTTCTTTCTGTAGCAGCCACAGACTACCCTGAACGTTTCTGAAGGAGATACTGAATCAGCAAGACACTGGAAGACTACCTGAGCATACACTCGGGGCCAAAATGAAGCAAAGTGACAAGTTGGAAGACAGATAAAACTTCTGTGAACTTAAAAAAAAAATCAAGCCATCTCTTCTTTTTACTTTTCATGGGTTTTATCCTTTGAAAAGTCTGTCATTTGACCATTGATTAAGTTTGAGTGTAAGGGAGTTAAAAGAGGGAAAAACAGAGAAATAATCAATGGGGAGGGGGCGTTGCTGCTGTTTTGCTTATAGTGCCTAAGATTGGGGAACTGGTGAATAGAATAGCATTTCAGAAGAGACCAGACTGAAATGAGACTGAACTGGCGGGTGCTAATAATCAAAGGAGAGCAAGATCAATTTTTTCTCTTCCACATTTGTCTCTGCGGCAGTCCCAGTCTCCATACGTGTCCCAGAAATGTAACTTAATCCTTCCACAAACTATCGATCCTCAAGAATCTTGGAATATCTCCCTAGTCCCCTACAAGAGTGGTGTGGGTGATCTAGAGGTAATTAGGTTAAGGATTCCACTGAGTATCACTTCACAAGATGCTTTCCTCATTTTGTATGGGCAATCAATTAGGTAGCCACAGGATTGATTGTCTGTAATATACAGTAGCAAATGAATTAAAGTAAATTTCTCAGATACAGAGTGAGGACAAGAGCTCATCAAGATGTCCAAGATTTTAATATTTTGGAAGGTTATTCCATTTTGTTTCCTAGACTTAATGTTGGAGAATAGCTACTTAGCTACTCTGAGCCTCAGTTTATTCATCTATAAAATGAAGTGCTTGCATTTTCTGTTTTAAGTCCTATGGAATCTAATTTGGATAACAATATCTTGTGTGTTTTTGTCTCATCTCTCCAATATATCATTAGCTCCTTGGGGCGGGAAACTGTTGTCTTATTCACCTTTGTGTTAACAGTATCTAACAGTGCATGGCTTCAAGTATAGGTACTTAATAACTGTTGGCTAAATTGGAATTAATCCAATTTCTGACACCTTGGATCTGGATAGCTCTGCTTCTGATCAACTTTAAATAGAAAACAAAGTGTCCCCTTCGTGGCTTCATTGTTGCATGAGGCAAAGAGTCCTGCCTCAATTTCTTTTCCAAATATTCCCAATCCAATTTTATCCTGTAGATTAATGGAATTCTTTTTCTCTAATTCCTGATTGTTGCTTTTTGGTTTCTCTCAATCATTTGTAATTTGAGAGCCAAGATGCCCCAACACAAGATGGGGATAGCTCACATGAATGACTGCCTTAGCATTTCCAGAGTAACTTGAAGACAATGTGGAATTCTGACCCAATTCATATAGCTATAGCTCTCTGAAAGGAAATTAAATAATGTTGGGTTTCCCCTTCTACATACATATACTCAGAAACACACACATGCCAATAAATGCCCTGGGGTCCTCTGAGACCCCTTGGGTTTTTAATGCCACTTAAATGAAATTCCTCTTCATTATTGCAGATTATTTCAGCTTGTCATGTTGGATAATACTATACAGAGCTACTATATGCAACTAGAAAATGGAGAGTTTAAAATAGAATTCGACCATTATTTTAGAACTAGAATCTTAGAAAACTTTTAGTTTGATGCTCAGGCACTAGGCAATAATAATAATATAATAAATAATGGGTTTAGGATTTCATCAGTGTAGATTACTCTCAGATAATGGAATTCCCTCTAACAACTCAAGTCAGCACTTTTTCTGCACTTTTGAATCTTAGTTACTTAGAGCATTGAGAAATTGCAGAAGAAGAGTACAGTAATTAAAGTTAAGTTAAGCCCAAGGTCTCACAAGTAGGAAGTGTCTGAGACCATATTGAAACCCAGGACCTCTTGTCTGCAAGTCTGGCTCTCTTTTCACCTGAGCCACCTAGCTGCCCCAGAATAAGATTTTAAATGACTTGTCCAGGATCTCTCAACCAGTGTGTGTCAGAGGTAAAACTTGTATCTAAGGACTCATGGGTGCAAATGAGGTAATATTTGTAATATTGTTATAAATAAAATAATTATAATATTATTGTGAAATATTTATAATAGTATCAAATGAGATATTTGTAAAAAGCACCTAGCATACTGCCTGGGTACTGGATAAATACTTATTCCTTTTCCTCCTCCCTTCTTGACTCCAAAACCAAATTCCTATCTACTATGCCTTGCTACCCCTTTATTACCTGTAATCTGAAGCAGCAGTGGCATAGCTATTACTTCTATGTGGATTTCTATACATTATCAAATCTGACTGTAAGAAAATTATGAGACTCAGAGAATTTGGGACTTGTTAGTTTACACTGCTTGATGTCCTAGTAGGCACTAGATCTCAAATGTCCTGCCTCCTAGTAAAAAGGATTCCAGTTTTTCAAAGATGGTGGTATGTGGGACAGTATTAAACACTAAAGACTTTAACTATCTATATATTTAAATTTCACAAATCATCTTTTTAAGTGTATCTATTTAGCCAAAGTAGACACAATTAAAAGCTGATGAAAAGTGAAATTTTCATCTGCTATACGGTTTTCTTTTTTTTAAAGCTAAGGAAAAGAAAATAGAGAAAAATTTGGGGCTCACTGACCCCATTTAAAAGGCTATCTTCTTCCATTCCAGAAGAACCACAGTTTACTTTCTGAATGTCAAGTCAAGTCTCAACTGTGTTTTTAACACATACATGATTTTTTAGGAAGGAACAAATTGGTAATTATCTTCCCTAATGAAATGTGCAATAATTTCAGTTAGATTTTAAATGGGGCACAACTCACATTTATAAGGCTCATTGAATAAATGCCTATTAGATGCAGTTTAATGGCTTAATGCTTGATTCATGCTTTCTCTCACTTTCTATAATTCTTACTGTAGATTTGGGATTAAAGAGGGAACTTCCTTTTCTCTCTTAACAAATATATAATTCTAATGTCAGGAACCTTAACTTTGCAAAAGGACATCAGTCTGAGCCTTTAGCCAGGAAAAAAAAACCCAACAACAATAATAATCAAAAAACATTGCAAATAATCCAGATTCACCTGATCTGAGGGATGTTATCACTTACTGTTACCAGGATGGGAAAATGCATTATCCTAATATAATAGTAAACTGCAGCTCTCCAGCAATAATAGGTAATTAACAAAGTCTCGTTATCATTATCATACCCCACAAAAGTAGATCATTCCATTTGCAAAAACAATTTCTCTCCTATAAATTTAAAGGGGATGCTCATAAAAGCGAAAATGTAGTCTATAATGGAGAAACAACTTCCTCCCTTTGAACAGAGATAAAAAAGCTACTTCCAACAAAATGTGGCTACTGTTCCTCCACAAGAAATAATTAAACACTCTGTAGGGCCATGTGTCATATATATATATATATATATATGCATGTATATAGTAGGTCCATATGGAATGTATTCAGAATTTTGAATCATAGGATATGGGTTTTAATTCTGGTTCTAGAATTTGTCTGCTGGCTATACGACCCTGGGCAAGTTTCTCAGCTCCTTTTGGGCTTTGGCTTCCATGTCTATAAATGGGGAGATTAGACTTAGTAGTGTAGTTAACATCTGTTTGAATCCTATTGGACTTTGGTGGGAGGAATTAGTTTTAAGACCCAGTAAGATCATCCCACTCCCCTTTCCCTCATTACCTGTCCTGGTTTAATAAAACCCTGTTTTTACAACATAGTGATAATTTGTCAGTTTCTCCCTGGAAGCCTTCCCAAACCCAGGACTTCTGATAACTGACCCTAAGGACTATTTCATCTAGTATCCAGAAAACCACCTAAACCTTACCTTACTACTATATTTATTTATTATTTCATTTAAAACTGGGACAGGTAGGGAAAGGGGAGTGGAATGATCTTACTGGGTCTTAAAACTAATTCCTCCTACCAAAGTCCAATAGGATTCAAACAGATGTTAACTACCCTTATCTCTACCTACAGATCCCCAGGCACCTGTACCACAATCCACCTCTTTGCTAATAATTCAGAGTAAGGGAAAGCTGGAAGGTACACAGGTCCAGTGGGTCAGCAAGGGAGATATCTCACATCGGTTGTCCTCTGGGTTTGGCAGGAGTCCAGATGAATCACAGCAGTAGCAGGTATAAATCCAAAAGGAAGGGGAGTAAGGATTTTACTCACACAGTCCACCTGTGAAGATTAAACCAAACTCAACCACTTCCTAGCAGGTGAAAGGCTTGAAAGATAAGTCCACACAGACAGGGTCTTCCTCCAAAGAGACTCAAGTCCAACCAGCACTCCCCTCAGAGTAACTGTCTCCAGAGTTCTGGAATTCTCTCTCTGCCCCTGCCCTGGTACTTCCTGCTTTTTCCCTGATTTCCCTATAACAGTAGCATGAGAATTTCTTGTAACCTATGAATTAAGTGTTTGTCAGCATATTAGAAAAAATTGTCACCTTTTTTTCCCTTATTTGTTACCCATGCCATTTTATTATTTGAGGAAGGATGATAAAGAAATAGGTTTGTATTACATATTTGTGTTTTTGTATACATATATGCATAGGTGCACATATATAAACATATTATATATATATGACATATATATATATACNAGATTAAACCAAACTCAACCACTTCCTAGCAGGTGAAAGGCTTGAAAGATAAGTCCACACAGACAGGGTCTTCCTCCAAAGAGACTCAAGTCCAACCAGCACTCCCCTCAGAGTAACTGTCTCCAGAGTTCTGGAATTCTCTCTCTGCCCCTGCCCTGGTACTTCCTGCTTTTTCCCTGATTTCCCTATAACAGTAGCATGAGAATTTCTTGTAACCTATGAATTAAGTGTTTGTCAGCATATTAGAAAAAATTGTCACCTTTTTTTCCCTTATTTGTTACCCATGCCATTTTATTATTTGAGGAAGGATGATAAAGAAATAGGTTTGTATTACATATTTGTGTTTTTGTATACATATATGCATAGGTGCACATATATAAACATATTATATATATATGACATATATATATACTTTGTACATATATATATTTACATGTATTTATTGCTGGAAAATAATTTCTATTAACAAATATTTTTTAAAACCAAGTAAACTCTATTAGAGTTTATTAAGTATTATACAGAATAGCCAGCCCCTTTTCTCTTCAAAGGTAGAACTGAGCATGCTTTCCCTGGATATCATTTTTTTTAGATTTTATCTTTATTTTATTCCAATAACAAGCTTACACATGAGTTTTCCGAAGTCACATGATTCATGTTGTCTCCCTCTCCTCTTCCCTCCCTTCTCCCAGAGTTGACAAGCAATTCCACTGGGTTTTACATGAATTTGGATATCATTTTAAATGAATGGGAGATTGAATGGACCCTGGAAATCTTTTAGTTTCTCTGCATTGATACTTGTCATAACAGGTTCCCTTATTGTGTTTCAGCTGTACTTTTAGGAAACAAAACTGTTATTGGAATAAAATAAAGATAAAATCTAAAAAAATAAAAAATAAAATGATATCCAGTATAAATAAAGAAGTTCTAGTATCACAACAGATTTGAACGTTGTGTTGGAGATCATTTTAATGGAACAGGGTCTTGATTACTTCCTAGCAAAGTAGCCTTGGACAAGTCACTTACCCAGTCTGAGGCTCTTTGTCTGAAAATGGGAATAAGAATGCTTATTGTGACCTAGCTACAAGATTGTTATAAAAGGGCCTTATAAAACTTAAAACATTACAGAAATGTATAAATGTAATCAATATTAGCATTATAATCATATAATTTTAAAAACCATCACAACTATGGTTTTTTGGTTAAAGGAATTTATAAATATATAACGGCAAGAAGTCACTGGCATTCACGTACCATCCAAGTAGGCCACAGCAAAGTGGAATGTCTGCAGCTCAATTGTCTGTGCTCCCAAGAGGCAATCTACTGGGGCCTGAGTAATGCTTCCCTCTTTCTAACAGATGTTATTTAGATTAAAAGGACACCACTGAGATTTGAATATTCACTGGCAGGTAAAGATTCTGTGATCTTATTTGCTTACATAATTTCCCTCTGACCCCTTTTTTCTAATGTCTTTCTTGCAAACCAAGGGTGGGGGGGAAGGTGGGAGAAGGAAATTCTGTGAAATCAGGATCCTAGTTGAGAATAGTTAATAACTCACATTTGTCTAGCTCTTTGAGGTTTACAAAGTGTTTTCTTCACTATCACCCTGTGAAGTAGGTCAGCAGCATTCATTAATCTTTTAGATTCCTAGTCACATGTACTAAAGGCCAGAAATTCAACCAGAGCTTCACAAAAATCATTGACAAAGTTCGATGAAATCGAGATCTCTTCATATTTTGCCTTTCCTTCAGCTAATCCCCGAGTTCCTGGAGGCGTCTTGGAAAGAGAAAAATAATGCTTTCAGTGTGTTTGTGAGTCAGGGGAAAAAAGAAGATGATTTTCAAAATAATTTAAAACAATATTAACATTTAAGATTTCCTTTCATTTAAAGTATGATGCTTAATCTACTGAAGAAAGACTAGATAAGGGATCTGCTGAGATTTGATTCACTTCCATTGTCTCCCCACAGGTACATTAAGTGCCAAAATCCCAGTACCTTTAGCCCAAGAAGGCAACTAAAATAAGGAAGAGAAGAATCTGGAGGGAAAAAAAAGCATGTCTACTGCTCTCTTCTCAGCCCAGTAAAACATGTAAACTGTTTTTTATTTTTTTTTTAATTTAACCCATTCTCTTCTCCAGGAAAGACAAAATACATTCTGATTTGGAAAGCCTCTGAGAGCAAAGTAGTGATTTCCAAACAATAAAATCAGAGAAGAGTCATAATATTTGTGAGAAATGCTCACCATTTTCTCCCTAACAATGAAGTATAGAAATATGAAATAAGAAGTGTATGAGAGCAAAAACATCCATAAGCATTATTTCAAAATACTATGGTATTTGAAAATTGGAAAAAAGATCATGATAGTGTGCAAGAGAAATGTATGTAAGGGAAAGGCCCTTTGGTGAGATTTGAAATAAAAGCAATCCATCCAAATGTAATGGCAGAGAAAATTTTCAATAGAGTCCAAATCACATACCTACCTCAAAGGGCATTTTTAATGAGAGCTCAACCACATGAAGAAAGAGCAGGCGATAGTGATTCATTGTTGGAAGTTTATAAGCCAGAAGCATTTTTGCATTATTTTGTTTTGGTATTCTTTCTTTCTTTTTTTATTTTAAAGGGAGGCACAGGCTTTTAGAACAACCGTAATTCAGACCAAGAATGCAGTCTGTTCTTTTCCTTCATTCTCTGGTTAAGAGCTATGCTGATATTTTGATGAATTAGCCAGGTTTCCTCAATGTTTAAATTTGTCCATAGGACTACAGTCAGTGAAAGCTATTCAAGATTTGTTTGTCGGTGACCTAGCCCATTTCTGTCTGTTCCATTTCTTGAGCAATTGTGACTCTATCCACTACTCTTTTTTCTTTCTCTCTTAAAGGAATAAGTTAACTGAGATAAGAAATCTTGGCTTTTCCCATCTGGACAGATTATCCTATGATTTCAATTATCCAGCTATGTCAATGTTCCACAGCATTGGCAGGAACAGTTGAAAGCTGATTACATTCACAAATACTGTACCATAAAACTAAAAGAATTTACAAGTGTGCAGAAGAGCTGAAAAGCACTGTCCTAGATTCACAGTGGATAAATTACTCCCTCAGAGTATGGTAGGCATTTTGTAAGGTACATCAAAACTTGTGGTACACTGAGGTACTACTTTTAAAAAGTGCTCTTGAAGTAGTCAGAGAATATGAACATACTTTTCTATCTACTTCGCTTCTTCATTATTAATTGGTGAATCTCACCTCAGAAGGAAGATATTCTCTAGAGTAATCAGGCCAAAAAGGGGAGGGTGGGGGGAAAATATATATTGTTTTTCTTTCCCTTGCTGACCCTCTTACCACTCCAGTTCGGGTTTTCAGTAGTGATAAGAATTAAGCAGAGTCTTTTGATGTCTGACCAAAACATTGGGAGAATTCTCAGGCATATGGAATGGTAATGCTAATATTCCAGCTTTCCAACTTTAAAATAATGGTTTCTTTGCTCCATTTACATAATAGTTCATGGAAAAATGTGTCATATATTTTATCCCTTTCATTGAAATATTTTAATATCAAAAGTTCCCTTTTCTCAATGATCTCTATTCAGCTTTTTTTATCTGGGTTTTAATTTATCTATTATATTCCTACTAAATGTTAAATTGTATTAAATATATTGAGACATTTGACCAGAAGGCATCATGGTATTAGGATGGCCCAGAAAATATCTGGCTTTCTCCCATGCATGGATGCTCTTTGTTGTCATTTCTGCCCCTTGAATTCCATCCAACTCTCAACTCAAGTTGTTAATCCTCTCCCTACCCTGAAATTTAGACTTTGGTTATATTTTGTTTTTAAAAGGCAATGTGTCATAGAAGATAGAAAGTTGGCCTTGGAGTCAGTAAAAGCTAAGTATAAGCCCCCACACACACACCCCTTTTTTTAGCTTTTATTTTATTTTATTTTTTAATTAATTAATTTAGGATCTTTTTCCATGGTTACATGATTCGTGTTCTTTCCCTCCCCTTATCCCACCCCCCTCCCGTAGCCAATGAGCAATTCCACTGGGTTTTCTGTCATTGATCAAGATCGATTTCCATATTAATAGTATTTGGGTGATTGTTTAGAGCAGTGATTCCCAAAGTGGGTGCCACCGCCCCCTAGTGGGTGCTGCAGCGATCCAGGGAGGCAGTGATGACCAAAGGTGCATCTATCTTTCCTATTAATCGCTATTAAAATTTAAAAAAAATTAATTTCCAGTGAGCTAAGTAATATTTTTTCCGGAAAGGGGGTGGTAGGCCAAAAAAGTTTGGGAACCACTGATTTAGTCTACATCCCTAATCATATCCCCATCAAACCACGTGATCAAGCAGTTGTTTTTCATCTGTGTTTCTGCTCCCACAGTTCTTTCTCTAAATATGGCTAGTTTTCTTTCTCATAAGCTCCTCAGAATTGTCTTGGATCATTGCATTGCTGCTAGTAGAGAAGTCCATTACATTCTATTGTGCCACAGTATATCAGTCTCTGTGTATAATTATAAATCCCCTTTCTGACCCATTGCAGAGAAAGTCCCAACCTGCATTAGTAAAAGGAATTCCCTTATCTGAGTGTTACTTTGCTAATTAAATCAAAATTCTATTGTTCACTCATATCTGACTCTTCTTGACCCCATTTGGTGTTTTCTTGGCATAGATCCTGAAGTGGCTTACCAATACCTCCATTAGTTCATTTTACAAATGAGGAAACTGAGGCAAACAAGATTAAGTGATTTGCCCAGGGAC
The DNA here is from genome assembly GCF_016433145.1 of Gracilinanus agilis. NCBI lineage: Eukaryota > Metazoa > Chordata > Mammalia > Didelphimorphia > Didelphidae > Gracilinanus > Gracilinanus agilis. The sequence continues at coordinate 92,257,639 of NC_058133.1, read as the reverse complement.
ACCCAGCTAGTAAGTGCCTGAGATCAGATTTGAATCTTCATGATTTCAGACCTAGCACTCTATCTACTGAGCCACCTTGCTGAGGTATACAGGGTAGTCAGGGAAGACGAGTAGCTCTGTTGCTGAGGCCTTTTCAGGGATGCTTTCCTTCTTTGGCATCCACCTATTACATAGGTCTCCTATATGGTTCCAAGAGACTGTGGCATAAGCAGTGACCACAGCCCAGTAAACTGCTTCAGCAAACAAGCTAAACCAGATTGAGGGTAACCAACAGATCTCAAACCTGTAGATGAGTATGTACCCCAGGCATCTGAACCCCAGTGGAATGGGCAGATGAAAGCAATTTGTTCCAATAGCCTTGAAAGTAGTGGAAGCAATCATTATGGAATGGTTAAGAGCTTGGTTAAACATTGAAGAAGTCAAGGTCATCCAATACATCCCAAGCCATCACTAGGCATCTTAACTTTTGTCCTGTCCGTGGACTTCAGTGACTGAAGGAGAGAGTGAGGTCAACAACTTTGTACAACTCTGCCTCACTTAAATTCAATTTTTGCTTCGGTCAAAAGACATCACCAATAATGTCATTTTGGTCCTCATTGTATATGAAAGGCAACAACCAACCAAATCAAAATTCTAATTCCTATCCTTATTCTTATTCTATATATTTTTTTTACATTTATTAATTTATTCTATATTTTTTATTTCATTATCTTTCTAGCTTTCACATCTCCATATGAATTTTTTTAGAGCATATACTGCTCCATGTGTGTCTTTCCATCTCTACCACCTCTATACCTGTATGGTATACAATAAGTACTTAATGAACTGCTTGTTGAATGTAATTGAATCATAGATCTAATTTATCAGTATATAATTGCTTTGGGTTTATTTATAGAGTGGTTCTGATTAACTGGATGCTATGACTATTCTAAAAGAAGTGCTAAAAATAAAAAGATAAAAGACTTTGACAGGCTTGATTTGTACCATGAAGACTAAAAATAAATAAATAAATCTATTCACTATTTTCTGTATATCAAATAAGAATCACATCCCAATACTATTTTACAAGCTCTTACATTTATTTTGTTCGATCTGAGGACATAGAAAATACTCTGGAACAACCTCAGCTTTGTTTACCTCTATGAGAAGGGAGAATAGAAGGCACATACAGAGAAAAATGAGAATAGTCGAGAATCAAACTGTGCTTTTCAAAGCATCCTCAACAAGAGCACTTCAGGACCTCAAGAAAGGACAGAAATGGACATAGAAGATCCCGAATTCCTTTTAAGCAGAATACTGGGAGGAAATAAGTCAAAGGCTATGTCTTTTGCTTTAGCTTCATACTCATCCACCAGCATCTGTTATTATTGACTCTAGTACCAAATAATGGGCATACTCAACCTACAAACAATGTGGATAGCACAGTGTTCCATGGGAAGTCCTTTTTTTGTTGAGGACATGAAGTAACTGCTTATATTGCCCATGCAGAAGACTATTTTTGGAAAATATCCCCCCCAAAATTCTCTTTGATCCACTTCACTAATCTTTCCCAGCAAATCTTAGTGTTTGCTCTCACCCTAAATACCACATACACAATCTCTTCTCATTGCAGGAAAGTATGTAAGTCAAACATCATTAAAATCACTTCATGTTTCCTTTAGGAACAAAAGGAAGGTCATCTTACATGTGAAAATCTTATCTGGGGACTGTACTAAGACTAACTTCATAGCTTCAAGTTAGAGGCAGTGCTGTGCTACATACCTAATATATCTGAAGAATAGAATTGTGCTACAGAACTAGCTTGTCTAGGGCTAATATTCCCATCCTCAACATAATCAAAGAGAGGTGCTTTGCCTCCCTAATTGCCAACTGAAAGTTAGCCCTCCATTTACTAGCAAAATATCTACTTCTATTTCTTATCCAAACATAGCACACCATTTCCAAAAACTCATTGCTCCCCCTTCTTTCACCAAAAAGCAAATACAAAAATGGCTTTAGAACCAAGAAGTCATTTAAGCTGAGGTAAAGGGTAAACAGTGATAATGCTAAAATCAGCATAATTTAAAATAAGACTCAAAACTGGAGAGTATTGCTTTGCCTTCCATTTCCATTGGCTCATTTGTCTAAACTTTTAAAATTCTTATTCCTCTGAAAAGATGATCCATATAATAATCCTCTGTCTCTGCGGCCCATTAAGAGGATAAAATGTTCTTTTCTCAATGCCTGTGGTGAAAACATATATGAGATAGTTTCAATTTATTTCCTGAGGTTTGGCAGTTTTTCACATTTACTTCGACAGAGAAATAAATCAAATCCGGGGCACTATCTACAAGAGAAAATTATTATTTGAATAAATATGTGTTAGTGCTGGCAACATGAAAATGGCCTTTCTGCTCTAACAGTGTTGGGTAGATATGATACCCATTGATTTGGAGAATTCATTTAGACTTTATTATTTTTTGGTTTACTCCATTTGTTCTATTTCCTTTGATGATTATTTTAATAACATATTATAAAACTTTGTAATTGATTTGGCCACTTTGTAACAAGGGACCATAAAGAGCATTTTTAAATGATAAGGGAAAACATGTCCTATATTCATGGACAGAAAAACACCCAGTACCTTGATGGGCATGAATTCGAGCAAAGTGTTTCAATGGGATGATTTTCAATAATTCTTAAGGCTTTAAATAAAGAAATAAATATTTTTTATTGGTTGATTCATACTTTAATGTGACAGGAATAAAGTAATGTGTCAATAACGCTATCAACTAATCAAATATATAAGGATAAGCTCTAAACTTTTCTCAGATTACGTTAGGATAAAGATCTAGCGGAATTATATTGATGACATACATAAGATAAACTGTTTGGGGGTGGTCAATTTACCATTTTTTCTACCCTTATTATGGTCCAGCTCAATGGTACAGAACTATCATCTAGGTAGCTCAAAGGTCTCCCCAAGGCAGTCACCATTAAAGTCCAAATTAACCAGAGAACAAATTATTCTCTCATTCAGTCTATTGTTTAGTATTCAAACAAATCAGCAATTGAGTTAGTGTACCATGTAGGCATTAACTTCACAGAAAATTTTAAAAGAAAATGAATTTTCTATGCACATGAGTACTTTACATGGATTTAAGAAAGGAAAGCGATAACCCAAAGTTTTCAAGAATGAAGAACTTAAGACTTGATTTCCCCAGGTACCCCAGCAACAAATAAGGCATCAGCAATCAAAGCAGAGAAGGAGGAATAGACGTTTCCCCCTCATCCTCAGCCATTTGCCACTGCAGGTAAGGGGGAAAAGTTCACTCTTGCTCTTGATTACCAATGTCCTGTCTGCCAGTGGTAAATATCTGGCTTCACTCAAACTGTCTCTGATCTCTTTCTCTCTGCCAATCTCCTGGTATTCTCCTGTCCAAAAAAAAAAAAAAAAAAAAAGCCCAAAACTTCAACATTTCATACTTTCTTGTCCCAAACAAATAGACACCATTATAAACATCCTCCTCAAGGGAACTATCTCATTAATCTCGAGAAACTTGTGGGAGGGGGTTATACCAGGTTGAACAGTTTACATTTTCTCCTAGATGCAATAAAATATTTGAGATACATAAGATATATCAGTAGTGATCTGGTCAGTCTTAATTATGCTCCATTTTGCTTCTCAAATTGCAGCTTTCTTTGCTATAAATTGAATATGAGTACTTGCATTAGAGTATTTCAATGAAAAAAGACCTCAAAAGGTCATCAAAAGCAAGGCAGACTGTCCATTGAATTTAATTAGAAACCAGTAGTCTTATAGTGCTGTATGCTATAGTTGTCATTGTAGATGTTGGTTTTTTCTGATTCTCCTTTCTTCAATTTACATTAGTCCATATAAGTCTTCCCACATTTTTCTGAATTTCTCCTTTTCACATTTACTTACAATGCAATAATATTCTATTACATACATAGGTCATAATTAGTTTAACCACTTACCAATTTTAAAGACTCGACTTTTATTTCTATTATTTTCCTATCTCATATACTTCTCTCTATATATAGATATAGATATAAGTATAGATATATGCACACTCATGTATATGCACACACGTATATATAGTTTTCTCCTTCCTCCTTCCTTTTCAAATAAAAAACTTATTTGACTGTATTTTCAAGACTCCAAACAAATATGTTTTTATCAGCCTGTGTTATATGTACTCCCTTCCAGATGAAACTGCATTTTAAGCTGTGATCCAAAAGTCTATATTCCATTCTCTAACATCTTTTTAGCAAACTGTACACTTCTCAAAACTGTCATTATCCTTGAGATCCCTTTCCTTCTATTAGCAGCAATTATGAAATGTCTACTTTTTTATCCTTAATATCTTTAGTTTATTACCCAGGACTTGAGGGGTCTTAGCAATACCTTCCAGATTACTTCTGTGAATACCAAGTAATAATACTAATTGATTTTGACAAGTCTTAGGAGGTTTTCCTACTTATATTTTAATGGGAAGACAGCAGACCTCTTTATTGTTAATTGTTAATGTTATTTGGAGTCAAAAAGACTCCTCATCTTCCTGAATTTAAATCTGGCCTCAGATACTTAATAGCTATGTGACCCCAGGCAAGGCACTTAACTGGGTTTGCCTCAGTTTCCTCATCTGTAAAAAATGATCTGGAGAAGGAAATGGCAAACTCTTGCAATATCTTTGCTAAGGAAACCACAAATGGCATCATGACTGAAAAACAACTGAACAACAATGTTATATTGACAACTTAGCTGCCTTACTACTCTCAAACCACTGTTCTTTCCTTTCTTTGGCCAGTGATCATTTCTTCTCATGCTACCTGAGAATCTTCACTATAATTCCTTTGAGGCCCAGCAGCTGATTTCTCTTCAAAGGGCCTAGAATAATCAATTAATAGGCATTTATTAAGTACCTACAGATGCCAGGCACTGTACTAAGCACTGAAGATACAAGAGAGGCAAAAGACAGATCTTCTCTGGGAATATCCTCATATTTATTCCTTACCCCAACTAGTTAGTGATTTCTTCCCTTTCTCTTTTGAATCTCATTTGCCTACCTTCTAATTTCCAGACCTATGCCAACTCCCTTCTTTCTCCTAAGATCTTTTCTCTCTTTTGTTTTATTGCGAAGATCTTATCTTCTCTCATTTTCTTTAGGGACATTTCATTCTCCCTGATCACCTGGAAAAGTTAAAAGATATTCTTCAATTTCCTTTACTTTATCTTCTAGGACATAGATCAGCCTAAACTTTGAGAAGGGCTAGCTGTAATTTGAGAGGCAGTGTAAAGACAAACACTTTATTCAGATCGCTTAAATTTTTCCTTTATTTTCCAGAATGGTTGGAAGATTCTCAGTCATAGCTCCTCTACCATCCTTTTGGGTGGCTCTTTTTGCCCTATTCTGCCTTACCATTTAATTGAGTTTTTATGAAGATTAAATGAAGTTATATACATGAAGCCCTTTCTAAAGGATGAATTAAATGTAGGTCATCATTATTTGCATTGCTACTCCTGTCTATCAGTTCGGTCATTGACCAAAGAGATAGCAAGAAAGGCTGCAATATAAGCCTAAGGAAAGTAATTGGTCTGATTGTCTTCATGTGACTGCAAATAAGGGACTAGATAAGTTCACTTAACTTAAACTAAACAACCACTCAATTCTTGACTTTGCTATTTTCTCATTCACTTACACTGTTAGCATATATATACCCTAAACCTTAAAAAAATAGTGATAGGAGAAATAAAATTGTCAAGGTACTGGACAGTCTGAAGCCCTGAATTAGATAACTTGCTCTAATTACTCCAATTGCTCTCTGTTCTTGAAAAGCCAATTAATTCAGTGGCTCAATTCCCTAAAAGTAAAAGAGTTATAATGGTCATTGTGGTTGTTGTTGTTCAGTCATTTTAAGTTGGGTCCAATTCTTCATGATCTATAATAATTACTTATCTATATTAAGAGGTTTAATCAGAATGGATAAGATAAAACATTTTTATTTCTCCAACCAAAGATGGTAGCAGGAAAAGAAATCTTCTGATTTAAGATTCAATGTTATCTTATTTATCCTATATGGGAAATACGGTCCCGAATTCTGATTTTGGTCTATGAGCTAAATATCAATGGCTACAAATAAATGTAAGCTTTAATGACTCTATTAATTCTGAATCTGTATCAGGACAAATAAAACATTCATTACTAATTTCATAAATTTACTAGTATGTTTAAATTGATAGACTATTCCAATTCCTAGTTCACATTTCTCTAATCTGAACAGAAACTTCCTAAGTGTCAAAAGTAAGAAACTTGTTCTGTGAAAAAGCAGATAGGAAATGTTTTCATTTTTATAAATGACTTCCCTGTACAGTCCTCTATTATATATTAAATGACTCTTCTGACTTGAAGAACTTACAGGCTGAACCTACAAGCCTGCAATATTGCCCAATATAAATAGTCATTTGACAGAATGAAAAAAAGCCATTCCATCTTCTCTTTAATCTTTGTACTTCCCCTCCTTCCCACCATCTTCCATTTACAACAGTAGAATGGCCTTTAGAATATCATTCTTTGCTATTCTCTAATGCAGCAGTTCTTCCAGAGCAATTCTGTACATTAAAAAATGGGAAGAAATGGAAGTGTACTTCCAGGACTGATTTTTAATTTCCTATCAATACATTTGGATCAGCTTCATTTTCTCACACAAGCTTTGGGAATATTGACAATACCTAAGTATTGGGCTTCTGCCCTTAATTTCTTTACAAAATAGGAGTGACAAGATCTTCTTATCAGTTCTTTCCATTCCAAATGGCAAAGGAAAATCTAAATTAAGCCAATAAAAAGGTTGCAGGTATGTGGAGAAATGGGGGAAAAAACCTCATCTAAGAAAGTTTGACTTGGCAAATCTGTACAAAATTTGACACAGGAAAGGCTTAGTGGCTTAATAAAATACCTGCTGTCAGGAACGATATGTTTATGTCCTTGAAAAATGCATTTTTGTGATGACACAGATAGTTTCTGTACTTTTGTAACTATATCTACCCTTTCACTTAGCTTTGTCAAGGAATTTTTTATTCTCAAACACTTCTTGGATCAATACTAGCTCAATATTTTTGCATGATTAGTACAGAATGGGTAATGGTGTTCCTTCCCTTTTTCTGGGTCGTTATGCTAAAATAAAGGAAGACTTGTGCTGCCTTCATTAATACAGTCTTGTGTCTATGTTATACAAGCAACAATGAAAAAGTGCTGAATGTGTCTCTGATTATAATGTCTTAAAGAGAAGTCTAGTAGTCATTTACTATAGTATCCTAAATTAATCGGATAAAAATAATTTCCTCTATATCTTCTTTACTTAGGAATCATTTACTTCACATAATCTGAGTATTATAAGACTCTTAGCATCTGGTCTAATTGTCTCATTTTGTAGATGAAAAATTTGAGACATAGAAAGATGAAAGAAATTCCCCAAGGTAGGTTAATGGCAGAGTCAAGACTGGAACATGTCTCCTCATTTCTAGAATCATAGATTTAGAGCTGGAAAGGCCCTGAGAGTCTAGTCTTCTTACTTTACAAAGAAGGAAACTAAAGCCCAAGAACAGAGGTAATAAGTGGTAAAGCTAGGATTTGAATGCAGGTCCCATACCCCTTAATTGGTACTATTTCCACTGCAATAAACAAAATTCTTTTTCTACCAATTTGTCCCAAGATAATCTTCTAAGCATAAAAACTGCAGGTCATTATATGATCCAAAACTAAATAAAAGAGCTATATAAGGAGTAGGATAAATAAGAGGAATCAACCACTTCCTATTAGCATCATTTGCTAAATATAAGCCTGCACTATCTAAAGAGACCTGGGGCTCTATTAATAAAAGGATCAATGGCTCCATATCCAGCATAGTTTTAGTGAAGCTCTATTTAAAGGTAGGAAATTGGACCAGATGACCTCTTCAAGTTTTTTTTCTGGAAAAAAAACAAAAGGTCATACTTTCTTCTTTATCGTCTATGTGTTTTCTCTCTTTCTCCCCCACTTCCATTTATAGCAGCAGAAAGGCCTTTAGAATATCAGTTTATGATACAATTATTCAAAATTAAACACATTAGCTCTACTGACAGGATGGTATCTTGGCAGAAAGAATAATGGTAAGTCAAATTTTAGTTGATTCTCCACCACTAAAAGCAGGAACTTGAGTAAGTCATTTAAATCTCAGTTTCTTCAATTATTAAATGAGATTTTTTTATAAAAATTATTGATTCTATATATAGGGTTAACTTGCTTACAATATTTATTCAATAAATGTTTGTTAAATGTCTATGGAAGAGTCCATGTGGTGTAGTGAATAAATTCCTGGACTCTGAAAATTCTGGATTCAGGAAGATGTGAGTTCAAATTCCATCTCTGTTATTTACTGTGGGACCATAGGGAAAATCACTTATCCTCTTTAAGCTTCTTTCCTCATCTGTAAAATTATGATAATTATGACTAATACTAAAGTCACAGGTCTGTAGTAAGCTTGGTGAGATAATATATACATGTAAAACATTTTACATACTATATTCTATTGATTTATATTTATTATTGTTTTTTAATTGTTACTATGCCTAGTACTGTAGCACAGACAGAGCCAGTTCTCCTTTCCAGACTTTGCAAAACTCTAGTATTTCAAGTATTGAAAACTTCATTGAACCTTGCCAATAAAGAAGGTAACAAAGGACAATTCTGTCACCTCATTTTTTAAACCAGGCTCCCCAGATGCAGTTTGTTTCTGACCATAAGTATGGGTGCTTTCTCTGCTACCTGAATTACTTAGAACATATGCATAACTACGGATACTCTAAAAGTGGAATATATCATACCTTTGATCACCCAGTAATGAGGATCATAAACACGTAATAAACTGGAGAGAAAAGCTATTGAAAAGATCTCCATGGAATGCATCTACTTTAAATAGTGTTTCCCAGGAAAAGCACTCAGAGGTTGGAAAATATGCTAACTAGAGAGCAGCTCAAAAGGTTTTCTCATCAGCAATCTCTGCATTGGTTATTGGGTATGCTCATGGCTATTTCCAAATCTAAGTGAGAATCCGTTTACAGAAACAAAGGAGAATAAAAGAAAAGTATGAAGGAAAGGAAATGCTGTATTTCAGCATAGGGGCTGATTGGTATAAAACTATTATCTTTTAGATCTAGGACATGAGAGTCCATCTGTTCTAAACTCCTAGTTTTGGGGGTTTTTTTCAGATAAGGAAAGTGAAAATGGGGCATATTAGGTGATTTTGTTGAATCTCAAAACTAGCCACTGTTTTTCTGACTCCTGGGTGAATATGTTCTTTCCACAAATTCCATAATATGAAAGAAAGAACACAAGGAAGAAGACAGGAATAATTTATGCTAACATAATGTAACTTTTTAAAAGATGTTTAATACTATTCTTTAATAGAGAGAGCTATCACTTTCCTCACCACCACCATCACCTCTGATAATGCCAACAAAATTTTGACTAGTGCAATGAATTGCCTTATATCTGTAGTTCTTTAACCCCTGTCCATAGGAGGTATATCTGTTATTTAGTACTTTTTAAATTGCAAATACTATCCCAGGGGAAGAATTGACCTTGCTTGCTATAAATACATCAAGGAAAAGCTATAACTCTTTAAGGCAAAGGTTCATTGTCCTTTTACGAGACCATATCTTGAGTCCATCCTCCTTGGCATGGGTCAAGCTAGAGAAAGATATGCTTTCAGATATTTTGAACATATGATAAGAGCACAAGAGAATATATAATAAATACCTTATAATAATAATATTTATTTTATAAACTATTTTTTAAACTAGTTTATAAAATAAATATTAAAATAAAAATTATGTTTATTAATTATAAATATATAATATATAACAATAATATTTTTAAAATAATAAATAAAAATACTAAGCAAAAAAAGAAAAAATCATGGCTGACTAGGGAAGATTAGGGAAGGGTTCTTAGAGAAGGTTACATTTGGGTTCAGCTGTGAAATATAGTCAGTATTTCAATAGCTGAAGAAAGGAGATGGAGAACAAGGATGGGAGGCTATGACAAGGTTTGTAATATGGCATAATTTTCACTAAAATCATTATTGACCATTTTCTGCCCCCTAAGCTACTCAAAGCCTATTTTTCACCTCACTGATTCCCCCCACAACCCACCTCACACAGGCAGATTAAAGGAAAGGAGAACAAGATGTAAAAGGACCTAAACAAGGCAGTGACATCAGAGCTGATGGAGTTTTTAATGCTACACATTGAAAGTACTCCACTTGCAAAAATCGATTAAGTTGTTGAAATGAAAGGTAACAATAAGATCAATACAGCATTCTCTCATTATAAAAATGTTTTTATTTTATTGGCTGAATCTATATACAAGACAGAATGAAGTTAATCTCATATATGCTAGACTGTCCACTTAGACTTACTTGATTTAAAAGTATTCAATAATTTCCTGTGTTCTATCCATGTCTTATTTTTTCAGAAAACCTTTAATTAATATTCAGTAGATACAGTTCATCAACAGGTTCCCCAAATGTGAAAATACTTCGCTGTTGTAATATAAGCCTAGTATTTATTTCTGTATAGCACTAACTACTTTTTTTTTAAGTATTTGTTTTGAACATGAGAGCAAAGTCAGATAGGAGTGTGAATTAAGATCTCAAAACCACCCTCTCAAAGGGATTCCTTCTTTTTTTAATCAAAACCCTGAGGATAGAAAAGAAATGGAAAAATCAAACTGTTTGGGAAAAAAGACTCCTTGAAGAATTCGATATTTTTACCCTTTTATTAGTGTTGTCAGCATTTTATGCAGCTAATTCCACCATCAGTATCGCCTTATCCCACTCTTCCACCCCCACTGACTTTAAATTAGCACATGGAAAAACTAGGAGTAGAAAATCTAATGATCCTAACTTAAGAAAGATATCATTGGAATGAGAAACTCCCTCTACCCTTTTCCAATAGACAGTATGCTTGCAACTTAAAGATTGAGAGCATTTCTTCTCTCAGAGAGAGGAGATAACTCCTGAAGAAGTTAAATTATTTGTCTGTGATCATTCAGCTAGTATGTGTTTAAAGGAAAACTTGAATCCAGGTCTTCTTGACTTCAAAGCTAGCCCTAGAACCACAACATCACTCCATTTGTGAGAAACTAAGAACCAAAGAACCAAAAACTTTCTAAATCTAAAGGATTTCCTCCTATTCTTCAGTTTCATTTCCCCACTGTGGACTGAGCTTCAATATAAGAATTGAACTCCCTGAGTATTTGATTAAATTTGAAATGACAAATTGTTAAATCACTAGGTTATGGTTTGTGGGTTTGTTTTGTTTTTGTACATCATCCCAGAAACAATCTGTAGGAGAAATTGCTATTATGTCAAGATTATGTGGTAGTGGAAGAAGTCGCCCACTTGGGGCATTGATCTATTTCCTAATAGTCTTGTTTTTAAAATAATATGCAATTGTGCTCATTCATTGCCACAGCAGCATTTTGCCACTACTGTTCTTAGAGAACTTACAAAGGAAAAGAACCTACATAGGAATATTCAGTCTCGCTTTATTATATAAGTGCTATAATCATTCTTATTCATAGCTCCCATGCAGTCACTCCTCTGATCCAAAGCCTTTAATTGCCCTCACTGCCTAATAAATACAATCCAAATACCTCGTCTAACTCTCATGAATTTCCATTTCCTTTGCCTCCTCATCTTTCTAGTCTAACTTCACACTCCTCCATTTTACGTGTGCTTATGCTCCAACCAACCTGGACAATTAATTGTCCCTTATGCATGTTAAGAACTTTTCCCACCTTCCTACTTTTGACTACTCCATTCTCCATGCCAGGAAATTTTTCCCCATTTTCAACCCACCCCCTCTATCTTTTGAAATTATGATAATATTTCAAGACACAGCTCAAAGGCCATCTCCTCTGAGGAGATATCTTTGATAGCTCTTGTCCAAAATTGTCATTCCTTCTTCAAACTTGGAATAAGACTTTGCAATGTCAGAGCATTACATATTGAAAGTTGGAAGGTCATCTTAAGGATCCAACCACCTACTTTTTAAAGGTGAGAAACTGAAAAGCTAAAATGACTTCAATTAGTACTTTCTTATTTTGCAATATAGAGTATTGAATTCTTATTTCAGTAAAACTCTACTGAAGTGCATCATATATTCTTCTCTCTGTACCCTTAACAACTGCTAGATTGTAAACTACAGGAATTATTATGAATAGAAATTGGGGTTTCATGTAATAATAATCAACCAGTATATTAATATAGTAGGTACTTAACAAATAGTTATTTAATTAAATATTGAATTAATTACTTTCTTTGGAAGCAACTACTTTTCAGATTTGCTTATGGAAAATGAGAAATATATTTGCATAAGATCTGAATTCAATGTCCTACACATTAGAAGGGGCAGCTAACAAAACAGTAGATAGACTGCTGGTCCTCTAGTCAGGAAGTTTCATCTTCTGAGTTCAAATCTAGCCTCAGACACTTCATAGCTGTGGGACCCTGGGCAAGTCCCTTAACTCTGTTTGACTCAGTTTCCTCATTTATGAAATGAACTGTAGAAGGAAATGGAAAACCACTTCAATATTTTTTGTGAATGAAACTCCAGATGGGGTCTCAAAGAGTTGGACATGAATGAAAAACAAAAACACAATAGAAATTATTTGTATCCTTCCTGTATTTCTCTCTAGGGTAAGCAATACATACCTTGCTTCACATGATGAATATGGAAATTTGTGTCATATATAGTATATGTACAACCTATATCATATTACCTGCCTTCTTGGGGAGGAATAAAGGATATGAAGGGGAGACATAACATAGTTTGCAAAATGTCAGAAAACAAATATTAAAAGCTGTTTAAACTGATAATCTGGAAAAAAATAAAAATAATAATTTAAAAAGGCATTTTAAAAAAAGGAAAAATTTATTTGCAGATCAAAGTAGAAAAGACACCTTTGACTTCTCCTAGCCTACTAGGGCTCCCTACTCTTATTTAAAAGCAGAGATGTGAGATATGAAGTCATATATAGGATATAATTTTAAATATTCGATTATTGCTGCTTCTGTTATGAACATATATGCTATAAGCTATATCTGGAACATTTAGAATATAAGTTGTACACCATTATGACTACCCGATGAAAAAGTCAATGAGTCCATCAGTTACTTAAATCTTATTTAAATCTGATGGCCAATAATTGAGTTGATCATCTTTTTAAAATAATAACTAAAATTTATTTAATTTACAAAGTACTTTTCTCATAAACACCCTATGAGATAGGTATACAACTAGCATTACTCTCTTCTTACAGGTAAGGAGTGAGGTTCTGAGCAAGACATACAACTAGAACATAAAAAAAAAAAAGCCTGACTTAATTTTTTCGTTGTTAGTCATTTTTCCATTGTGTCTGACTCTATAACCTCATTTAGGGTTTTCTTGGCAAAGATACTGGAGTGGTTTGCCACTTCCTTTTCCAGTTCATTTCATAGATGAGGAAACTGAGGCAGAGTTAAGTGACTTGGTAGTGATTGTCTGAGGCTGGATTTGAGCTCATGAAGAAGAGTTTTTCTGATTTCAAGTCCCATGCTCTATCCACTGCACCACCTAGCTACCCCACCTTCAAATATAGGCTCCCTGATTTCAGGGATTTACAATGTTTTTCCCATAATGCCATACTTCCCCTGCTAACCACTCTCTGACAGATCCTCCCTGAAGGACACTGATCTATTGTACCCCAAGCAAATTTCCAAATCTATAAACAGCAAAATTTCTTGGGCTTTCTCTTACTAAAGTCAATTTCCTAATCAGGATTACTCTGAATCATTGAAAGCATTGGTTAAGGAATGGCGAAGGAGTTTTGGAATTAGGAAGAATAATTATTTTGATTCAACCTCAAAAATACAACCTTAAGAAATCCATCAGCCCTTTTAAATTAAAAAAAAA